>NW_015554114.1:222521-226637 GCF_001515605.1 Sinocyclocheilus anshuiensis | reverse complement strand
TATAATCACACGTCTTGTGGAGCGCTTTCAGAGTATGCATTTATTTGTCATTTGAACTGTTTGGAAACGGAGCGTAAATGTGGAAGTCCTTCAAAGATTCCTTATCCTGTTGCGCCCTCTATAGGACCAGCGACTAGTCGACGTCAAGCTTAAAGCGTCATGGCAGAGCATTGAAGTCGACTAGTCGATTAGTCGGTGCAACCCCTAATACATACATACACACACACACACACACGTAACCGGTATAGAAATATATATATATATATATTTCTATACCTGTTACATCTGACTATGTAACGTGTAGTCAGACACAAGACACAGACAGGTTGGAATCAAACAGCCGGGTTTATTGTGCAGATGTCATTGAATAGCAGAAGCAGGTAATAAATGGCAGATAAGAAGTCTTTACTGAGTTGAGCAAGGATACTGATGATGGTGTTATCTGTTACCAGGTTTTGGAGAGCGTGAGATGACGGAAGGTTTTCCTAGGAGCTGGTATCGGGGATCGGATGCAGGTAAGTAATTGGATAACACACCCAGGAATACCAGGAGAAGACTAAGGAGATCAGGAGACTTAGAACAGGAATTCAGGTAAGTAGCTTGGCATGAGCGATGAGTCTTTATCCACAATGGAGACCATACAATGTGCTTGTGTGAACTGCGTGCTCTTATACTGTGGTGCTGGTGATTAGTGAATGACGGTCAGGTGCGTGTGATCAGAACTCCGGTGATTGAGATCGCTGATTAGTGGAAGAGCCTGGTGTTTCCGTGACAGTTTCCTACTTTTTCAACTGCACCACAGCATTGCTACTGAATCAAAATACAGTTCAAAACATATGTGTGAGCTCTAGAGGTCCGAAAACCCAGATGTCGTAGAGGACGACCTCGACCACGGGGCGCTGGATGTTGGGGATGAAAAGCGTGAAACTCTGTCAGGAGATTGGGATCGAGTATATCATCTCTTGGGATCAATTATCTTTCTTCGGGGCCATACCCCTCCCAATCAACCAGATATTCCAGTCTACACACACGACATCGGGAACTCAGGATGGCCCATGCGATAAATCGGTTCCAGGAGTTCTGGTGGCTGTGGCAGAAGGTACGGAGATAGCGACCTATCTCCTGGATCTTTCTCTCCATTTGACCGTTGCTCTGTGGGTGGTATCCAGAAGATAGGCTTACTGTCACCCCTAGGAGTGAGAGGAAATATCTCCAAACTTTTGAAATAAATTGAGGCCCTCTATCTGATACTATGTCTTCGGGGATGCCAAAGTTTTGAAAGACATGGTTAAAAAGTACCTCCGCAGTCTCCATGGCAGTAGGGAGTCTTTTCAGGGGTACCAGATGACAGGCCTTGGAGAATCTATCCACGGCAACTAGGATGCAGGTATTACCATCTGATGCTGGTAAGTCTGTGACGAAATCGACTCCTAGGTGTGACCATGGACACCGAGGAATGGGGAGAGGAAGGATCTTCCCAGATGGTAAGTGGCGGGGTGTCTTTGCCATGGCGCATTCCTGGCATCCTCTCACGTACCTTCTGATGTCGTTTGCCATTCCCGGCCACCAGAAGCGATCTTGTAGCAGTGAGAGGGTTTGATTGGTCCCAGGATGACCAGTACCCAAGGAAGTATGCACAGTATGGGTTAATGAGGTCCTTTGGCTGCGAGGGACATAGTTGTGGGTCGGGGGGCACCCCAGCGGAGCAGGATCAGAGACACTGGCAGCCGCGACCAGGGCCCACTGAATCGGGCTGACAATCAGACTGGATGGGAGGATAGGTTCAGGGTTTTTGGACAGGTCATCTGGAGCATGGAGTCTTGAGAGAGCATCTGCTTTAGTGTTCTTAGTCCATGGACGATATGAGATTGTGAAATGGAATCGGGTAAAGAAGAGGGCCCACCTGGCTTGTCTGGGATTGAGTCTTTTAGCCTCCCGGAGATACTCATGGTTTCGGCGGTCTGTGTATACTACAAATGGATGGCGTGCCCCCTCCAGCCAGTGTCTCCATTCCTCAAGGGCGAGCTTGATGGCAAGAAGTTCTCTATTCCCAATATCATAGTTTTGCTCCGCCAAGGATAATTTCCGGGAGAAGAAGGCACATGGATGAAGCCGAAGAGGATTCCACTGCTGCTGGGACAGGATGGCTCCAATTCCAGATGCTGAGGCATCCACTTCGACTATAAAGGGCTTCTGTTTGTCAGGATGGACCAGGAGTGGGGCCGACGTAAAGGCCTGTAGGAGGGTTTTCATGGCTGAGGTAGCTTCGGGCGACCAGGACAAAGACTTAGGCTTGCCTTTCAGGAGGTTGGTCAAAGGGGCTGTAATGGAGCTGTAGTTGTGAATGAAACGCCTGTAGAAAGTCGAAAAACCTAGGAATTGCTGGAGTTCTTTGATAGTAGTGGGTTTGGGCCAGGTCTTGATGGCTTCAACCTTCCCATCGTCCATCTTGATACCTTGGGAACTAATCTGATACCCGAGGAGCTGGATTGAAGCCTGGTGGAAAGTGCACTTCTCAGCTTTTAGAAACAGCTGGTGTTCTCTGAGCCGTTGGAGGACCTCAGAGACGTGCAGGCGATGTTCGGCCTCATTCCGGGAGTACACAAGGATGTCATCAATGTAGACCAGCACGAAGCGATGTAGGTACTCCCGGAATACCCCATTCATATAACCCTGGAATACTGAGGGGGCTTTCTCCAAACCATACGGCATGACGAGATATTCATAATGGCCAGTAGCTGTCACAAAGGCAGTTTTACACTCGTCCCCCTCACGTATCCGAATTAGGTTATATGCATTTCTGAGGTCCAGCTTGGTGAAGATCCTGGCTCCACGTAGCTGTTCTAGTGCAGATGGAACGAGGGGAAGTGGATACCTGTATTTTATGGTGATTTTGTTTAGAGCCCGGTAATCTATGCAAGGCCGCAAGCCTCCGTCCTTCTTTGCCACGAATAAAAAGCTAGAAGCAACAGGGGAGGTAGATGGACGGATGTAGCCTTGCTGCAACGTCTCCTCGATGTACTCATCAATGGCCTTCTGTTCGGGAATGAAGAGGGAGTATATTTTACCTCTGGGTACTGGTTCATCGGGTAGGAGATCAATGGCACAGTCCCATGGTCTGTGAGGTGGTAACTTGGAGTCTCGCATCGGACAGAAAACATCACTGAAATGGGCATATTCCTTTGGAATGTCGATGGAACGATTCTCTAGGGGGCTCTGTATGGATGTGGAGTTGACTGGGATCGTTGGAACTGACGAGATGGGTCTTGGGAGGTTAGGAAAACATTCAGGAAAGCATTCATTGCCCCACTTCAGGACTTCTCCAGTTGACCACGAGATGGAGGGGTTGTGGGAAATGAGCCATGGGCACCATGGGACAATCCCAGCTGTGAACCAACAGACAAATGTTTTTCACGTGTAATTGGCCAACACGCAGCAGGATGGGACCCACGCAGTGTCGAACCTGTCCTCGGCCGAGGGGACTTCCAGTTATTGATTGAATTTTATACGGGATGTCGTTGAGTCTTTTCTTGAGCTGGAGTTGACTGCATAGGTCGGCGGAGATTAAGTTGCCGTCTGACCCAAAATCGAGGAGGGCATAGACTGAAACACAGTTGAGAGGGGTAGTGAGCTGCACAATTGTAGTCAGAGGATGTACATTAATTGAGGAAGAGGAAACCACACTCACCACTGGTCGTGGGTGTAGGGTATCAGACCGATTCAGACAATTTAAAATAATGTAGTAACTCCTGTTTAGAAGCTGTTATTTGAAAGATTCTTTTTTCTGGCACTTTTTGGCATTTAGTGGCATCAAACAAAGTAAATTGCAGAGAGCTGGACCTAATAGAACCTGAATTACAGAATTTCAAAAAAATTATTTATTTTAAAACTCCAAAAGGGCCTATGTTTTTTTGTGTTTATTGTGATATTTGAAAAATATATAATGTTATTTATAAAGAATTACACTCATATTTTGTAGTTCAAAGTGTTTTCTTTACAATGAAACCTTTTTTTTTTTCATTTCCTCCATTGTATGTATGCAGGGTAAACATTTGAATTTGAGTATGTTAAATTTAGGCGAAAATACCAAAAAACGCCCTGAGCTTAAGTGGTTTT
>NW_015554114.1:201607-219154 GCF_001515605.1 Sinocyclocheilus anshuiensis | reverse complement strand
TTTTTTCTGGTACTTTTTGGCATCTAGTGGCATCAAACAAAGTAAATTGCAGAGAGCTGGGCCTAATAAAACCTGAATTACAGAATTTCAAACAAATAATTTGTTTTAAAACTCCAAAAGCGCCTATGTTTTTTTTGTGTTTATTGTAATATTTGAAAAGTATATAATGTTATTTATAAAGAATTACACTCATATTTTGTAGTTCAAAGGGTTTTCTTTACAATGAAACAATTTTTTAAATTTCCTCCATTGTATGGGTAAACAGTAAACATTTGAATTTGAGTATGTCAAATTTAGGCGAAAATACCAAAAAACACCCAGAGCGATTTATGTAGTTTGAAAATTCATATCAATCAGTACTTTGTAAAATGTATTATATTCTTGTTATAGAAATCATGTCCAAAATTATACTCTGCAAGAGCGGGAAAATTCGGACCATGTGACTGATAAGATCACATGTTGATTTATGAATTGGGAGGAGAAACATACAACACCCCGAGCAAAGACAATATCTAATCGGTCAAGGCACCATTTGGGATGTGGCCAACAACCCGGTTTAAATACTCAGGACACCATCAAATTCTGCTTTTTAGTCATGGCTTTTAGCCGTGCTTTTTAGTCATGCTTCTAGCTTTTTAGTCAAGTTTTTAGGCATGCTTTTTTAGTTTTGCTTTTTAGCCACTGCTTTTAGCTTTTAGTTATGCTTTTTAAGCTTTGATTTTTAGCGCTCTTTGAGTGTGCTCTGGCTTACACGCCAGCTGCTACTCCCAAAACCATGAGGAGAAACGCCACCTAGTCTCGTCAAACTTTACTTCTATTCCTCTACTTTAATTTATTTTCTTTTCCGTTGAGAGTTTCGTGTTCCAAGTTAAGTTTTTCCGCAACTTCATGTCTCCGAGTTCACCTCGAGTCTGTGACCGACCGCTTCAAAACTTCAACCAGCCCACAAATCCGCATCTTCAGCCAACGGCCAACCATTGGCTTCCCAAGGCATCACTTCTACGACTACTGAACTTGCAGCCAATCTGCAACCTCGGGGAAACCCCCTTTTCTGCAACAATGACAACAAAGGGAACCCCCCACACAGGCAACGCAAGTACCTCCAGATTCTAGCTGAACTGGTGCATTTAATATAAAATTTTAACCTTGAGGAACTCAATTCGAGGGTTAATTAAGTGATTGATGGTTGTTCAGGTCTATGCAATTGCTTTAAACTTGGGATTTCACATTTTCATTCTCTTAAACTCATTCTTTCCTCACTTTCTTCTTCCTGCAACTTGTGTTAAATGTGTGAGTACTTGTGTTTATGTGTTAGACTAGTTTATATGTCTTAGATTTATCTAATAAAGCCTTATTTATATTGAAAAGAGAAGTATCTTGTGTTTTGTGCTTACAAGTTAATGTCTTAAACTGCCGATCTTGTTACTGTGCTAATAAATAGTGTTTTCACTATACTTTGGATATTAATATCCATTGCAGAATTTATGTTATACGGCTCGTTCAATGAATCGCTGGCCGTTCGGCCGAGGACAACCGGGCGTTATCAACTTGCATGGGTTCATACTGTGGTTCTGGAGGGCTGGGAAGCTCTGGTTGGCGGAGCGGAACGGGTGGATTTTGGCATCGATTATCCTCCATACAGCCGTGAATCCGATTTGCCACCCGGATGGAGAGTTGGATGGAACGCTCGAGCCCCATGGTGTTATCATAAGCGGAGAGATGCAACCGCAGAGAGGGCTCTAGTCCTTGGCGATAAGTCGTTAACAGGGAGCGCTCGTTCCAACCACTTGAGGCTGCGAGAGTGCGGAAACGTAGAGCATAATCTTGCACGGAGGTTTTGCCTTGTTTCAGATGATATAATTTCTCACCAACTGAAGCATCTCCTACTGGCCGACCGAAGACTTCATGGAAGTGAGTAATAAAGGCATTCAAGGATTGAGTGACCGGTCCATTCTGCTGCCACATTGATTCTGCCCATTGGAGCGCTCGACCTGTTAATGAAGACAGAATAAAGGAGATTTTAGTCCCCTCTATTGGAAAACGATGTGGTTGCATCTCCAGGGTGAGCGAACACTGCAGGAGGAATCCACTGCAATCGTCTGCCGAACCAGAGTAGGGCGCCGGATTGACCATGGGACTGGCAGCATAGATCGGTCCGGGTGAAGAAGTGACTGCTGGGGAAACCGGTTCGGCTGCTGGTGTGATAGTAACAGGAGGAGTGAGCACACAGCGAAATGAATCCACCAGCTCCTGGAATGGGTCCACATCGGTCTGATTCATGGTGGTACGGTCTGGTCTTCTGTAACGTGTAGTCAGACTCAAGACACAGACAGGTTGGAATCAAACAGACGGGTTTATTGTGCTGATTTCAGGGTATAGCAGAAGCAGGTGTTAAATGGCAGATAAAGAGTCTTTACTGAGTTGAGCAAGGATACTGATGACGGTGTTTCCTGTTACCAGGTTTTGGAGAGTGTGAGATGACGGGAGGTTTTCCTAGGAGCTGGTATCGGGGATTGGATGCAGGTAAGTAATTGGATCACACACACAGGAACACCAGGAGAAGACGAAGGAGATCGGGAGACTTGGAACAGGAATTCAGGTAAGTAGCTTGGCATGAGCGATGAGTCTTTATCCACAATGGAGACCATACAATGTGCTTGTGTGAACTGCGTGCTCTTATACTGTGGTGCTGGTGATTAGTGAATGACGGTCAGGTGCATGTGATCAGAACTCTGGTGATTGAGATCGCTGATTAGTGGAAGAGCCTGGTGTTTCCAAGACAAATATATATTTATATATATATATATCAGGCCTAGACATGCCCATTCAAAGCCATAGGAACCGTAGACTCCTGCCAGTGTCAATAATTGCACTGCCAAAACCAAGGTCCTCCTCAAGCGGAGAAGGATAACATCAGATTAATAACACGTAATTACAGAGGGAAGATTGGACTGTCACTGTGTCGAAAGCAAAAATTAAACGCTTCCTGTTGGAGGGGAGCATGGCCGCAGATGTCTGTCATTGCTGCTCAGCTGCTGTGAGGGATGTTTCTATCGCTCTCATCCCCTCATTCTCTCTGACTGCCTCGGTCTGTATCTTTCGAGGAGAAAATCCCCTATAAGAGTGAGCCCTCTGGAGCTCCCAGCCAGCTTTTGTCTGATACAAGGACTGTGTGGCACTGTGGTCACCTAAGCAGGTGTATCTCATCCTCTAGTAACAGCGTGGCAGATTGGCTCGCTTGTTGAGCACCTAGAGCATAAATCTGTCCTCCTAGGAATGGTAGCCTTCACTAGCATTGAGTTATCAAAGCCAGGACTCAGAGAATAGTTTGGGCTGCACAGATATATGTGATAATAAAGCAGCAAAACATGCAGTGTAGTTTCATCCTTTTAAAGTCACACAACTGCATTTAGGAGAGTCTTCAAATTACTTTTCCATGGGCTAAAGGTGCCGACTCCCTATAATCATTAAACGTGCTACAGCTGACATGCTGTTCTGTCTCCTGCATGCTGGGCCAGCGCTCAGAGAGGTGATGCCACAGAGGTCAGTGTGGGGAAAAAAACGCAGCAGCAGCTATAGAGAGACTCAATATTAAAGACATATTCATAATGAAAGGCCGAGGGGACAACTGCAGTTTCTTAAAGATCACTGCTTCGTAGCTATATATAGGAAGGGAGTATTTTTTTTAATGTTTTTACAAGGTAGAAATTTTTATCTTTATTCAAGATTTATTCATGTGTTAACCAATTCTGTTCCATAAACGACAACTCATTTAAATAATTTAAAGTACATTTCTATGTTCCTGCCAATCAGCTGTCTAAAACATACATATTAAATAGTGTAGATGAAGAGAAGTTTAATCTCTGAAGTCAAATAATGCAATCGCATGGTTAACTATGATTACCTAACAGCTGCAATGGAAATCCACTGTAAAGCAGAACTCATTTCTCGACAACAGGTTGGTGCTTCCTGATAATTAACACTGAACAAACAGCATAATACCCAACAACATTTATTTCTACTCGCTTTTGCTTTCATCACTCATCAAAAGCAGAAAGCAGCAATTATGGGGAAATGATGTGACTTAGACACTATCCGGAGAATCAGAGGATGATTTTAGAATAACCAGTTTAAAGAAAATGTAGCCACTACATGTAACTTTTGATCAAAGGACAGTTTTTTTTTTTTTTTTTTTACAAATACTGTATAAACTATACAATAAACCCTGTCAGTTGGTACATTACTATATTAAAGTTATTAAAGTAATTTATAAATATAATAAAATGTTGTTATATAATAAAAATTGTAATGCTTTTTTTATTATATAATCATGGCTCTACTCAAGTTTGTTGTTTAAATATAAAGATTTAAACAGTGGATGTCATGACGGATTTATTCAAACATGGCTCTATATTAAATATTGAAGAAAAGTAAAAATATAATGAATATGTAATGTAGTGCATATATTTAGCAAAATGCTTCTTTCTAGAGTTTACATGAGTGATTACATGAGTGATTACAAGATACAATTTGGTAAGTTGTAATGTTTCTTTCAAAATACCTTCTGTTCATTCATGTTCATTTCTTGCAGTAATTGGTAGTAAAGAGGAAGATATGATCGGTTCACGTGCGCTCAGTGCTGCCGCTTGTACTAAGGAGGTTACAGTGATCTGTCACGCTACATTAAAGAGCTCTATAGTTTGAATTTCGAGATATAATTGACAACTTTAAATATGAATCTTTGCTTCATTTCGAAATGAATGAAGTACAAAGCTTAATGCCATTTTTCAATCCCAATAATCGATCTATGCTAGATCCCAAGAATCGATCTAGCATAGACCAACCCTAGGGATTAAACAATCGATATTGGTTAATCAAAAGGAGAATCCATCAAAATTGAGAAATCAACATTTCCAACCCGGCCTATTATGCATTCAACTTATGCCTAAAATAACTGCATATTATGCCATTATGTCCTATCTGTGAACTTTAGTCAATTCTATATACTTGAGCTACGTACATTTGGAAGTCATGTCACATCAGTGGCACTCAGTGTTGGGAAAAGTTACTTTTAAAAGTAATGCATTACAATATTGCGTTACACCATAAAAAAGTAACTAATTACGTTACTTAGTTACTTTTTATGGAAAGTAATGCGTTACGTTACTTTTGCGTTACTTTTTAAATCTGGACAGGGCTTGCTTGTTTGTTTTTAAAATAAAAAAAGTTATATTTTTGGCAAATATAAAAGCCTTTTCACACCAAAAGTGAAATGAATAAGCCTCAGGCTGAAGGGAAAGTAAATTTACGTCCGTACAGTAGAATGCAGAAGAAGAAATTTCAGAATTTTAAAAAAAGACACACAAATGTTTGTCTTGAGAAATTTTTGCTTATTAGTATGATTGAACTGGATCATCCAAGGTCAGAAGCAAAGACATTGGTTAATAGAATGGGATTAAATACATAAAGGATATTTGTGTTGTTTAACATTTAATTATTGCAGGTTTGCGTCATATTTTGAGTTGCATTATTTTTATTCATTTTGAGGAATACTGAATCTGTTTTTTTTTTTTAGAGTGAGATGAATTAATGCATATTCATATTTATTTTAGAACTACGGTAACATCTTCTGATTTCTCTCAACATGGGGACAGGATAGCTGTCAGTCAATAAATTGGAAAAAAAAAAGTAACTTGCGTTACTTATTTGAAAAAGTAACTCAGATATTCTCTTGTAAATTAAAAAGTAATGCGTTACTTTACTAGTTACTTGAAAAAAGTAATCTGATTACGTAACTTGCATTACTTGTAATGCGTTACCCCCAACACTGGTGGCACTTATCTATCCTTCACTTAGAGAGAGATAGAGTGAAGACTAGAATGTGTTAAAGTGACCTCTTTGATAAATTTCCTCTATTTTCACCCTGTATGAGTGAAACCTGATGGGGAAGGTACTTTATCATTGAGAAAGGCTCTCACCATTCTGCCTTCAGCATTTCTCAGCTTAATATGTTGTGGGAATGGCACCAGTAACGTTTTGAGGTATGTTTGTTTTGGGAAAATGGTTTCATATATCAGTTTGATGTGGGATTTCAGTGCTGACATCTGGTTTAAGGAAGTTTTATTATGAACATTATCCACAGACTAGGTAGTGTGTGAAAAAAAAAGGCTGCTCTTAAGGCTTCTTGTGTTAATTGGCCATTATTGTTCATAATCACACAGTTCACTCAATTCTGTTAAGTACTTTATGCTGATTTTCTATTATAAAATAATACTCTCACAGTCCTCTCAGCCATGCAGTGACGGCGGATCACCTTTATTTGAAGTGGGAAGGATGCTGTGCAATACAAAACGGTCATATATCAGGTTTATTTGACAGTCTTTGAGAGTAAATAATATTGCAAATGAGCAAGCAAAGTAAGTAAAAGTTTATAAAACGAAAAATATTAGGCCTAATATTTAACTAATTAATTAAATAATGTGGCAATTTATTAATCTAATTAATCACAAATTAACTTTGGCTGTGAAAATACCCCCAAAAGACAACAGTCTACTGTATGAAATGTAAGAAGGCGTACACGTCTGGGGCGGGGCCAGTGCATAAACTGCATATTTTAATAATCTTATTTTCCATAACTAATTAATGAAATTAACACATTAAATGACGGCCTTAAAAAATATCCAACAATATTACTCATCAGGTCCGAACTTGTCTAATAGTAGCCTTCACAAGCTGTGTCAATGTATTGTAGGTGTATGTTAGGGTTCATACATATGCAGAAATCACCAGGAGCACTTCTAGTCAGGAGTTTCGTTGCTCATTACCCCCAGGCCTGCAATACTGCATGTTTCTGCAGCACCAAGTCCCCAGGTTGCACCAGTGTTATCTCTTTATTGCCTCCCTCTCTCTTTGCTAAAATGCCCCGTCGGTGTTGATTAAGGTACGCCAAGAACCTGCTTATGTGTTTAAATTATCTGCACCTTGTGCTTGGGGACAAACATTCACAGTGGAGCCAAGGGAATGTATTATTCCTGAGTTAGAAATTATTTGAATGTCTCAGCTTTGCATCTTATTTGGTTGCTAAGCCTGAAGACAAGCCCCAGGGTTTTGGGTTCATAATTGGGCTGATTAATGCCTGATGTCTGGTGGTGATAAAGTTTAGGGTGAAAGGGGAAAAAAGCTCTCCATGTGTTGCTCAGCAGTTTATACTCAAGAGCTGCAAACAGATTAGATGATCGCTCATGTGGCAGGCACAAGAGCAAAGAATAATTGTCTCCCTAAGTAGGCTTGTGCTTTAATAAGACATTCTGACATAAATGTTGTGTATTTGCATGTTAGCCTATTAATTGTGACCTGAGAGCACCATTGAGTGCTGTATGTAAAGAGAAGTGCACAATGGAGTTCACCTATGACCAACAGGCCATTTAGACAGTGACAAGCTCAATTCAAATAGCACCTCTATCGTATGCTTATTGTCAATCTTAAACCAGCTGATATGTTATATGCAAATTTGGTTGTCTTTATGATTATTGCTTGTCTTATTGCATGATAAGACCCCAATTAGATTTTAGTTGAAGAACTGAAAGGTACCACAAAACAAAAGAAGGCCACTGTGCTAGTATTTTGCTTTGAAAATAATATCGAGTCATGGACTGCTCATTCTTCAGAGCTAACACAAAATGATTTTATTTTGATTTTGTAACAAACCTCAGAAGGCAAGGTAAAACTTTAAATCAAGTTTAATTGTATTTACACAGACACAAGCACAAGTGCAATACAAGACCAAAAAAAAAAAAAACTTTAGACAAAGCAAACAAGAGAGTTTAAATACACAGGAGAACCAAAACTAATTCAACATGAACCAATCACAAGGCAAGAATAATCAACAGGACAAATGAGTTAACAATCTAAATCAACATAAAGTAATCACAAGGCAAAACTAATGAACATGAACAAGACTAGTGAACATGAAGCAATCACAAGACACTGCTGGAAACTCCAGAGATGCTTCTTAATTGGAAGGATGCATCCAGTGGTCTTTTATGTGGTCTTTTATGGCAGGTCAGATTTTAATCTCGGCATCAAGCACCATCGAAGGCAATCACAGTTTGAAAGATCCTTGTAAGGAAGCCTTTGTTTCACGTCCTTCATTTAGCATGTTTTGAAGGATGCATTAATTGTATCCTTTGCATCATCCAGTCACCCACAATCATTGTCAAACATTCTAATTCACAAAAAGAATTATCTGCAAGAATTAGTGGGAAATTATTCAGCACTTGTCCAGTTTTATTATGTAAAACAAGTTTTGTAGACAGAAGTGTTATGTTTTCTTTTGTTTTGTTTTGTTTTAAATCGCATAATGCTTAACTGTCTTTAATGTAAGCCACTGGGAAACCACAGATGGCTGTCATGCACTGTCAGTTACTATAAATATTTTTAATATGAAGTCTTTTCCAAAGTTAATTTTAATAGTAATTATGTGCTGTTACCATGGGGTCAGAGCCATATGAACTTACTATACCATCTCATTAGGCGCGTTTCCATTACCCTTCAAATTACGCAAATTGAAATTGCGAATTGAAAATATGCTTAAAGGAAACGCGTAAATTTCGCGAAAGCACCCATATATCGCAAAAAAGTTTTTACGCCCGCATGAGGTGGTTTTTCAGGCAATGCGAAAAAGGAATAATTCGCAAAACTGCAATGGAAACGTTTTTTTTTAGCATTTACAGGTCACAATGGCGTATGTAAAAATGTACGCCCGCATGAGGTGGTTTTTCAGGCAATGCGAAAAAGGAATAATTCGCAAAACTGCAATGGAAACGGGTTTTTTTTAGCATTTACAGGTCACAATGGTGTATGTAAAAATGTATATTCTTCAATGTACTATAACTTCCAAGAAACACTTCATACGTGGCCGCTCTCCAGTATAAGGGACTTTCCTACATTAATGCTTAAACCCTATTCACACGGGATTAGTATTACCTGGTGACCTCCAGTCATTTGTAATAATTGCGGAAGTTGTCTGTGATCTTAATCCCGTGCGAATCGGCCATGTCTGTAATTTGTAAAGTAAAAATTCCCCCGCAAATTACCTACCATATTTCGCCAAACACCGAGGTCCTGTGATAATATTAGTTTTTATAAAAATATTTAAAAAAAATTTCAATCGGAATTAAATAATTCTGATCGATGAATCTGAACGTAGTGTTTACATGAACACTAAATAAAGTGATCGGGTTGAATTGCATGTTTATATGTCACAAGCTTCAAATCCGATTTAATATTTTCACATGTGCACTCTGCACGAATATACAGAGTTTCCCGCTGATTTTGCATACTAACCAGACTCTATTTATTTTATTTGTTTAAAAAAATTAAAATAAAAAAATTATATTTATCTTATCCAGGTCCTAATTAGGAGATGACAAGCACATGAAGCTTTGTGCAATGATGCTTTATTTAATCAAGCAGTAAAAACGCCTATTCCCGCACCCAAAACAAGAGTCCGAAGCAAGCACTTGTGGGACAACGTCATCCTGCACCACTTGACGATGAATGGAAAGAGAATTTTAGATCGCATGACAGTAATTTATTACATTCAACATTTTTATTCTGATTGAGGTGTTTACATTAATTTAGATTTGACTTTTAAACTGATTGTAATCAGAATACAATGCTCCATGTAAATGCAAATGGAAGTCTTTGTGGTGGGTTGTGAAATGGGAAAACGTGTCTCTGATCTACAGTGTGCTCCTCAGGAAATAATACATGCATATTGTGTGAAGCTTATTATACAGTTTAAAGGCAGATACATTTGCTCATAATATTAGTACGAACATGCATATTTGCTTCTATTAAACTGTATCTTTTGTATATTGTGTCTCTGGCCTTAAAGCATATGCATTGGTTTGCTGAACTATGTATTGGTTTGCTGTGATCTGCTTTGAATTGCTGCCACACAGTACATTGGATAGTTTGCATGCAATGGGTAGTTTGTCTGTTTACTGTTTTTTAATGATTATTTTGGTTTTCAAAAAATTGCTGCAGTATTGAAGTGATGGCATATGTATTGTATTACCATTATCAGTGTATTCATATCACTGACTTGCTGTCATTTATATTAGTTTGATTATGTACTGGTTTTTCATTATAGGTACTGATTTTGAAATGCATGTGTTGGTTGCTTCTTTAAGGTGAGCACTGTACTGACATTCACAGTGTGAATTTCTAAATAATACATTATTTATTGCCCCTTTCTAATGTGTTATATTGGTGGGTACTGTATAGTCCTAATTCTAGTTCTAAAGTCTGTAGATGATGATGGTGCTCATGTTTATCCCAAGGTATGTGTAGATATGGGTGTTTTCTAAGGGCATGTTGTTTGATTTGAAGATTTAAAGATTTGAAGATCCAAGATCTGAGGACTATTTAATAATCAGTGAAAAAACATGTATTAAATGTTTCTTATAACAATTTGGTGGTAAGCATTCAGTTATCAATCCTAGAAACTTTTATACAACATTAATTATATATATATTTAAATATAATCATTATAATGTTTTACTAAGAGAGGGTCATTGTATCTTTGACAATGAGAAAATAATTGCGGAAATTGTCTGTGATCTTAATCCCATGCGAATCGGCCATGTCTGTAATTTGTAAAGTAAAAATTCCCCGCAAATGACCTACCATATTTCGCCAAACACCGAGGTCCTGTGATAATATTAGTTTTTATAAAAATATTTAAAAAAAATTTCAATCGGAATTAAATAATTCTGATCGATGAATCTGAACGTAGTGTTTACATGAACACTAAATAAAGTGATCGGGTTGAATTGCATGTTTATATGTCACAAGCTTCAAATCCGATTTAATATTTTCACATGTGCACTCTGCACGAATATACAGAGTTTCCCGCTGATTTTGCATACTAACCAGACTCTATTTATTTTATTTGTTTAAAAAAATTAAAATAAAAAAATTATATTTATCTTATCCAGGTCCTAATTAGGAGATGACAAGCACATGAAGCTTTGTGCAATGATGCTTTATTTAATCAAGCAGTAAAAACGCCTATTCCCGCACCCAAAACAAGAGTCCGAAGCAAGCACTTGTGGGACAACGTCATCCTGCACCACTTGACGATGAATGGAAAGAGAATTTTAGATCGCATGACAGTAATTTATTACATTCAACATTTTTATTCTGATTGAGGTGTTTACATTAATTTAGATTTGACTTTTAAACTGATTGTAATCAGAATACAATGCTCCATGTAAATGCAAATGGAAGTCTTTGTGGTGGGTTGTGAAATGGGAAAACGTGTCTCTGATCTACAGTGTGCTCCTCAGGAAATAATACATGCATATTGTGTGAAGCTTATTATACAGTTTAAAGGCAGATACATTTGCTCATAATATTAGTACGAACATGCATATTTGCTTCTATTAAACTGTATCTTTTGTATATTGTGTCTCTGGCCTTAAAGCATATGCATTGGTTTGCTGAACTATGTATTGGTTTGCTGTGATCTGCTTTGAATTGCTGCCACACAGTACATTGGATAGTTTGCATGCAATGGGTAGTTTGTCTGTTTACTGTTTTTTAATGATTATTTTGGTTTTCAAAAAATTGCTGCAGTATTGAAGTGATGGCATATGTATTGTATTACCATTATCAGTGTATTCATATCACTGACTTGCTGTCATTTATATTAGTTTGATTATGTACTGGTTTTTCATTATAGGTACTGATTTTGAAATGCATGTGTTGGTTGCTTCTTTAAGGTGAGCACTGTACTGACATTCACAGTGTGAATTTCTAAATAATACATTATTTATTGCCCCTTTCTAATGTGTTATATTGGTGGGTACTGTATAGTCCTAATTCTAGTTCTAAAGTCTGTAGATGATGATGGTGCTCATGTTTATCCCAAGGTATGTGTAGATATGGGTGTTTTCTAAGGGCATGTTGTTTGATTTGAAGATTTAAAGATTTGAAGATCCAAGATCTGAGGACTATTTAATAATCAGTGAAAAAACATGTATTAAATGTTTCTTATAACAATTTGGTGGTAAGCATTCAGTTATCAATCCTAGAAACTTTTATACAACATTAATTATATATATATTTAAATATAATCATTATAATGTTTTACTAAGAGAGGGTCATTGTATCTTTGACAATGAGAACAACAATAAGTAACATAAAAGATGTCAGACAATGACATTAATTTTACTGAAGTGGCGCACAATATATAATTAACACATGTCGGATGAAACAAGTACATGCATCTTAGTGTATCAAAATGATACAGCACTCCACAGAACACACTTTCAAGCCCCTTCATCAAATAAGCACTTCTTTAATTAAACTGCCAAATATTGCCATTAACCGACTAGTGGACATCTGATTACACCAAAAAAAAAAAATAATAATAATAATAATTAATTAATTAATTAATTATTGGCGAGGAGTAATACAGCTTTTTTTTTTTCATTTTCAAATAGAATGTAATTATTGTGTGCTTATCTCCGTCGCAATTCTCAACAGGTTTCCATAATGATATGTTCTTGATACATCTGCACAATATTATTGTGTATAAAAATCTGCTGAAAGCGATTGAAATATAATATTTTTAAATGTTTTTCAGCAACCTGTTCTTATTTCACACACATACTTTTGCGTATTTTTTTTTACATGTATCAATATTTTAGTATACTGTTTTGATTGTCTCTTATTGAATATGCAATAACATTTATGTTTGTGATTATTAATTCAATTTATGTTTGTTTAAAAAAAAATGTTGTTTCAGGTAGCATGTTGGCCAGAATAAATTGTTTTAGGGGGCGTCTATGCCCAGACGTGTGGCCTCCCCTATGTTTTAAAACCTTGTGAGCATAACATGTCATCCATCTGCAGCAATGGAATACGCGTGTTTAAAGTGAAGACATGCTTATAGAGTGAGTCAAACTTTAGTACTTCACAAATTGTACTGTATTTGTGGTTACTATGATTATGAACATATTCATATTAATATAATCACAGTATTCTTTTGGCATGAGCTCCAACTCAAGAGTACTGCTTGAATTGCTTTATAAATAAATTGTTTTAGGGGGCGTCTATGCCCAGACGTGTGGCCTCCCCTATGTTTTAAAACCTTGTGAGCATAACATGTCATCCATCTGCAGCAATGGAATACGCGTGTTTAAAGTGAAGACATGCTTATAGAGTGAGTCAAACTTTAGTACTTCACAAATTGTACTGTATTTGTGGTTACTATGATTATGAACATTCATATTAATATAATCACAGTATTCTTTTGGCATGAGCTCCAACTCAAGAGTACTGCTTTAATTGCTTTATAAGGGCACATGTAAACGTAGACATTGTAGCAATTAAAGAGAACGATATGTTTTAGTCCACAGCCTTTTCTGCCATTATATGGATGATACTGTAATTAATTTCAACTTGAATATGAAATATCTCACTTTAGTAAATTATCAGTGGTCATTTGGAACTGATGAGACAACTGCAGAAAAGCGTGTCAGTTCGTCTCTTTTAATATGACACGGTCTCATCGCCAAAGCCACTTAATACATACCATGACACGATTGCCAAGGCAAGGACACTGGTGAATGAGTTCTGGCTCTGAGGGAGTCCTTGAAGCCTATTCTGCTCTTAACAAAAAGAGAAAGAAACTATAAATATAAACTCTCCCCTTTGTTCCCTCATGCTGAAATTATTGACATGATTTTCACCCTTTATCTTTGCATGACAGTGGGGGAAATGTGAGCAAACTCTTAAGAGCGGTGGCTTGGAGAGAAGAGAGACACAGTTCCCTCTTTCCGGACACACTTGGTATGCAAGACACTCGACCAGGCAGCCAACGGGTCTCTGCTGCAAATTTACTCACATTTGTCCAAATTTGCTGGCGTGAGACATGAATGGAAAGACAATCTTAGTCAATGCTACAAAACTGATAAATCATAAACAAACTTAAGTGAAAATGTTAATTTGGTGTAGTGGTGAGAGGCACAAGAAGAATGATTTGCAGTTGCATGAACATAGTTTGAAATAATAGATCACACTCTCATCGATGGTAAAATCATGGCCATTATGCATAACCATCTGCAAATGTTCTCTTGATTACAAGTGATTGTTAAACTGATGATAATGATTTCATTATTTTCAAGAGGGTGATATAATAGTGGAGTAATATTGTGTTAATTGAGTAGATAAAGAACGCATATAAAGAACTCACTCATCTGGACAGGTAGAAAGGAAGTAGACTGTCACCTCTCGCTTTGGAAAAATAATGCAACATAAGCCCACATATCTTTCGACTGAAACAGAAGCCAAAACACTCCAAAAATATCTACAGATTCTACCGAACTATATTGCTGAAATAATACATCCACCAATTTCCTGTGATCTATGACATAGCATACTTGCTGGGGGTGGTTAATTTACAGAGATGACAGAGATCTACTGGCTGCCCATGATGAAGCTGTCAGTAGTTTCTTTTTTCTTCGCTTTTTCTCCCCGCAAGTTCAAATTTTCAGCCTGTCCCCTCTATTCTGTCAGATTGCTGCAACGTGCGAGACTAATGGATACTCTGAGAGGTTAAAAACTTCCAAAAATAAGCATAACCTTTATTCTAGTAGCTATGACAGATTACACAATGAATGCAGATTCCAGTACAAAGCTGATAATGCTGAAATATATGTGCAAGGTATTTCTGGCATTCCGTTAGATCAAGCAGAGGTGTTATGCCTATTCACACCAAGACAAAGAAGCGTTTTTACATTTGATTATTACGTTTCACAATGGGTGTGTACAAAATTATCAGTACCCCCAAAGTCATAGCCTTTGGTGAATTTGCCATTTTGAAGACAAAATATGTCAATTATGTGATTTTGTGCAAAACCAAGTAGTTTTTGTGTGCTGGTGGTTGGGGAAGCCATCCAAAATTGTGAAAAATATTAATTTGTCAACACAACACAACTGAAGAGTTTTAGCATTTAATAAGATGTGTATAATATATCCATAAATGTCAGCCTTTTGTGAAAATTACTTTTGTTGAAAGGCCAAAAACTTATATAGAGAATATGTGTGTCTCTGAAGCACTGCAGAGAACAGACTAACAAAATGCATATCTAAAAGAAGAGATAAAGAGCAGTTTAGTCTTGTGGTATCCATTGCTGATGGTTTAAATTCAATTGTAACTATACGTTACAGAATACTTGGAAGACTAAATCGATGCCAGACTTTGAATTAGCAACAGTAAATGTGTCAAACATGAATGATCTCGCTTCAGTTCACAATTCAATTATATAATATTATATAATAAGTATATAGGTCTGAGGACACAGCAGTAATTATTGTAGTGAAAACCTGAAGTTTTATTACAAATAATAATAGTTGATAATAATAATAATAATAATTATTATTATTATTAATATTATTATTAGGGGGTTATTTATTTATTTATCCCATGAAACAAAGTGCAATTATTAAAATAGCCAATCTTTTGTTTTCTATACAATGAAAATTCAGGACAAAAGTTCAGTTGCAATTTTGCTTTATTCATTATAAAAATGTTTTATCAGATCATGATTTGAACCTGTCTCCCTTGCATATAAAATCATAAATTACTGTACTAGACTATCATGACTCACAGTCTTTAGATGAAGTGCCAGAACTGTCAGTGGTGCCCCTTAAAAAATATGTTCCCCTGTGATCAAAATGTCTCATTAATATTATTATTATTATAATCTTTCGGTAACATATGGAGTGTCTACTTTTACTTTGGAGTGTCTTATCTTGTTTGTGCTGTCTATTGTGCCAGACAGACACCATTTGAGCATGCTGATACTAAGATTTAGGATGTTTGTAAAACCAGCCTGACATATGGAACAAACATGCTTTTTTATTATCACTATTTTTACTACTCATATTTCCAAGTGAAGGATGAATATGTGCTTAGATCACATAAAGCTTGATTACAGGTCAATTCACAGACATTGATATTGACAACACAAGCTATGGGAAGCATTTTGTTCTCCTTGAAGTTATGTATTATTTGGATCTAGCACTGTACTGTCCATGACCCTATTAAGTCTTGCAACTCATTATTGGGTCGACACCCACTAGTGAACTTTACTATGCGCTATATGGCTAAAGCATTATTCATTTATTTAGTTGCTTATCAGGCAGCTGGCTTGATCTATAAGTCCATGAGTGCAAAACAAACACCATGGTTTTTAACTATTTGTTCAGGCAAAGTCCTGGCTAGTGCCTTAGCATGTGAGCTGACAATGATGCTGGATTGAATATATATATATATATATATATAAAAACGAATTTCCATGCAAATAATATTGTGAAGGATGGATCAAAAGATATTCCATTCAAAAAAGAATAGTGTGTGAAGAAATGTTTTCTTCTATTGCAGAAAATAAAGTTTAGGTAAGTTTATACAGTGGCCTAGTTTGGAATAGTTCAGCATTTTTGCTTAAATGTTTGGTGCAAATTCACAACTGATGCAGCCACACTATCGGTACTAAACAGAGGTCGAAAAAAAATATGGTGAAAGACTGGATTGATTACCATTGTTAATCAAGATCCAGTTGAATGCATTCCAAGAAAGTGCACTTAGTGAGAGAGGCATGCTCCATCAATTGCTAGAATTCGTTCCCTCCATGATGATTAGTTTGTAAAGTTTAAATAAGTTCCCCTTAACTATTTAATGTTTTTGTAATAAGGGTGAGCATAATGGAGCAGGCACACACCATAAAGCAGTATAGGGCCTAAAAGATTCTCTGAGCATTCAACCCATTCTACTGCATTAAGTGAATATTAGCTTCACACCACATTATCCAGTGAGACACATCAACCCTACAGTTTATTGCAAAATGCATTATTGCAACTAGAATAGGTTTATGAAGAACATCATGACTCTAAACACATAAAGCTGCCATGACATTTTTTTTTTATTCATTTTGCTGAAGGTAATTTATTTTGGAGAGGACAAGATCTGTTCCTGCTTCTTACCAATTATACAGTTTATCTTAGTGAAAAGTGGCATTTCTTGTGCCACAGTCTCTGTTTCCAATTACAATTTTGCAAGCTGTTTTATTTTATTTTTAAACTTCAAATACATATCTGGGTTTTTTTTGTTTTTTTTTTAAGAACTGTTTACCTAAAAATAATTCTGTCTTTATTTACTTGCCCTAGACTCTGTGTAACACACACACACACACACACACACACACACACACACACAATTGCAAAGAGTCAAAGAGGTAATTTTTCATGCAAGTTAGTAGATAGTAACCAGTACCTGTCAAATTATTAAAATGGTCCAATATGACAATATATTTGCAATATGCCAGTTCTTCTAAAGACCTATGAAGTTGAAGTTCAGATGACAAAATGAAGTTCAGACATCACTGGTTGGTTGAGAGCTATGGTGGAGGGCAAGATTTTTAGCAGGTGTAGTTTTTTTTTTTTCTTTTTTTTTTTTCACCCACCACCACCGTA
>NW_015554114.1:176078-201447 GCF_001515605.1 Sinocyclocheilus anshuiensis | reverse complement strand
AGAAGCCATATGGACTATTTTTATAGACTTTTTTTTTTTTAGCTTGACAGCCACTGATCTATTTGTGTTTGTGGAAGATACTCTCCATTTATATTTTACAGAAGAAAGAATGTCATACAGGTTTGGAATTACATGAGGGTGAGTAAAGCCTCGGTTATACTCCAGTTCGGACGCGTACACGGACTACTTGTATTTATACTACTGAACGTGTATGCTGGTAGTCCGCTGGGCGGATGTATTCCACACATGCGCAATAGATCGGCGTGTACATGTTGTTTTTCCAGTGCATGTGTAGTTGGTGCTTTTGTAGCCTACTGACTGCGTGGTCACAAAAACTGGGAGGCACGCAGATGTCCGCAAAGAGCCTCCGTATACACCCTCTGATGATGATTTTTACATCACGCGGACCCTAGCGGACCTCGCACATACGGAAAGTATAACACTAGCTTTAATGATCAGAAATAGGCTTTCATTACTTTAAGTTTTAATTTTCTTATTATTATTATTATTATTGTTGTTTTTGTTATTATTATTACGCACTTATTCTCCAACTTTTTTTTCCTTCTCTCTCCTCGATTCTCCCTCACGCTCTGTCTGTTTCCTTGTATCCATGCTCTACATTCATAAGCAGAAGGTTTGGACAACTGGAGCAGGTAGGAAATGTCGGCTGTTGCAACATGGCAGAATTATTAATGTCACCCTGTGACTTACCCATATGCTGTTAGGTGTGGAGTCAGCATGTGCGTCTGTTTACTCCTTCCACCCAGACACTGAATAAATATTATGCACCTGAAAATCCAGTCTGCAGCCCGAGATCAAATGATTCCAAATGTCTCTTTCTTTCTTCTCTGAAAACAAAGTTTGGTGACGTGTTTGCCTAAAGACATATTTTGAGATTGGGCGCAGGACTAACTTGTTAAATTTTTAATTCCTTTGTCCCATGAGAAATTCATGGGCAATTCTGTAATCAAACAGAGGAGAATAATGTGACAGGAACAGGGGCAATTGTGCTCAGGACGTCCATTTTCTTGGTTGGTATGGAGATTCTCAGCTCCACTCTTCTCCCTCTTTGGCAGCTTGTGTTAGAGAAGAGAAGCCTGTTTGGCTGAAAATGAAAGGGACCCTGATATTTGTGCTGGGAGATGGATTTCTTAGCAATTCTGAATGTGAACGCAGAGAAGCGCAGCTTTTTCCAATCATCTTGCCGAGGCCATTCAGCATCTGATCAGCGGGTGCCCAGGACACAGGGTTCAAGCAAGCCCCCATACCTAAGAATCACATGACCAGCTGGCACACCAACCCTCACATACTGCCTATGACCAGCCTTAGATGAAAGACAGCAGCTGCCAGTGAGGAGAAAATTTCTGAAACAAAATGGACAAAAAAAAAAGTTTCTTCCAAGTGTGGAAATGTTTGCTTTTGGAATGCTTCAAAAGAAAGAGGATTTAAAGGTTTATAATATGCACATAACTTCAGTTAAGTTGTTCGAGTTAATTAAGTCAAATTCATAAATCCATCAATTATTAACTTGCAGCTGCTATAATTATATCCAGCTTTATCCGCATAGGTACAATACACTCACATAAAGAGATATATAATATATAGCAAATATTGACTGCTCGTAATATGTCAACTTTCTTATCGCCCAGCTCTAAACTGCTAAATATACACAATTAGGCATTAAGGTAATATAAACGATATAGCATCTGTAACGGGGCTGACGAGACGTGAGACGTGTGGATCCATCTGCAAGCTTTATTAAAGAGACGTGGTAAACAGGCAGGGTCAAACAATGGCAAACAGGTATATGGCGGGCAAAACAAAAGAATAGTCCCAGGGCTAGCGTAGGTCACCGATCGGCAGACAGAATCACAGGGGCGAGACGAGAGGGAAAAATCCAGGAAAACAGGCAAAGATCAGAAACCGCGGAAACAGGCAAGGCAAGGCAAAACAAGGAAAACACAGAGACTCGGAATGGGGTACGGGCTAAACAATACTCAGCAGAGAAAGGTGGTTAGAGTGGGTGTTATATAGTGAGTGAGGTGATTAGAAACAGCTGTGTGCAATGAGTGCAATCAGTGCAGTGTGCAAATCGTGCAAGGAATGATGGGATATGTAGTCCGGGGTGCTATGCAACAGTTTGTGTTGTGCGAGAGTCAATGTAATGGAAAGGGTGACCTCTGGTGGTGAATAAACGGAAGTCCATGGACCGAATTCGTGACAGCATCAGTGGCGAGGCTAAGGGTGGGCATGGGCCCAAACACTTTCAACAGTGGCCCACCCAATGAGAAGTTGGTAATGCCAAGTGGATGTAAGTAAATTAAACGATAAATAATAATAATCATCTTATTTCACTGTAATTTTATATACTTCGTTAAAAATATATATAATTAAACTCAAGTTTTCATGGTCAATTACAGGCAGTTTCTTAGTTTTCCCAAATTGATGATTCGTCAGTTTCTGTTAGTCCCACCCACAATGTTATGTTTACGACATAAAGACATTATAGTAAAATGCGGGCGTTCTTGGAGTTGAATTTGAAAATAGTGAAACAAACATCAATCAGATGGATTCTTTAAAAAGTATATATTGAATATCCCAATTCCCAAGTCTTAGCAATGAATCCGGACCGTCTACAAATTAAATCAGACCACGGGTGATGGATTTATAGATTGGAAACTTCTGAGCCAAGCGTGTTTGAAGCGTCATATTAGCATAGCTACAGTGTTTGATCTGCTAAATAGATGCGTCCATTGTGGAAAGAAACACATAAATGTTATGCTAGATATTGTTCTCCACAACAAACTGCATAGTTGCAGCTGCGCACAATTTCTGCAATCCTCAATGTTTATTTTCATTTGAACGAGAACTGACAGAGACAATTGATGATGAGATCATCTGCGAAGCCCTGTCGTCTTAGACTGAGGTAATGGTTTACAATAAAATTCCTTTAGTTAAGGTTAGTTAATACATTAACAAACATTAACAATGAGCAATGCATTTGTTACTGTATTTATTAATCTTTGTTAACGTTAGTTAATTGTTGTAATAACTGTTCATTGTTATTTGTTAGCTATGAATATTAACAGATACAACTTTTAATTTTAATACATATTAGTACATTTTGAAATGAACAAAAACATAAAATTGGCAAAATGTCAAAATTGCAATTCAACTTTTTCATGAATTCATAATAATGAACCAAGCTAGTAAAATACTGGTGATCATAGTTCATCAGGTGTTACATTATAAGAGCACACTCTTTTCACACTTTCTGCTATTAGCACACCACAGTTTATGTGTGTCTTAAAGTAATGTACAACATCTCATTGAAGACCTACTGGTATTAAACACTGTGGCAGTTTGTTTTAGATCGCTGTCATAATCATAAATGATTGCAAATGAATATAATTACAGACTAAATTAAAGTATTGGCCATATATACTGGGTAGTAAAGCATGGGCTTTGGCATTTCGTCTGTATTTGCTCATAAATCTCTGATCATAATATCCATTGGTGCTCTGTGTCCTTGATGTGATTTACTCCTGCATTAATAAGTTGTAATTTATTAGCACCATGTTGCCTTATTTGAGACATAATATGCTCTGCTGTTTGGCCAATTACAGTGCCACACTGAGAAACTGGTAACAAATTGGACTATACGGACCTAATTAAGGCTTATTGGTTGTTGTGCTGAGGTGGTGTTGCAAGTGTCTGATTTACAGCAGAGCTTTGTCCGGTGGTCATTGTCAGACTAATGCATTGTGGAATGGCACTTTAAAACCCTGCACTGTATCTTAAACAGACACCAACATAAAACATAATTTAGGCTGACCAGCATGAAGCTAATTCTAACAAGGCACTTATTGTAACTGTACAACCATTACTGGGCATTCTTCTTCATCCTTTCTGAATTTTATGGTTATATTTAGTTTTGGACTATAGGTAATTTATCAGTAATACATAATTCAAATTAAATAGCAAAGCATTGTTTTTTTTCCCCCTAGAAGAATTTTCGAAGCTTAAATGTTTTCTAATGTTTTTGCTATAAGATGGAAGTTGAAATGTTTGTGTGTTGATCGCTCTGATCTCTTCTCCCATAAGGAATGAGCTAATTTCATTTTCTAGCTGTTCAGCCGAGGTTTGCAAATAATGCTGTAATTTTCAGCTTGGAAGAACACCTGCACCGTTTGGGATTAGGGGAAAAGGTGGATGTCTGTTTAGAATGTACCAGTCCCAGCACTGGGTACTTCAGTATAGGAGACAAGCGCTAAAAACAGCTTCATGTCCAAAATGAAGAATTAAGGTACTGAGATTGTTTAAACAAAACATTAGAATATTTGTCTGCATATTTACATGAAAAAAAAAAAGCTATTGATTTTTATTTTATTTTTTGATGAAATAAGAAGCGGATAACATGTAGTTTTCAAGGCTAAAATGTAGGCTATGTCAAAAAAGAGCTCTGACTCCAATGGGGTTTACTAGAGGAGATTAATTGTTTGAGTACTCATTGTTTTCTTTGTCATTAACTAAGGTTGATTCAAAATGATCCTGAAAATGGCCGCAATGGCTCAGCAGCAGCAGCAGGTGATCATATCCCAGCAGTGCCATATGTTTTTCCTGGCACAGGTTTTGCCTCCTCCAGTCTCACAGAAGGCACATACACAAACAAACCACATTATGGTCAAGGGCCCCAAGGTGCAGGATCAGAAGACCACCGCACACACACACATCCATACCCACTAGCACATAATGAAAATGCCCCTTACAGACACAGCTGATCACTGTCACTAAGACTTTACTTTAATGCAGCACTGATAAATGTGGATTGTTTGTCAGTACATTAATATCAGCTGCTCATATATCCCAAGATTTTTATATTTTTCAGGGTTCCTGGAATCTCCATGACCTGTCAGCAATTTAAAGGACTCACTTGTCTGTAAGTACGAAGCTCATTAGTGCATTAAAACCCACAACTGTCAGTCTGTTTAACTGACGGCATAAAATGCCGAACAATGGCTTCAGCTGGGTGACTCACTGTCTGTTAAGATCACTTCGGTCTAATCTCAAGAGAATCGTCAATATTTCTAGTGTAAACACTTCAAATTTGGCTTTCTAAATCTATGTAAATCTGAGGGATTACGTGCAGACAACAGTACACACATAATGACAGGTTGAAGGCTCTGAAAAACCAAGCTAGCATGTTTAAGGGCATGAGGAGACAGGAGGCTCAGAAAGAAGGAAACCATCAATAAAATTGTCCCGAAGTCTTTACTGGGGTTATATTAGCGCAATCTATCAATAATGTAGTGGGAAATCCATAATGTACAGTGGAATTTCACCCCTGTGTGCTGTTCTTTTTATGAAGTGCAATCTCTCCTGCACAGCTCTGTTCTGTGGGTACCATTTTTCAAGCACTCTGATGTGGAATGGTGTTGTCAAAAAATATAAAAACTCTGTATTTTCTGCAACTGTTATGCCATATATCCATGAACAGAGACTGCCACTCATTTTGAAGCCAAGACTATTGACTATGTGACTTGCAACACCACCAAGTCAAACTGAGCAAATTAAATGCTGTTTAATGATTTTTTTATTTTCTAAGGGCTGTAATTGGACCAGGCTTTTGAATGTTAGACTTATTTTAGTGAATTTTAGACTTTTTTTAGATTTCTTTAATTTTTTTTTGGGGGGGGGCTACAATTGCTTTTCAATTATTCTATTCGTGCATGCAAATGTGCAACTGAATATGGATGCAGAGAAATGTGGCTACAATAAAAATAGCTGACCTTCAAGAAAGTGCATTAATTTGAGAAGATGTATGTGACCAAATTGAAGCTGATTTCTGGGAGAAATATGTCAGCAGTGCTACTCGAAATGCACCTGACAGAACTCATTCAGTAGGTGTCTTTTATCTCAGTGCGCATGATGAAGGTGCATCATCATAAGATCCTGATGGCGACACAAATATAATTTTGATTCTCATAATAACCATGAATCAGTAAATAGCCTCAAACTACTAGTGAGGTATGACATCTCAGATGAAGATGAGAGTGACAGCATGTTCAGCACCTCTAAATGTTGCTGTATAGAAGCTCAGCAAATCCCCATCTCTTCCATCTCGCCTTCTTCAATGTTCTTTCAAATGTGCTTCTCATCTTTGGAGAGACATGCTCCTTTTGAACCCGCTGCAAGTCAAAAAGAGCTTTCTGAAGGAATAATGGCTGTGTATATGGAGTGTGTTGTGAGGAGCTGTCAGGCAGTACCTTTAAGTTGATTTGCAAGAGTGTCAGAGAAGCGGGGCTTTGGGAGGTGAATCATGGATTGTCAGAAATCAGTTCTTAGGGCCACTCTCCTGAGAGACTCGGAGCCATCAGGCATGAGAAGAAAAAAAAAAAAACAATCTTAAGAACACATACTTCGCAAAATAATCGGGTGCCCATATGCAATAGTATAATTTAGCTGCAAAGGGTGGCGTTTGGTCAACAGGAAATTCAATCTCTGATTTTTATTTCCACAAATCCTTTATTGTTTTTTTGTCTGTCTAAGTTTCCTTTTTTATTTATTATTTTCTTGCTGCAAGATAATAAGATGTATTGAACTCAGGAGCTGTTCGCTGTAATGTCTTCAGGAGAACCCCAGGCACATTAGGTATTTGTCATTCAATAGTGACGGGCCAATTTCCGTTTTCATCTCATCTGCTTTGCATTTCCACTAAGGCTCATTAGGACTCCCGTATTACGATTCACTGGGGCAGGTAAAATTGTTTGTCTCCAAATGGCAGGTAACATTGTTCTGATGCCATTTATAGCTGTGGCTACTAAACACATATGCAATATGATCATGGTGTGCAAGAGAGCACCTCAGGGACTGATTCATTGTTCTCTGTTTTTCAGCGTAGTGCTTGATGACACAGTCATACACCAGATTTAATCAACGCCTGTTTCAATATGGATGTTTGTCATAAAGATATACCTGTTTTCTTTCGCTTTTCAGGGGCCGCATCAATAGGTTGTATTACTTACCATGCTTTCATATTTGTTAAAACAGTTGGCAAAAGCAGAGCGCTGCATTTGTTTAGCCCCCTGGGACATTTTCTGCTGTAACTTTTATTGTCACTAAGGTAATATATGATATAAATCCTTAATGACATTCCATCTGATCGGCTACCATCAAATTTACTCTCTCCAAGGAGGAATGAGCTGGCCCTGATCCAGTCTTATCACCTCAGCTCTGATTCTGATGTGTTTACCTCTCATCTCATTGATTCAAAATTGAGTTATTGCCCACCTCTGCTTTGTCCAAACATTTTCAAGAAATTGAGCTCTCGAGCAAATGTAAACAGCAGAGCTGCTTCAATGCTCCTTCTATTTGTTGTTGCTGTGAAGAAGTAGAAGAAGATGAAGAAGAGAGCTGGAAATTAACCCAGCTGTGCTGATCTCTTGGATGAGAAGTCCACAGAGTTTACTGCCTGAGATTCAGCTCTCAGTGGATTGGGAAGTTTTTTAGACTCGGTCCACTAACAAAAAAAAAAAAAGGAGTTCAAACACAGTCATGATGACTAATCATTGCAAAGCCAAAACTAGTACTTAGCCAGCGAACAATAGCTCTCACCAATTGCCCTCTAATGCTCCAGTGGTGTCACAGATTGCTGACACCAGCTGATAGTGAAGAGGCCATAGTCAGGTTTCCATCACAGCTCTCCAATCTCTTGATCCTTGATCTCTATATGAGGTAAAGAATGCTTCAGCACTAAAAGGGAAGGACCACGGACAGCTCCACATGAGGTACCATGGACAGTTACACAGAAACAGCTGTTTTACTGTATGCTAAAGCAGGCGTTCCCAAATGTTTTCTTGCTATATAATTCATGTATAATTCATATTTATAATCGAATGAGGTAAATATAGGCAAATGCACTTGTTCTCTTTTTAGTTAACTTTTTCCCTTGTCATATCATTACTGTCACACTAGGGAGGAGGACGGACACCCGGGAGGGGGCCGGCAGACAGATTCCAGGGAGGAGACGACGGAGGGAGGAGCCAGGAGGGACCCGGAGCAGGAAGAGCACAGCAGGACCCAGGCCACAGCCATAACAGCGGCCCACGGTGGAGCCGACGGAGGGAGGAGGGAACACAGCACACCTGGGGAGGGAAAACACAACACAAAGAGTCCAGGGGCGTGACATTTATGTTGTACAGGTATGTTTGTTTTTGCGTGAAGAGTGCAGCTGATAAAATGTTTTTACATTTCAACTTTTTTTCTTCTTTTTATTGTAGTTTTTGTTGTTATCCATCCATAAATCTGTCCATCCATCCATCCATCCATCCATCCATCCAATTTCGGGCATTTCTAAATCTGATTATCTGATTATTATTATTATTATTATTGTTATTATTACACAATACTATTACTATTATTATTAGACAAAGAAATTCAGTTCAGCAGGTAAATCTTAGTAGTAGTAGTAGTAGTAGTAGTAGTAGAAGTAAATTCCGATATCCTAGATGTTTTAATTATATCTAGTAAGAGTAGAAATTCTGTCAAACAGGTGAATCTCAAACCCTCTACACCAGCCACAGGGGAAACATGCACTTGCTGCAATAAAATGAAAGCCGTGCCGTAAATGAGGCGCTTTCCAGTTGGGAAGACAGTAAGGAAGAGATTAGTTGACTCCCCACCAGGATGCTCTAGCTGTGTTGAAGACTCACACTTTCTTCATGCTCTTCCTGGCCTGCCCAGTGGTGTGCCACAGACAGGGAGTCTCTATCTGCACCACTGACTTGAAGCCTTTTAACACAAAAGCAGTGTATAACCTACCTGTGTGTCCCAGACCACAACAGGTAGCCACAATTACCAAGTTACCAAATACCAAAAAAGAGCTTTTGAATGTCAAGTGCAAGCGATCATTTAAACATGAGGGAGTGTGTGTGTGAATAGCAAATGGGTGCAGGTGTGTTTATATCTGCTTCTCCAAACTTCACATAAAATACCCTGTGATTTAGTGGGTTTGCAATACCAAAAGTCTCTGTCCTTTATATAAATATAGGTTAGTGGCACAGTGTTTGTATGTTCAACACTCAGCAGGTGAATATCGTAAATGTGAGTCTCTGCATTTGCACAATCAGGCATGTGTAAAATCAAATCCTTTCCCTTTCACATCTTACATTTTTTGTTAGTGTTGAAGGTCTATTGACTTCATCCTGAAAAAAAGCTGAGCACTCACATTGATTTAACTCCTCCTAAAAAGCAAGCTCTGGAAATGAATCCTTAGAGGCCATAAGTGGGGTAAAAAAGTTTACACCCTCTGTCTTACATCACTGGCTGATCCATAATGATGGTTTCTGTCGGCCACTATGCGACGAGGGACATAGGGGAGTGAAAGATTATTAGATGTGCTTGTAAAGACTTCATGTTTGCTGGGAATTTAAACTAGACATTGACTTTGAGGCAATAGATTGTGATCGGTGGCCCTTCATGATTGCTAGAGTAGATATTGATTAAATTGATTTAGACATGCATCGATTTTAAACCCTGCTAGGGAGATGGAATGAATATCGAGGAGGCTGACTGAGTTAGAAAAGGAACTAATAATGCGTTTGCCAACAACACTTCCATCTCTAAACATGTAAATTGATTTAGACAGCAATATACTCTATTTACAGACATGTGTTAGTGAGATGTGGTAAACTGGCTTGTATTTAATCCAGCATTCCATCTACATTACAATGCATTTGTGGATGTAGACACATCCATGTTGTCCACACACTTAGAAGGGACTTTTGGTGAATTATGAACTCCTATAATAATACTTCATAAAGTTTAAGTAGCCTGGGAACCATATTACAGACAAGTCGAGCTGCTTCTCATGTTCCATACAGTCATAAATCCAAATATATGTGGATATAAGTCTTTACTTTTATTGTTCCATCATCATCTGTGTTTGCTAGCTGTGGTTTGGCCTCCTCCCCGGGCTTTAGCTTCCTATAAGTAGCTGGAGCAGGTCAGATTAATGATGAATCACCTCCTTACTAGTAATCGATCAGGTGGGATTTCTTGAGCCTCTGCGGGATTTCTCGTCTCTTAAAGCATTCAGGCCAGCTTCAGCCTACAGGACCACAGCTGTCTCTGCTGACTTGCTGATAGCCTTTCTTAAAGGGAAATATACCTAATGTATTGAACTATAGAATAGGTTTTCTTTGGTTTTGTGCACTTTGATGTGCTCAAACTTCATGTTTATTATTATTATTATTGTTATTATTATTATTATTATTATTATGGTTGAGCAATATTCAGAATTTAAGAAATGACACATTTTCAGTTTATGAACATAAATTTGAATTGAACTGGCCACAGGAGGATGTGATGGCTTCAGGTGCACCTGGGAAACTTGTATCTCAGAGTCAGGCATTCATTATTATGACATGTCATTATTACGATACACACGGAATCGTAACACAGAAGGAGCTTAAACAAAACAAAGAATTCGATTTTGTGCCAAATAACTAAATCGAAGTTCAAATTTTTAAATTTTTATTTTTTTTCATACAGTTTCATAGTTTTTTGTTTTGTTTTTCAAAACTCACATTCAAAATGTGTCTTGACAAAAACTTTGCTTCAGTTAATTGTAAGAGTTACATAAATTTAAATCAATTTTAATTATATTTCCTTACATTAAAATTTACACTTTATTTCGATAGTCCACTTTAGACATTCTACTAAGTAACTGTGCAACTACATGATAACTAACAATCACTAATTTGCAACTACATTCCAGCTAACTCTTATTAGTAGAGTATTCACAAGTTCACGCTTGATCAGATGGAGTAAAAGAGTATTTGGCTTCCTGCCCGAGAGAAGGCTCCAAGCTCAGATTTAGGCCCGAACCCAGAGTATATCTAGTTGCGAAGTTACTAGTTATAGTTAGCAGAATGTCTAAAGTGGACTATCAAAATAAAGTGTTACAATCATGTATATAATGTGACTGCTCTTTCAGGCACACAACAGAATACAATGCCAGAAAGAATGATGATTTTAAGAGCTCTGCTTGAGGTTTTTCACTCTGTGTTGTCACTCAGCACACTCAGACTTAATGGAAACCGGTCCATGTTGAGCCACAGACCTTTTGCCTCATGCTAGTTCAGAATCACACATTATATGTACCTCACAGCGGAAAACAGCTAAATATAGTGTATGAAATGGTCAGAACAAAATTCTTAGTTTTTGTGCTGAATATGGTTCCTTCTGTTCAAAGTTAGATCACACTGAGCTGCAGCATGGGGAAGCTTACTTGTTTAACCCGAGAATCTACCGCTGGCCTTACAGTATCAGTCACGCCTGGAGAACTCCTGCCAAGCACTCTGCAGAGTGTGCAAACCATACACATCCATGCCGACAGAAGCACTGAAATAAAGCAACTCATGCTGGGTACTGTTATGCACTTCTCTACAAATATAAACCCATACTGAGTCATAGGGCCTCAACTCCTACTGCAAACCGATATTAGATAATCAATACAATATGAGCCAACATTTTTCCCAACCTGGTTACTGTTATTACTGTATATAGTTCACTGAAATCAAAATTTTCAAAGACAATTTGTTATTTATGAAATACGTTATTTTTTAGATATTCGAGGCAAATTAGCAGTGGCCTTCAGAAGACAATTCTACTTTTTGCACAGAAAACACCGGAATTATCTCACAATACAACAAAACTACAACATAGGGTCACTGGAAAAGCCTCTACTACATGCATATTTGTAAAACTCCAAAAACGTACATTAAATTCACTGCAGTTTCCAACTGAAATAAGCACAAGTGGCAGTGCATCAACTTTTATTTCTGATCACACAAATTATTATTACAGGGGCAGATTATTTGTGTGGTTCCTTGCACAATTCTATGTTATCACCTCAAAAAAAAAACGTTTGCCATAGTAAAGTAATACATTTTGACACTTGCATCACATAATCAACTCATTTGTATGGCTTTTCTAACATAGTAAACTTGCTTGGTAGCTCACCTGGTACATTGCGCTTGTGATGCGAAATACTTGGGTACGAGTCCTATGAAGCATGAATCAGGATGAAGAAGTTTCAGCAAATCGTCCCAGGTTACTCATGTAACCATGCTTCCCTGAAAGGAACGAGACGCTGCGTCCGAAGACGCTATGGGAACGACCCCAGCATGACCACGCTCTGAATCACATGTGTAATCAGTCCAATGGAAGGGCGAGATGTCACGGGCGGGTGACGTCATCGACCAGGAAGCTTAAAAGCACATGCGGCGGAGCCGGCATCAGCTTCTAGGAATGAAGCAAGTGCTGGCAGGGATGCCGGGAGTATGGCTTCGAGACGCAGCGTCTCATTCCCTTCGGGGAACCATGGTTACATGCGTAACCTGGGACGTTCCCCTTCAGGAACTCGAGCTGTGTCCGAAGACGCTATGGGAACGAGATGCCCACGCCACCAGACTGACAAATCCCTGCCTAGTGTATACTAGCATGAGAGAACAGAAGAGCCCGGAGTGGCTCGCATATCAAGACCATATAACCTCACAAACGTTAGGGGCGTGGACCATCCTGCAGCGTTGCAGATGTCCTGCATAGACACACCTGCCAGAAAGGCCTTTGAGGCCGCCATACTTCTCGTAGAATGAGCCTTGACTCCCATCGGCGAGGGGAGATCAGAGGACTCGTAGGCAATGTTAATGGCATCAACTATCCTCCTACTGAGGGTCTGCTTTGTAGCAGGAAGACCCCTCTTGGGGGGAGCATAGCACACGAGCAGTTGGTCCGCCTTTCTCCACAGGGCAGCTCTGTGGATGTACGTGTCCAGTGCTCGAACTGGACACATACAGTTAAGCTTCTGCTGGCCGGGCTCCCTAAAGGGAGGAGGACAGAAAGCCTGTAGTATGAAGGGCCGTGGTACTGAGGAGGGCACTTTAGGGACATACCCCGGCCTAGGGTACAGAAAAGCTTTGGTCAAGCCAGGCGCAAGTCTAGGAAGGAAGGGGCCCCTGACAGGGCCTGCAAAAAGACTCTCTTCAGTGATGTGATGGCTAACAGGAAGACAGTCTTAAGTGTCCTCTCTCCCCAGTCTGGCATGAACGGCTCGAATAGTTCCTGCATCAAATGATAGCCCGCCTTCTGAAATACGAAATGTGCTGTGATTGGTTAGCTGGGCCAGTGTGTGTTGTGATTGGCACCACTCGGCACCTGGTTGGTAAATGTCATGCCCCTTACCATAGCCGCCTGCGAGCTTCAGTGTAAATATTGCGTCAAAATCAAATCAATTTGAGCGCAATTTAAACCCGGATGATTGTAACCACTCTAAGTTCATCTGCCTTGGGAAAACTAGCATGTCTCTGACATAGTGATAAAACTTGTTGCCTTCTCTAGTGCAGCTCAAACCAGGTCTTGTCCCATTCGTCGATATTTGTGATATCACAAATCCCGGAAAATATGCGTTGTAGTCCAAATGAGTCGTTCGTTGTCATTTTTGAAAAATTATTTCTGTTAAATAAAATATCTGCTTTTGAAGTGGACTTTGAGCTTTGTAACTTCACAGATCTTTTTTATGCTCAAACAGCAACATTACAGACTAACTAAAGTTGAAAAAGTGCAAAAGCATAATATGACCCCTTTAACTTCAACCCTACAAATCACATACACTCTAGATTCAGCGGTTCCCAGTACTGTTCCTGAACATCTACCTTCCTGCAAATTTCAGGTATAATCCTGAACAAATAAACCTAATCTACATAATTAACCCTTCTGTTGTGTTGGGGTCAATCTGACCCACACTCGATTTTCAAACTGCTCGAAATAGACTAGAAAACCATACTTGTTTTAATTAGACTAAGACATGAAATACTCAAGAATTTAGAAAAGTCTCAATTTCAAGTCAACTTTGAGTTTTAAATTTAATAAATTTAAAGCTCAAAGTTCACTTGAAATTGAGACTTGTCTTACTGTTCCTACATCTAGTTGAGTTTGACGGTCAACAGATCTGTCAAAGTTAGTTTTTGGCTGTTAGTTTTGTGGATCTCAATTACTATTACAATTGCTGCAGCACTGAAAAGAAGAGTGAGAAACATCTCTAGGTTACGTATGTACCCATCGTTCCATGAGGGAACGAGACACTGCATCGGAAAAGCTTTGGGAATGCCTTTGCATGACCACACTCTGAAGCACGTGTGTAATCAATCCAATGGAATGGCGAGACGTCATGGGCGGGATGACATAATGACCAGGAAGCAAAAAAGCATGGGCAGTGGATACAGCGACAGCTTCTTATTAGTGAAGGAAGAGCTCACAGGGATGCAGGAAGTATGGTAACGAGAAACGAGACCCATGCTTACAAATCCCTGTCTAGTGTGCAAACTAGGACGAGAGCACCGAAGAGCCAGGAGTGGCAATCATGTCGAGATTGTAAAACCTGACAAAAGTAAGCGGAGTTGATCAGCCCACAGCGTTTCAGATGTCATGCATCGACACCCCAGAACGAAAGGCCTTGGAGGCCACCACACTTATATTTGAGTGAGCTCTGACCCCAAGAGATGAAGAAAGATCAGAGGACTCATAGGCTAGGGATATAGCATCCACGATCCACCGACTTAAAGTCTGCTTGGCTGCAGGAAGACCCTTCTTGGGTGGGCCAAAGCAGATGAATAACTGGTCAGATCTTCTCTACGGGGCAGCTCTGTAGACATAAGTGTCCAGTGCTCTCACTGGACACACCTAATTAAGCTTCTCTTGGTCGGGCTCCCTAAAGGGAGGAGGACAGAAAGCCTGTAGTATGATAGGCTGTGGCATGACAGAGGGAACTTTGGGGACATACCCTACTCGAGGGTAAAGAAATGCTTTGGCCATGCCGGGCTCAAAGTCGAGATGAGAAGTGGCCACTGAAAGGGCCTGGAGATCCCCAACTCTCTTCAGAGAGGAAATAGCCAGAAGAAAGGCAGTCTTAATTGTGCGATGTCGATCAGATATCTCTTCAATGGGCTCGAAAGGAGCTTTACAGAGAGCCTCTAACACCACAGCCAAATCCCCTGGGGGAACACGGGACCGTACCGGGGGCCTCAGCCTCAGCGCACCGCAGATGAAACGTGTAACTAGGGGGTGTCTGCCCACTGACTGGCCACCAACCGGGGCGTGGTAGGCCACAATGGCCGCCACGTAACCTTTTAAGGTGGAGTGGGTAAAACCCTGCGGAGAATCGGGCCTGCAGGAACTCCAGAACTCTACCAATCAGGCAGTTAGCTGGATCGAGCTGGCGGTGGTGAAAAGTTTCCACTTCAGGGCATACAGTTTCCTCGTCGAGGGAACTCTGGATTGGAGGATGGTCTCAACAACCTCAGTTGAGAGACTGGAAGCTATGAGCTGTGCCCCCTCAGGGGCCACAACCACAATTTCCACAACTCCGGGCGGGGATGAAATATCGTGCCCCCTGCCTGTGAGAGGAGATCCCTCCTGACGAGAATCTCCCATGGAGAGCCGTCGAGGAGGGAGATCAGATCCGAGAACCATACTCGGCCCGGCCAGAACGGGGCTACTAGCAGTAGACGGACCCCGTCCTGGCGTACTATCTCCAGAACTCCCGGGAGCAGAGCGATCGGGGGAAAGGCATACAGACGAAGCCTCGTCCAAGTCTGCACCATACCATCCAGTCCCAGAGGAGCTGGGTGAGTCAGAGAGAACCAGAGGGGACATTGCGATGTCACCTGAGTCGCAAAGAGGTCCACTTGAGCCTGGCCAAAAACTCTCCATATCTGCTTCACCACTCCGGGGAGAAGCATCCACTGCCCGGGCCTGGGCCCCTGTCTCGACAGGATGTCTGCTCCCATATTGAGATGCCCAGGAATGTGCACAGCTCTCAGCGAGAGGAATTTGCCCTGGGATCACACAAAAATCTGATGCGCCAGCTTGTACAAGAGTCGCGAACGCAGACCTCCCTGGTGGTTGATATAAGAGACCACCGCTCTGTTGTCGGTGCGCACCAAGAACTGCCATCTGCTCCGATTAAGTTAAAATCAACCAATCGTCAATGTAATTCAGTATGCGGATGCCCTGGAGTCGCAGCGGAGCCAGAGTAGCATCCACATACTTCGTAAAAGTGTGGGGTGAGAGTGCAAGGCTGAAAGTATGAACATGATATTGGTATGCTTCGCCCCCGAAAGCAAACCTCAGGAACTTCCTGTGAGTGGGAAGGATGGAGACGTGGAAGTATGCATCTTTTAGTTCTATCATGACAAACCAGTCCTCGGACCTGATCTGAGACATGACTTGTTTGATAGTGAGCATCTTGAACTTCAGCCGCATGACTGAGCGGTTCAAATCCCACCCCACACCCAGATAAGCGGTTCTCTGTAATGGAGAAAGCACACTTTTCTTGGCGTTTAGTCTCAAATCCAGCTTCCCCATATGAGCAAGAACGACATCTCGATGTAGAACTGCCATCTGCTCCGATTAAGTTAAAATCAACCAATCGTCAATGTAATTCAGTATGCGGATGCCCTGGAGTCGCAGCGGAGCCAGAGTAGCATCCACATACTTCGTAAAAGTGTGGGGTGAGAGTGCAAGGCTGAAAGTATGAACATGATATTGGTATGCTTCGCCCCCGAAAGCAAACCTCAGGAACTTCCTGTGAGTGGGAAGGATGGAGACGTGGAAGTATGCATCTTTTAGTTCTATCATGACAAACCAGTCCTCGGACCTGATCTGAGACACGACTTGTTTGATAGTGAGCGTCTTGAACTTCAGTCGCATGACTGAGTGGTTCAACTGACGCAAATCTAAACTCGGACGCAATCCCCCATCCTTCTTTGGAACTATGAAGTACCGGCTGTAGATCCCGGATTCTTTCTCGTGAAGAGGGACCACCTCGATGTCGTCCTTTCTCAACAGAGTGTTTACTTCCTGTTCCATTACCAGAGCCTGCTCGGGGCCGACCAAAGTCGGAACAACCCCACTGAAATGCTGCAGTGGAGAGCCGAACTGAATACGCTAGCCTTTTTCTATCGTGTGCAGGACCCACTGAGACACATTTGGCAGTAGTTTCCACGCTGCTAAATAGTCTACTAAGGGAATCAGTCTCTCGAGACTGACTTCTGGTGTAATAGGGGCAGCTAAATCTAACTGCTGTAAAGACCTCCGAAGAGGTAGCGAGCCTCTCAGCTCCGCTACGTTCCCGGGCAGAAGAGACTGAGAGCAGCGCTCGCTGGAGACCGCTGCGCCCTGGAACTCTGGCAGGGCTGACAGACTGATCTCCTGAGGGCACTGAGGCGAGACGGACACCGTGTAATGCGGTGTACACCGCTCCACCCCAGTAGGGGCAGCCCTCAGAAGTCCTGAGACTTCAGCGTCAGAACTTCTTTGCCGAGGACTTCTTTGCTTCGAGGATAGCTCTCAGATCTTGTCTTTGCTTTGAAGTCCCCGGCCCCGATGCGGGGGAGCACGGGAGGTGACGGTCTGCTTTTGAGCCTCCCGATATGAGAAGCTGGTATGCGGAGGGGGCTGCTCCCGCCCAGCATCCCCCCGAGATCGACGAGGGAGGAATCGCTGAAACGCCGCCACTTGTTTACGGGCCTCCTGGTACCTGTCAACGACCGAGTTGACGGCGTCGCCGAACAGGCCAGAGCAAGCGGGGTGTCTATGAGGCAGACCCTGTCTTTTTCTCTCATATCTGACAGGGTCAGCCACAAATGCCTCTCTGCTGCCACCATTGCTGCCATGGACCGCCCGATGGCGCGAGCGGTCTCTTTGGTGGCGCGGAGGGAGAGATCAGCGGTCCTTCTCAGCTCAGAGATGTTCTCAGACTTGATCTCCTCTCCCTCGTCTAAATCCTTCAGCAGGTCGGGCTGGTACGCCTGTAACACCGCCATAGTGTGCAGACACGCACCAGCCTGACCCGCTGCCGCATACCCCTTGCCCACCAGCGCTGATGTTGTACGCAGCGGCTTGGTGGGCAGCGCCGGAGCCTTCAGAGACGATGCCACACCAGGGGACAGATAGCTCGCAAGTGTCTGTTCCACGCGGGGCATCGCTCTGTAACCGCACTCATTCAATCCCCCCACATTGCCATAGTAATCTGAGGCGGGGATGAAGAGGTGGGCCGAGAATGGCCGAGCCCACGATCTTGAGACCTCAGCATGGAGATCGGGGAAAAAATGCCGGCTCCAGCGTGGCGGTGGTGGCCTGGTCCGCAGAAAATGCTCATTTAATTTGCTTTTCTATGGCTCAGTCTGTTTCTCGGCAGGCCACTCAATGTTTAATTTGACTACCGCACAAGTCACCACCTCCAAAATCTCCTCATATTGGGACGAATGAGGCACATCCTCGACACTCTCCACATCGACCTCCTCGGAGGAAGAGAGGTGCAGCGTCGAGCCCTCTGTCCGGGGGGAAGAAACCGCAGAGCGGGCTTCCGATCCTAGAGAGGGGGCGCCGGATCTAGCAGGTGAGGAAGGAGATAGGGACTCGCCCGTCTCCATTCCCTCTGCCAGATTTGCTTGCGAACCCCACGAGTGCAGCTGCCGCTCCGCCTCGGCGGAAGCAGGGCCAGCACCACGGGGAATGTGATCTGCTATCGCCCTTATGCTTTGTCTTAGCACTTGCTTTAGACATAGTGGAGCTTATTGTGGACAAAACAACACCAAATAAGACTCACAGGACAGACTGAACATATACACACACAGAGTGCTTGCTGAGTGACAGAAAGCTGACGCCGGCTCCGCTGCATGTGCTTTTAAGCTTCCTGGTCGATGACGTCACCCGCCCGTGATGTCTCGCCCTTCCATTGGACTGATTACACATGTGATTCAGAGTGTGGTCATGCTGGGGGCGTTCCCATAGCATCTTCGGATGCAGCTCGAGTTCCTGAAGGGGAAATGTTTTTATCTCTAATTTGCTTTAGGGTTTAGTGTTGTTGGTACGTTGATATGTATATTGCATAACAGTGCAAAACTGTTGTCAGAGACACATTTTTCCATTGAGTCTGGGTTTCAAAACTAACCACTTCTACTTTGTCCAAATACTTCTGCTGTGGTCCACTTGTAATGCAAATCTTCCATTTAATGTTGTGGGTTAAATCAGTGGTTTTGTGCACTAATTCTGTTGTGTTGAGGATGAATTCCTTTGTGTTGTGGGCTAAATCCCATATGTTGTTAGTAAATCCCTTTATATTTGTTATCTTAATAGTGTTGTGTTGCACCTCCACAAGTCTTACTGAAAGAAAGAACAGAAAATTGGCATCATATTCCAGCTAAAAAAAAGTCTGAGCATGCTCTAACACACCCACTCTATCTCTCTTTTTTGAGCAAGTATATGAACACATTTACACAAATCTGAGACCGAAAGCTTTGGTCTGTGATCTAGTTCATGCTGTGAGTTTAGGCCTGAACTGATCCTTTAAGCAAACCAGTGTCTGTTGGTGGGCTGAGGCTCAGGAGGGTGCTGCAGTCGCAAGGAGAGATTAACATGGTGGGTGAGGGTGATGACCTTCCTGTCTGAGTGAGATCTTCCTTGCCACTGATGCCAATTATACCTTCATGCCATCAGATTCACACAGACACCCTCTGAACTGCACCTCTGTCCTGTAATCCCATAGGTCTCTACCATCATCTCAGACACCCCGGACTTCAAAGCAATTACCATGGAGTCACTCCTTGTCTCAAAAGGTAATCTTCTATTTACATATCACTCTGAAGTCCTGCACCACTTAAAACCCCATTTGTGCTCATGCTGCTTCAGGTCTTGAGTTAAATGTTCTCTTCTCTTTGAAATCCTGTGGTGGAGACTATTAAACAAGAACACTGGCCCTGCTAATTCGTTGGTAACAGTCATATCCATGCTCAGAAAACTCAAAGTAGCTTTATATTTCCATTCCCATAAACACTTAACAACTGCAGGTTAAGTTGTGAAAAATGGTTATTTTTATCTGAATGTGACAGCATAAAAAACATACTATTACATTGACAGTGACAACTCTGTGAGATCCGGTTGCCACGTACCAGATTATGTGTACTCTGTAGACGCAGAGTAGTAAATGTAATACTTTCTCTTTGTTAATGTAATAGATCCACCAACAGAGGCGTTATGTTTCCTCCCTTTCTGGCGTCTTACTGGAACAGTGGGGGCAGGAGGGGGAGCGGGATCAGATGAAAACCTTTAACACAGAGAGTGGAAAATTCTTATTGTTGTTTTTGCCTCAACGTGGACGGCAGTTGTGGCAATCAAAGAGAATTGGTAATCAGATCCAATTCAAACAATTCAGTTTCTTTGCAATATTCGATTTAATTATTTTTTTTTCTTTTAAAGGAATAGTTAACCCAAAAAAATGTATTTACTCACCCAAGATGTAGAGGAATTTTTTTCTTTATCTGAACAGATTTGGCGAAAATTAGCATTACATCACTTGCTCACCAATGGATCCTCTGCAGTGCATAGCAGCTGTCAGTATGAGAGTCCAAACAGCTGATAAAAGCATCACAATAACACAAGTAGTCTACATTACTCCAGTTGATCGATTATTGTCTTAACAAATCCATCAAGATGTTTTTTTTGTTTGTTTTTTTACTTCAAATAACTGCTTCCGGCTAAAATATGAGTCCTCTGTCCATAATATTGCTTCCCTTTCATGGGAACTTCGAGCGACCCCTAGAGGACGCAGTGTCTCGTTCCCTACTCAGGGAACCATGGTTACATAAGTAACCTGAGACGTTTCTCATTTTATGTTAATTGATGGATTGGAGTTGTGTGGATTACTTCTGAATTATTGTGATTTGTGGAAGTGATGTAATGCTACATTTCTCCAAATCTGAAGAAACAAACTCTACATCTTGAGGGGAAGTAAATTGTTTACACATTGTTGACATTGTTTACACTTGGTTTCTGATTAAACTTGAGCACATCAGAGACATCACACAACTTGAGAACATGTCAAAGCCAAGAAGGATGCTGCCAGTTTTGTTTCCCCCTTTTTTAAAAAGTTAACTTCTCTCATTTTATTTTTTTAAAGGTCTATTCAGTAGTTTTTAACTTGCGTTAGTATCACTGTTCTTACTGTGTACAACTTTTTAATTTAGCACCAAACTTCTGAAAGCAACTTTTAAGCTGATTGGTCTGGGCACTTTTCAGCTAAAGAGCTTTTTACTAAGATTGTCCGTATAGAATAAAAAATAATAATAACAGCATTAAAAATAAATTACAAGTAAATAAGGCCTCTTTCAGAGAACAGGGCAATTTGGACCACATAATGCCCTCCACCGCAACATGATGTCTGTCCTGCCTCTTCACGGGGATTTCAGTTTAATTGCTTAATTATAAATAAATGCTTAATTATAAATAAACTCCTCTTTGGTGCATCACAGAGTTATCTCAGTGTGCAAATCAACCCTGCCACTCATGATATTTTGAAATCTGACTCGAAATCTCCTCAAAAACACATTAGCGTGGGCACTCGCTCACACTCACTGTCTCTCTCTGTCTGTCTCTCTGGCTTCCTCCTGGAATGCCCTTTAATTACAGGTTTACATCAGTCCACAAGGTCTATGGGAGCTGAACAGCTGCTCTGCTCAATGGTCCATTTCAAAGCAACGTAGCCTCCTGAAGTACCTGCGTGTGTCAGGCAGATGTTCATTAGCTAGCCAGCCAGCCTTTCATCTCGGCGCTGATAACAATGGGCTGGCACAGTTTCTTGTCCTTTCATGGTGGTGTCTCCTCCATCCTCTACAGCCTCTCCTCCCCCCTTTCCCTTCTCCATCTCTCTGTGCCAGAACAGCCCAAACAATCAAAGTGTCAAAAACTTTCTGAAGTCAGACGAAGGGGCCATTTGACTGTAATAAAGGACTGGATTGTGCTCACAGTGATGAGAGGAAGAGTATAAGGTCGTACAATACACTAGAGGATCCAGCATGACTTAATGTGTAGTTTGTGTCAATTTTAAGGTGATTTTTTTTTGTGCATTTGTGTGTTATATTGCATAAAAGCAAGCAGTGCCCATTTAAAGGCAACATATACTTGGTGGAAACGCATCACTGTGTTGAGCCATTCACACAGAATAAGTTCACAAATGCTTTGCTCACCAGGATCCACTCCTAGCTTGAAACCAATTTTCAAAGAAAGCCCAATGGACTTTAACAAATGGGGCACACTCTCAAATATCCATACAGGTCAAAACATTCACATCCTCACTGGAGTGGCCCTTCTGGAAAAGACACGAGAGAGACAGGATAACTTTTTCATATATCGTCTGGCTTAAGATAAAAGGAACAAGATGCCCCTGTGAAAAACTAAAAAAATATATTGATGTGCTGTTTAACATTGCAGGGAGTATTATCCAGCATGATGTTATAGAAAGTGCTCATAAAATATAATTAAGTGCTGTAAGAGGGCATTTCAGAGAGAAAGAACAATAACAGTAGGTTATCCAAAACATAAAAATGTACAGCTTAAAATGTAACCAAAAAAAAAAAAAGCAATTCAAAATTAACTAAATATTTGACTGATTCAATGTCATGAAAAAAGTGGCTTTTTTTCTCACACAGGAATGCAAAATGAATAACGTATGCGTAGGATGACTTGCTGCTTTAGATGAATGAGCAGTGATGTCTTTGAAAGCTGCAGGAGGATCTGTGGCAAGAAACATGTACTCAAATTGTGGTCATTTATATTGTCATATATTTATCATCTTCTGTTCTAATGTTGACAATTTGAATTGCAATGTGTAAATAACGTCACAGCTAAAACAATAATTCAAAGCAGAGGAGATGTGGAATAAATATAATTAATTAGAAGATTGCTATGGAAACAAGCAATGACCATTTGATGTAAATTACAATGCAGTTTGCAAGTTGATGCCTTGAGGTAGACAGCATGACAGGAATAGAAACATTTGCAGAATAGAAAAAAGTGCACCAAGGTGTGTATTTGTAATATGGTAAAATCCAGATTGGAAAACCCCTGCAGAGCACAGGTTTAAAAAAAACAAAATTCTGCTATGTCCTATCCTCAGTTTCTCATTGAATGCATAAAAGTTTAAGTAAATGCAGTATCAACAGAAGGGAGAGGATGATTTAATATATGTTTCATTGTGTTGGATCATGTCTCCAAATCATGTTTATTCATGCCTATGTGAAGATGAACATCACAGTATTGTACTAATCAGTGAGGCAACATCAGGGCTGTCACACACATTTAGTATGACTGTAACCATTTGACGTCATGCCTGGTTACAACACAATAATATCCACAAATGAATGCTGGAATCAGGAACTAACACTACAATTATAACTCAAGCAAGATGTGCAATCTTTTGCTTATTTCTACACAATATAGTGAGTGAAAAACCTGAATATGAATCTTTGTTCTGAAAGCATAAAGCAAGTTTTGTCTTTTACAATATTAAGGTCACCATACATCTTTATATAAAAATTATGCATTCCGTGATCACGCCTAATCTGCTAGTGCTTTAAATCCATCTACCTTATGGTGCCACAGACTGCAGGTTAAATCTGTTTTTAAAGGAGCCTTCAAAAAGATGCATAAAAATGTCAATATGCAATACTGCTCCATACAGTTGCTTTATATTCTACAGTATTAATGATTACAGGCCCTGCTGGAGGGAAGAATAACTTTTCTTTTATTACAACAAGATAACAACAACAACAAAAGTCCTGCCTCCATGTCTATATGCAAATTAATCTAATATAATATTTACAATATAGCAATCACTCTTATAATACACACTTAATTAATGAACACTACATTTTCACATGTTACACAGAGGACAATTGCATGGTTCAGCTATAACATCAATAATATCATTATTAATAAAATTATTTTTAGTTCTAGACTGTTAAACTGGGATTAATTATTAACTTGAATGCACATCAAGTCACTGTATCTTGTCCATGTCCTTGTAAGTTAGGAAGCACATGTTTTGCTTTCGGTGTTACTGCAAACGTAGTGTTTTGTGGATGGCCTAATGCTGGCAGGGACACGCAGGGTGTCAGTGTATGGTGATATGTAGTTCTGATATGCCATTAGCACAGCCAAGAATGTCACAGTAAGAAACTCAATGCTCCATCACAACTCTTTCGCTCAGTCTAGGGCTGGAGAGGAGACCCATGGCTACAAATGACTTGTTTATTTAAATCTGCCCAGCATGACCATGAGCCTTTTAAGCAGAATATGATTAAACTGCAGTATGCAAGATAGAAGTTTATCAACTGAGCTTTCAAACATGTGTCACAGTCCATGTACTGAACAATGATTTCTCCACATTTAGAGCATCTATGCAAGACACTCGAGATGCACTGAACAATAAATATAGTCCAACAGTTGGCAACAGTCAATGTTTTGATCCTGGATGTTTTGTAGATTTTGTTGTTTGGCCAAAAGTCAAGCCTATGATTCTGCATTAAACAGAGGCATTCCATTTATATATGAATTTGTATTTCTTCCAAAATGCAGGCCCTTCCCGTAGCTTGATGCACCATTTTCCTTTAAGAGAAATATGTTTTCACAGTTCACCAGAGAGAGTATTGAGCTGTTTACCCAGAGCAATATGATGCCATCATTAGTCGCCATGATCCATTTTGGCAAGTATTCTAATTGATTTTTCAATGCATCACTGAAATCATTGGGGGCCTCAGAACCCAGGAACTTTTCTCCTTGCAAAGACGACTTAACACTTCACAAGCATTCATATAACCTTAATATGCATAGCAGATGCTTAACAAATTGCAGGGAATGGGTTTCCCTTTGACAAATAAAGAGAAGATGTAATCATTTTGCCGTTCTTGCCATCGTTTCGTTGTGTTTGTGATACGATTTGGCAAAGTGATCTGATGAATATTTGTATGTATTTAAGTAAAACGTGGTTCTTCCATATGTACATTTACTAAATTGCACAACACTGATGTATTGAATAATAATCTTTAGGTAATCTATGAATATTTACTTCATGAAATTAATTGGTTAATTCTATTGTTCTCAATAACATTCATTTAATGTACTTTACTCACACCGATCAGCATAACATTATGACGACCTACCTAATATTGTGTCGGTCCCCCTTTTGCTGCCAAAACAGCCCTGACCCATCGAGGCATGACTCCACTAGACCCCTGAAGGTGTACTGTGGTATCTGGCACCAAGATGTTAGCAGCAGATCCTTTAAGTCCTGTAAGTTGCGAGGTGGGGCCCCCATGCATCGGACTTGTTTGTTCAGCACATCCCACAGATGCTCGATTGGATTGAGATCTGGGGAATTTGGAGGTCAAGTCAACATCTCAAACTCGTCGTTGTGCTCCTCAAACCATTCCTGAACCATTTTTGCTTTGTGGCAGGTCACATTATCCTGCTG
>NW_015554114.1:164220-175779 GCF_001515605.1 Sinocyclocheilus anshuiensis | reverse complement strand
ATTATCCTGCTGAAAGAGACCACAGCCACCAGGGAATACCATTTCTATGAAAGCGTGTACATGGTTTGCAACACGTGTCAAAGTAACATCCACATGGATGGCAGTACCCAAGGATTCCCAGCAGAACATTGCTCAAAGCATCACACTGCCTTCAGTGGCTTGCCTTCTTCCCATAGTGCATCCTGGTGCCATGTGTTCCCCGGGTAAGCCATGCACACGCACCCGGCAATCCACGTGATGTAAAAGAAAACGTGATTCATCAGACCAGGCCACCTTCTTCCATTGCTCTGTGGTCCGGTTCTGATGCTCATGTGCCCACTGTTGGCGCTTTTGGCGGTGGACATTGGTCAGCATGGGCACCTTGACTGGTCTGCGGCTATGCAGCCCCATACGCAAAAAACTGCAATGCACTGTGTATTCTGACACCTTTCCATCAGAACCAGCATTAATTACTTGAGCAATTTGAGCTACAGTAGCTAGTCTCTGTTGGATCGGAACACCTTCCGGAACGCCAGTCTTCGCTCCCCACGTACATCAATGAGGCTTGGCCGCCCATGACCCTGTCGCCGGTTCACCATTGCTCCTTCCTTGGACTACTTTTGATAGATACTGACCACTGCAGACTGGGAACACCCCACAAGAGCTGCAGTTTTGGACATGCTCTGACCCAGTTGTCTAGCCATCACAATTTGGCCCTTGTCAAACTCGCTTAAATCCTTACACTTGCCCATTTTTCCTGCTTCTAGCACATCAACATTGAGGACAAAATGTTCACTTGCTGCCTAATTTATCCCACCCACTAACAGGTGCCGTGATGAAGAGATAATCAGTGTTATTCACTTGACGTGTCTGTGGTCATAATGTTATGCCTGTTCGAGATATATATATGTATATATATATATATATATATATATATATATATAGAGAGAGAGAGAGAGAGAGAGATAGATAGATACATACATACATACATACATACGTTTTCGAAAGAAGAGTTAGAGAAAGATTAGAGGCTAGTCTTTGCCAAACTGAGTCAAATCAAATGGCACTGCAGAGCTTCAGTCAATTATAAATAAATCAATGATCCTGAGTCAGGTTCCTGCGACAAGTTTTGGAATAGACAGGCCAAATCTTCTTTGACTAACAGGCAAAGACTCCCAAGGCTCTCAACTATATTTCACTAAGCACTTTCTGAGCATTGCGAGGAAGGAATGAAGATGAGAGAACCACATCAAGAATTTTGTATAGTTAAGTTAGACTGATATGCATGTTTCATTATTAAACCCATTATGGCTTGTGATAGATTTTTTTATATTCAAGAAAAAGAGCACGTAATATAAGCCAACATTTATTTGGTTTTTGGTTAAATTACACTTTCAAAAGTGTTTGTGGGCTTAATTTATAAAACCAATCCTTACACACAGCTAATTACTTAAGTGATATAATTACATGACAAATACATTTAGGAACACTTTCACCCACAATGAATTCAACTGGCTTAATTGGTCCCACCGCAAGCTCTTTGTAACATCCATGAAATTGCAAAATGGCTGGTCCTTCCAAAGAATGTCTTTTTCTTTTTACTGCATAATTGCGTTACTCCATGTGATACCAATTATCATTGGAATCAAGAGATATCAGATGAGATCTTTCTCCATTGGTGTGGAGAAAAGCTTCCCATGTCTCCGTAAGCTAAACAAAAAATTCATAGATGTGTTTCTTTAAAGTCATCCCCATCATTAAAATTAATATAAACCCTTGGTTGAGTGGGAACAGCCCAGAGCAACTTACCAGCTGCCTTTAAATGTCCCTGACCATATCTGTGTACCCTAGTGGCTAGTTTGGATATTGATGTGAAACTGCCTGCCAGCTTGCCTCATCTCTGGACACCTGCCAGCAGCAAGAAATAAATAATTATACTAAAGTCCTAAACCCTCAATGACTTCAGATGCTGCCATTCAAACAGAGGCATGAACCTATTTTCAGGTTTGTTTGTTGAACTTGCATGCATTTATAGATAACAAAAACACTATGACCATGGATTATATCATAATCATCTGATTCAGCACAAGCATTTTCCATATAACTGTATATTACATTATATTTATGATTTGCACACCAAAATCTGAAATGATATGCCTTTGAGTCCAAAGTTTAGAATCAAATTATTCTCTGAAGTTGGTTTGATTGGCTGGAAGTATCTGGTTTTCCAAATCAACTGCTACACAGCACACAACACATAACTAGTGTGTGTCTTCTGTTTTGTCTAAAACAGATTTAGATGTAATAAGTCAGAACAAGGCAAGCACTAGTCTATTTATTCATCTTATCATTTTCTTCTCTTTGTCTGCAGGATTCCTGCTGTTTTTTGGGAGCTTCTCTAAAATTTGAAACATCACCCACAGACAATTTGGGGGGCTGTAGCATATCACACTCACAACTGAAGCCTTGCACCATTTTTCAAGTCATCTGAGCCACTTTACCTGAGTTTGCCTCTTCTCCCTGTCTCTCCAATTCTGCCATACACATACTCAGCCCCCACGGTGTAATCAAATTCAGAACCCAAAAGGCACAGACCAAGTCAGTACTGGATAATTGCTCAACAACTCCAAACGGCTGTCGTTTGAGACTGACTTGTTCTTTGAAAATATGTCTAGAAAACCAGCCCTCTAGAATTCACTCTCTTAAGAATGCTGGTGCTGTCAGTCGATCAAGACGGGCAGCGGAGTACATGTGAGATCAGGAGTTTATTTTAGTGGACTCATATCTTTGACCTTCTATCATTTCCCAGCACATTTCACCACAACTTGTCCTGCAAAGTGCCCATGTTTGCCATTACCGGGATGCTATTTTAAATGTTATAAAAACCAGTTTGGGGATGAAGACTGGCATAGGGTTACAACTAGGAGCTCCGCGATCAATCTCGGCCCATTTTCCTCTCTCGCTCCATGTCTCCCTCAGGTTGTTGAAACACACATAAAAACCACATATGAGCAAACATAGACCCATTTAGAAAGCAATTTAAAGCACTCCGCAACCGTCGCTGCTCGTGAAGAAGTCTAGCCTCTTAATTATCCTGTATCAGCGTTTCAGAAAATGCTTCCAAATATTACACTTTGTTTTCCCGCTGTCAGCCTCCGGCTTATGTAGCAGGCTTTTAAGTATCTCCTTGAGTTAGACTAAGGTCTCCAACATGGAGAGAAAAGGTGGAAGGTCTCACTGTTTGCCCTATGTCACGAACTGTATTTCGAAGGCATTCAGTTCAGCTTGAAGATAGGTCAAATTTGGACTTAAATCTTTGTGAAGAATTTTAGATAGTCAAGCACAAACAGCTCTTCTACGGATATTAATGTGACTGCACTTACAAGCACAGCCCGGTGAGATAATGCACTTATCTATTCCATGCATTCCATCGGTGGTCTTTGTTCCCATTGGCTGATCGTTTTCACATGTCATTCCCTACCCAAATCACTTCCCCAAACATCAAGGAGAATTTCTGAAAACCAGACAATCTAGCAGGCACCTACCAAGGAGGAACACTTTCAATCTGCTTAACTCCTACCAATTTAATTTTAATTAAACAGTTAATGAGCCATGGGATTAATGCCAATGGCTTTTTAAAGCAAACATCTATAAATCATTAAGGCCCCATTTGGAAGGGAAAAGGGAAATGTGCCTGTGGCAGACTGGGATCCTCTCCCCTCTCATGGGCCTAGTGAACCTGAGCCCATGTGTCCACAGTGCCGACATTGTACAGGCAGGTGTATTGAGTAGCCCATGTTTAGCGTGCCGTACAGGCCTCTCTCTCTCCCTCTATTTCACTCATGCAGCAAGAGCTAAAAAGAGCTGCAGATGGGACTTAACCACAACACACCTTCCTCCATGACATTGCCTCCACATACTGAAGGTCAGCAGCAGGGGAACGGCATGACGATGGGGGTCCTACTGGGGCAGCGCTGGCAGGGTTTCTATGACCAAATGAGCTTCCCATCCACACTGCTGGAGCCCTCTATTAAAGGCCTGGATGCCATGGAACGGAAAGAAGGGAAAGTGTATGAACACTTGGTCAGACCTTTCTCTGAACATATAGCAGTACATTAGTGTTGCATGATGTTGCTTCTTAGCCATGACCGCTAAAACAAAATGTGTGCTGTAAATACTCAAAATACTTTTAGTTTTTTCTATAATATATCACAAAAATGAAATGATCTTTTTATGAGAAATAGTGCTGCTTTTACTAAAACTGACATTAAGCAGCTTGAATCATAAAGAGATAAACATCAATATTTTTTGTACATTTTAATGAAAATCTGAAATCAAGAAATATCAACTTCCCCAAATCAACCACACATCATATTGCCTCTAAAGGAATGCAATCAACATCTTAACACGATGTCCAATGGGGCTCTCATTTGTAACAATTAGTGCTCAGTCACATGCATGCTTCATGGCTTAAATCCAATTTAAAGCATCAATGTCTTAATAAGTCAGCTTCTAATCATAACTGCTGGCACAGCATCCAATCCCATAATGACCCATACATTTTGCTCCATTGCTCCATTGATCATCACCCTCAGACGAGATGAGCCAGTTAATGTTATCAAGATGTACTTTCATCTGGAGTATTCATTCAAGATTACGCTGCACATGTATCAGCATCACTGGTTAATCACTAGCTTGTGGCTTTAACAAGCAGACACACAGACACAGTCACTCAAAGGAATCGATTTTAGACCTACAGCCTTTCTTACTCATATTTTGTGCTATTATTTAAACAAGACTATTCTTATTTGTGTAGTCCATCATATACTATATAATAAATGAGCCAGACAAGCCAAAGAATAAACAGGCAAGAGAAAACCTGTTGCATAAAGCAAACTCAGACACCCTAATTCACATTGCATTATAAAGTAAGATACAGAAAACATATCCAGCAGTGGTCATTTCAAGGAAAACATCAGCCAAATCAATTCTAATCAAGAAGATTATAACAGAAAAAAAGGCTTAAATAACAATAACCAATAGATCAGGGATCTACAACCGTGCTCTTGGAGAGCTACCATCCTGCAGACTACAGTTCCAACCCTGCTCCACCACACCTGTCTGTAATAATCAAGTAGCCCTGAACACCTTGATTAGCTGGTTCAGGTGTGTTTGATTGGTGTTGGAGCTGAAATCTGCAGTACAGTAGCTCTCCTAAAACAGATTTATGCAACCGGCCCCTGATTTCATTTTGGAATTGTACGTTTATTCATTAATTTTTATTTTTTTCTGTGAACTCTTTTGATTTATTGTAAGTCAAAGTCTGAGTGTTCATTGGATTTCATGCTGCTAAATTTGGATACCAAGTACCACACAGCTCACACTAATGCACCACATGCACACAGAGAAACAAACATAATACCCCCACCAGCCAGAATGTGTGATGGTGGCTCCTTATGGCTTCCCAGTGGTTTTGTCAGTTATTGTAAATTTTGCATTTTACTCAAAAACGAGTTTAGAGTACAAAAAAAAGAAAAGAAAATCAGTTTCAAACTTTTCAATTTGACATATTTAATGACTGTAGACCCCCCACCACCCACCTGTGGGTAATATATTTTGTGTTTTTTACACAGAGAGCTATTGTATTATAAAAAGAATTGAATTCCCAGTCTCCAGTGGCCTGTGCTAAATTTGCCTTAAATTAAATCACCAAAGCCTACTGGTGCTTGACAGTGAAGGCAGGTGCACAGCCTCCTCTCTGCTATAGCTAGAGAAGGCAAGCCACCCGTCTTCTTTTTTAAAAAACATTTTCTATATTATCAATTTAACCTTTTTTTCTTTTAAATTTCTAAAGGTCGAACATGTCAGTAGGAACCATTTTGCATATACATATACATAGTGTCAGACTCTGTTCCGTGTTTTGTGGTTGTTTTCCTCATGTGCCTTCCTTTCCCATGTTTAATTTGTCCCAGGTGTTTCCCATGATGTTTCATTGCTCCCAGGTGTGTCTCGTCATCCCCTCCTCCTGTGTGTATAAATAGTGTTCCCTGTGTGTGCTCCAGCGTCCGGTATTGTTTGTGTCTACAGTGCTACGTGTGATTCCCTGTGAAGATTAATAAATTCCTTGGTTTCTGTACTCTTGGTCTCCTCGTTCCTTGCTCCGTGTTCCCGCACCGTAGCAGATCGTGACACATAAATGTTACATTCGCTTGAATTCATTCCGCAGAATACAGAACTCTACTCATTTTCCCCCACGCCAATTCCTTTTGGTCTCTTCTCTTTTGTGTTGACAGTCCATGGCAACTTTTGCCAGTTCAAGTGATTTTCAGAGGACAGGCTGATTCTTCCAGCTTGCCATCATGAAAACAGAGTTGACTTTGACTGAAAGCAGCATCAATGACCCCTGCTTTTTTCCTGACGAAAGTGGTGTCTAGTGGAGTGTTAACAGTCCTGACACTGCTAGTTTTATGTGTGTCTTGGCATGTCTTCCTGTGAGTCAAACCCCTGACGCATATTTTGTGATAAATAAATAAAGCCAGTGGAAAGGAACAAATACCTACTCCAAATAGAAGCTGACAGCTCACAAGCTAGTAGATGGAGTCCTCTGTCTTTTCTGCTGACTACTACAGGCAGATGAGGGCAGCACACAGATTCTTGAATGAGTTTTCCAGGGCTATCTGTCCTACTCATAGGACCAGAACAGGCCCCAGGAGACTGCCATGCTACTATTAAGTGGCCTTCAATAAGACAACAAGCCATTCATGTAGAGATGAGCACTCCTTCTGGGGGAGGTGAAGGGTTTAAGAGCGGAGATGGATGTTTTAAATAATAATGACTCTCTTTTAGGGCTTATCGTTCCATTTTTTCCTCTTCTCCCATTCCCTGCGGGAGGGTGCTCATGGTTAAGCATGATGATTGATAATCTAATATCGCTGGCGCTCTCATTCACCTTTGCTCTTGTATGCTGTAGGACTAATTGCAAGACTGTCCTACAGATCTTGTGCCTAAACTCACCATTTTTACAAACCTGTCAAAAAGTGAGAAGCACTGCATTACACGGACGATTAGTTATAATTCCCCCGTTGAAAGAGGAGACCTCAGGTGGACTCCATAATCTACACTCAACACCCCCCACACACACCCCCATTGCAAAGCACCCAGCTTTGTCATATAGTGGCATTACAATATGCCATTTCTGACTTCAGCTGGTCTCTTGAGACTGCCTGGTAATGGCCTTGTAAATTACACATCAACTTTTACACTTCGTCATCCGATAAACAGCCTCCCAGATGATTCTGCCGGAGTAATATCCAGCAAAATCAGAAGCTGGAACACTGGTCTTCTTGACGTTCAAGATCCAAATGTGCTTTGTTCAACAACTTCAATGTGTTAAAAGTGTTCCTGTAGCTCAAACTGTACAGAGCATATACTATAGCAAGACCCATGTCATGGGTTCAATTCCCAGAGAATGTATACTCTGATTGCAGTTTTCTATTTCATATACTGTATTTTAAATATAATTTATTACTGTAACATAACTTATTTCATTGATGGCAAAGCTGGATTTTTAGCAGTCTTCAGTGTCACATGATCCTTCAGAAATCTGTTGATTTGGTGCTCAAAAAACAAACAGCAACCGTTTTTGCTCCTTCATACTTTTGTGGAAACCATGATACATTTTTTGTATGATTCTTTCATGAACAGAAAGTTAAAAAAACAGCATTTTGTTTTTATAAACAGAATCATTTTGTAATTTTAAAATGTATTTTGTAATGTGTTTACTGTCACATTTGATCAATTAAATGTGCATTGTTGAATAAAAGTATGCATTTCTTTCAAAAAATAAAAATATACATCTAAGTGATTCTGAACAGTCACTTAGACTCTGAAAACTTCTGAAGAGTAGTGTATATAAAGTATATATAGAAGATATATATGTAGCAGTGCATACACATCCTTAAGCATATGGATTGAATAAATAAAAAAATAAATAAAAACAAAATAAAATAAAATAAAATAAAACATTAACAATAGGAAATTCATTTAAAATTTTAAATGAATTTAAATCGTGTCTTATCAGAAGATAATGATATGGTTGTTGTTGCAGCTTTCAAAACACTAAATGAGGCTAAAGCTTCATGTATTTTTCTAATGATTGGTTTACTGCCTTAGTGGCAATACTTTGATAGAAATGCATGCATTTTAAGCATTTGTCCATGACTAAATGGTTGATTTAACAGGTTTTGGAAATGCATACATCATTGTTCAACAATGTGCCCAAAAGCACAGTGCAGTTTGGGGTAGAAGATCATGATTGTCAAAACAAGATTTTATGGTCAAGTTTTATAATCTATTCACGTTTGTCCAATGCTTTTAAAACACCAGACTTAAATTAGTTTAGAGACATCAGAATGCCTTAAAACTTCCACAGAACAAAGTCCTTTGTATTTTGACAGCAGCTGGGGGATTTGAAACTGTTGTTGAAATAGTCCAGCTCTTCTAAAATATCCTCCATGACATTTATGCCTTTTATTAGGATGAAAAGATCATGGCAGTGGTGGAATAGAAACACAACTCGAACCATTGTGCATCCGTGTTCTTACAAGTCCTGTTAGAGGCCTTACGTCTGTCACCGTGGTGAATGTTAGTCATAATTATGTGGAGTACGTCTTTCCGAAGCCACGTTTGCTCTGACTGTTCCAGTCCTTCCCCGGACGACATTGAATGAATGTGTCCTCATCTGTGATGTCGACACGATTAACTTTCACCCACTGCATGTACTGTGTCACTACAGTCTTTAATCATGCCTCTGTCCCTGTACCCTCAACCACACCTCTTCTCCTCCCCTCTAGCACATCAGCTGTTCAGAGGGCATGCCCTTAAATATTAGCTACCTTTAGATCGGGATGGCAGAGAAACTGCCAATTACCCATATTCATGCTCCCAACAACACAATTGCCCATTATTTATGTGCTGCTCTTTTCATTGCTACAGCAAGACAGCTTCTACAGGGAAGAACAAATCTAAAGTGAAAGCTTAAAGCACTTGAAATGGTTCTCCCTCTCACTCAATTCTACCCTTAGTCTTTCTCTCTTTTTACACCCTCCTCCCTTTTTCCTTTGCTCATTTTTCCAAAGGTGTGCTGTGGACCGCTTCTCTTCTAGCCCGCTTATTGTGCTAAAGTAATTACTCCAGAGAAGAAGCTCATGAAGTGGGGAATTTCAAATGATTTCTCCATATTCAAGGAGAGTGAAGCATGGAATATAGAAAATTATAAATTAGAAATGCTTTTACAGGCTGATGAGGAAGGTTAAAACAATTAGGCCCAATGGCTTTGCCAAGGAGTCTAAGGCAGACTCCACATGAGCTCTCTCCCTCTGATTGGTGGCCCCTGCTGAAAACGGTAATAACGCGGTTCTCTCCTCACAGTACTGAGCATCAGCGGGATATTTACTCCATGCAGGCTTCTCAGGTTATTGAGAGGATATTTTGCCACAGAGATGTCCTATCTCGCATTTGGAAAAGGTCTCTCTACTGGATGCTTGGATGATTGCGTTCCTCCAATTAACCCATTTTTTATACATAATTTTCATCTAAAGTGCTGTACGTTTTGTTAAAAATAGTTGAATTTCCAAACCTATGAATAAATTCAATGTAATGTAAATTAAATGTATTGTGTTTGCCTATTGTACTAAAAACCCTAGTGGCTATCACAATAATGTTAATTGAAATTACGGCTTTTTTCTTATTTGAATTTCAGCAAGCAATATAAAGAGAGCATTAATCATGTGCATGCACGCATATTTCTTTATCCCATCCCCCAACTTAATTTCAAACTCATTTCTATCTCCCCCGCACATGCAAACACTTTTCAATTTTCCTCAAAAAAAGAAAGAAATGAAACATCCAAGGAGTCTGATTCATGTAGACGTAAAATATATTAAATCTGTCAATCAAGGATGAAGGTAAATTAAAAGTCTATAGCATATTTGGACAAAAGTTTGATTTCTTGTGGTTTGATCCACAGCCCAGTGTGTCCACGTTTATCTAATTTTACTCATCAGATCTTGATGTTTTAACAATTATAATCCACATTGGATGTACAGGTAAATTATATTTTTAAAGATTTATGTGAAAATGTTTATTTCTTAGTTTATTTATCTGTGCTCTCTGAACTAATTAATCAGACACTGCATGTCAGTCAGAATGGCATGGCTGCAGTATCACGTATAAACCTGCTAGAGTAGTAGTGTGTGAAGCTCGAGCCCCTGCCCCTTTAATCGTCGACGCCAAAGTGCCCTTTCAGTCCGCGGTTTCTACCGAGGTTTAGAATGACATGAGGGCGAGTAAATTATGACAGAATTTTCATCTGTGGGTGAACTATCAATTTAGCTGTCCAAGTTTCAAACAGAACATGTCCTCACAAAGAACCTTCTGCTAAGGAATATGATCATACATAATAGCACCTTAGAATTCTTATTTGAATCTTGATATTGCCGTTTGCCTGAGCCGACATCATTCATTTAACCATCATACTGTAGGATTATTAGCTATTAGGATGCTATTAGGATGCTGTTGTAGATTATTTGCTCTCATAAGCAGTGGGTCCATAATAACAAGCACAAAGAGCATGGCAAATTCTAACAATAAAGCAGAATTTAACCATGGATGCAATGTTATTTTCATATATTGAGGTTTTTATATGCCACTAAAATTTACAAGAGCAGATTTTAGCCTATTTCATAAAAATAGTTTTGATGATGATCATTTATCTATTAAATGCAAAGTAATAGAGAAGCATTTGGACATCATAAAATGTTTTTCAGGCGTTAGAGATACAGTATTTCTTTAAAAATATATATAATAATAATATCAATGAGAAATTACAAAGGGGATTAAAAAAATGAAAAGTCCTAAGAAAATAACTTACTGTCTGCAACATTGCTGACTAAAGTGAGGTGAAGGCCATGGCATCATCTTCCCTCTCATTAATTTCACATCTATAGTTTGCTTAAAATCTAATTAACAGAACAGCGTAAAGATCAATGTGTCGTTAAATTATGCTGGCTCACACTGTTGTCCGTGTTGAGGTAAGCTAAATGTCTTGTCAGCTCTTTTGAGCATTATATTGCATGTATTATTTTAACCAAGACATTTATTGCAAGGGCACTGCATGACCGTGGCTCAGTACAAGTCATTACAAAAGCAAACAAATATGGCTGCAATCCTTTCCACAAGAATGTCTGTTAAATCCCTTAAAAATCTAAAGCAGAAAAATCTCCAGCAGCAGAATGATAATTTTAAGATGCACATTTGAGCCGCAACATTTTTCTGACAGTTTCATCATACATTACTCCACCATCTCTTGAAATTGACATTGTTAGCTTTGATCAAAGCCAAAACAGAACCATGATATTCTGAAAGAAGTGTTTCATATGATTTCTGTGACAGACTGTATATCTTCAAAACACTACCAGTGCTTGAATGGATATACTCTGTGTGCATGCGATCCGTTATACTGAAAGAGAGATGACAGAAAGTGTGTGTGTGTGTGTGTGTGAGTGAGAGAGAGAGAGAGAG
>NW_015554114.1:137228-163874 GCF_001515605.1 Sinocyclocheilus anshuiensis | reverse complement strand
AAGAGAGAGAGAGCGAGAGGGAGAGAAAGAGAGAGGAGAGAACAGGATGTGACTATGCTAAAAGCAACATATGAGAATGAGACCATTTGTAAGCACAGAGGAGAGACAGTGGTCAGTCTGAGAACACCACATCTGAAACGAATCCCAGCACATTTGTATCACCGACGGAATAGGAGTCTATTTCTTAGACACATATGATGAATATACAGTATTAGGGTTCAGACATAGAAAATGAATGGCTTACAATACAACGCGACAGAAGCGGTGATGTCTCCCCCCACTGTGTGAGAACTCCAGGCCTCTTGTGCTCGCACATTCCATTCATCATGATCAGGGCATAGTTTGAGGCACTGACTGGGCGCTGACCTGATTGGTGCTACATCTCCCATGTCACTCTGGAGAATAGACACTTTCTTTGTCACCCGGGCACCAAGAATACCATTAAGCTTGTTAGGAAGAAGATAACTCTCCTTTAGTGAAAGGGGTGCTATCTTTACTCAATGCGGCCTTATTGCAATATTGTTATTCTATTGCTCTTCTTTTTCCCCTTTGCTTTGTTTTGTCTGCAAAAAGGGATTTTGAAGAACTGCGATACAAAACAAGCTACTGCGTGTGAACACAGACACTGGCTTAATGTTTAATTACTAAATAACCTCTTACCGTCTCCTTAATCTAAACCACTCCTTTAAAATAACAATATGGTTCAAATCTCTAAAATTCCTTGAAATCAGAGTTAGTGTATTCAGTAAAATAAACTAAGGGTTCTTTTGTAGTTTGTTTTGATTTGTTTAGTTTTTTTTGTTTTTTTTTCATCAGACGAGATGCAAAATGCACAGAACTATAATTAAATTATTTTACTTAAAACATACATCTTATATGAGTTTAATTAGATCAAATATATACAACATGTAGTATTACAACTTACATCTGCACAAATTCATACAAATGTACAAGTGAACTAAGTTACATGCTAGTCAAAATAAGACACACAATGAATAACTCAAGGATAATGAAATCACATCTTACAATAGTTATTTCAGTATATTGTTATTTCAGGACATACGGGTTTCACAACAAGGACAATTTTCACATGTCTGAAAATTAATATAACAATTGCATTCATTATATAGCAAAATGAATAATAATAATAAAAATAATAATAATAATAATAATAATAAACTCAATGTACAGAACACCAACACTATATTTTTTGGACTATAAATATCAACAATGGCAATACACAAAACATTACACTAAAGTGTAAACCTTCAAGCAGCTATGGAAAACCTGCTAAAATTGTTTAATACGCTTATTGTCCTATAGGTCATGCAAATAAACAAATAAATAAATGTTTTTGTTTAATTTTGCACTTGTTGTCAACTGGAATTGCAGTAAAACTGACTAAAATGAATTAAAATAACATGATGAAAGATTTAGTGACTGTTAAATCTTTTTTTTTTTTTCATCAAAAGTCAAGAATATACTAAGAAAAAAATAAATCCTGTGTAGACATCAACACAGCTTGAAATACAATCCTGGCAGAAGTGAAATAGTTATTTTGGAAGACATTGTAAGATGAGATCAGTAACCTAATGGATCATCAAGGGGAAAGCATTGTTGCATATCTCAACATCAGAAATGGCCTATGGGCTCCAGCTCCTGTGAAACACTGTCTGGAGCACACTTCAAGCACAAGCACCTTCTCCCAGATGGGCTCTGTATGCAGGGCTTTGGATCTGAGGCTGTAGATTTAGGCATATAAATGCGCCAACACCTTATCATCTGCCTTTGTGCTTTGTGCTTTTCCCCCACTTGTACCTGATGTGAATTTCATATCCTTACTTCAATGAGCTCGGCACCCACTTTGGCCTCCTCCCTCATCACCTGTAGACAGACACTACTCTACCTAGGGACGAAGCTGCCGCGACTAGATCTGTCATCCTAGCAGAGGGCGTAGTTAACTTGGCACAAGAAGCCTAGTGGTACAGAAACTCTACCATTTAAAATAAAAGAAACATGAAATGCCTTTTGATGTCAGAGAGGTTCACCTTGCTCTGAACAACAGCCCACATGGGAGCGACACGCCATGAGACAGTTTGTTTGAGGGTAGTGAGATGCTCAGTTAGAAGGCGGCATTCAAAAAGCAAAGAGATACAAGGGCGACCACACAAAGACAGATTTAAACACCCAAACATTTATCAAGACGCATCTATAGAGGGAAGTAAAAGAACTAAAGCTTTTCCATAGTTTGAAACAGAACTTATCTCTGACTTTGGCTTTTCTAATAAAGTTTGCTTTATGGGACAAGACAAGAGTAATCCGAATGGAATGAAGTTGTCTCCCTGAACAGTCTTTCTGTCGTTATAGAGCTTGAGGGTTTGCTCTATCTGTCACATCTGCCATTTCTGTTATTGCGAAGAAATTGATTTTTATATTGTTTCACTGGAAAATGCCCCCAAATTCAGATCACTTATAGGAAGAAGACACACTAAACGTACACTAACGTGCACACTCACACTGTTGTGCACAAACGCAGACAGCTTAACCGTCTGAAAGAATATTGCCCAGCAGTTCTGTGAATCCTCACTGACGTACAAAGACTTGTCAGAACAGTGAGACATGTTTTCAAAACCAATTGTAGTGATTCTGCTCAGGATTAGAAGAGACCTCACTCGCATCCAAACATCTAGGCTGTAGGAGGCAGTAATAAGACCCACCACTGGCATCAGTTCAACTAAAGTCAAGGTATGACGGCAACCGATCTTACAATAACACAAAATTAAATCACGTGCTACACATTTTATCCCTTCCTGGTCATATCAATAGAACTATACTGCCATATACTTACTTTAAAAGCCACTAGTCTGTTGGCCTTATAACCATTCACATATCTGCTGAAGAGTTGAAAACTATATTTGAAAAGCAGCTTGATTTGATTGATTCAGTTTCACACCCAGCCAAAAGCATTAACCAACAATATAAATGACACACTTTTAATGATACAGACAAACACTTATTGAATAGCTTTGGCAGATTAAAGAATGCTACTGATATCTGAATGAATAAAAAATGTTTGATAATAAAGCCATTCCTTACTTAAGTCTTGATGCAATTAAAAATTGAGCAATGTTTCCATCAATGTGAACTGGAAATAATATTAAAGTTAACTAAGTTTATTGTACAATGACTGCAAAAAGACTTGATTTGAATGATGTGCAATTGTACTTCATTGCATATTTAAATAATAAAATGTATATATTTTTTTCATAATAGAAAATAATGGCTGTAATAAATAGTCCTACTTCCTGGTGATTTTCATTATGTTATAGTGAATGCTTTTGTTGAGGGCTCTTAAAAGTGTGAACTGGACTTTTTTTCTCCTTTGACCTCACAGTTCAGGATAGTTAGTTAGTAGTAAAGTGTTTGGGACATAGCATGTTCTTCTACTGCAGCTGGCCAATCAGCATTCATGATGGCATTATCCTAGCTATAACACATTGGTGATATATGAAATTTGTACTTTATGTAAATGTATATACATTCATTTCCACATCATAAATTCATATTCTGATCTGAATTAATCTGTGTATTCATAAATGTTGGGCCATGACATGTTTCAAAATAAATTATAATGGCCTTTTTAAAGTATAAATTAAATAATAATAATAATAACTTTATTATAATAATTTAATAACATAAATGTTTACTCGCTTTAACTACAACACTGTCAATTAAAGACACATTATAAATAAATCAGATTGACTAAGCACTGAATATCACTAGTAAAAAATTATGCACTGCCATCGTTTGTCACTGCCCTCCTATCAAGATCTGCATCTCCATGAGTAAATTAATTACCATTTAAAAGCATGGAAAGGATGTTTAACATCTGACATTGCACAATACAATTGCAATCCTTTTACTCTTATATGAAGCTTTTTCATCATGTCTACATGCACATGATTAATATGATATGATTTAACATAAATGGCAACACTGTAACAGTATTAAAAAAAAGCTTACTGGTCTACATTTACCAGTTCATCCTCCATCCTCCTGCAACAGTTAAAGACATGAATAAGAATATATTTTTTTATTAAAGTGCTAAAATGCAGCATAATGTAACAAGAGCGTCAGGAGATAATAGCATGAAAAGAACTCAAAAGATTTAGTTTATTTTAATACATTGTGATTACCTTGACATTCAGAAACCAATCCAACAGCTGAATACATTTTTTTTTCTTTCTCAGAATAAAGGCTTAAACAAGTGTGCATGAAAAGATGGTTCATGACCATGAAAGTGTGCCATAACGTAAATGCTATGGCTTACACTTAACAAACAGAAAATAGTTAATAGTAATGCAAACATTTTCCAAAACAGCGCTACCATCTGGTGGGGTCTGAAGCCACCAGCCACACCAATGAGAAACAAAAGTCTAACAAAAATCTAGTGGTGATTTTGTTTTTCTTGATTCTACACAAACTATCAGAAAGAGCGAGAATGTGTACAAATTCTGCAGCTGCTAATAATAATGCCAAAAAAACTACATCTCACAAAGCTCAACAGACTACAAAAGTCCTTTAAGAACAAGATGTAAAGCAGCTCTTCAAACATGGGGAATGAAATTATGTATGACAAGAACTAAGAAAAACAAGCTGAGAATTGATTTAAAAGGGTCATATTGATGCAATTTCAAGTTTTCCTTTCTCTTTGGACTGTTACAAGCTGATTGTTGTCTTTACAATGAGTCCAGGTATACTGACTTTGATTACCATGTAACCCTCTCCATACATCACATAATTCATGGGTCTCTAACAATTGAATCAAACAAGTACGAGAGGCAGAATGAGGCTCCACATGATTTCTATCAAGTCTATTTTCTGTACAATTCCAATCCCCACCTATAAATAAAAAATCTTTGTCTTTACAATCTCTAATAACATCACTTAAAGTATTCAAAAAAGTAAATCTCTCTATACCAACATTTGGAGCATATACAGTAATAAATACAAATTGTACATTTTCATATATTGCTCTGATTTTTAACAATCGACCTTTAACAACCTCTAAACACTCAACAGACTGAGGACTGAAACTTTTGGAGAAAAGAATACCCACTCCACAACTATTACTCGTTTTGTGACTTAAAAAAACATCACCATCCCATTCTCTCTTCCAATCAACTTCGTTATCAGCAGTGCTATGAGTCTCTTGTACAAAGATAATATCTAATTTTTTAAGGGAGCACAGTCTGAAAAAAGAAGCTCTTTTTTTTCATCTCTAGCTCCATTTACACTCAAACTACCTATTTTTAACTCACTCATAAAACAAAAGAAAAACAAAAAAACAACAGAAATATGTTCTTATTAATAGTCTCAGTAGTGACTTTTTCTGGGCAGGAACGTATGATGTGGCCCTCCATTCCACACCCGAAACATTTCATTTTTTCTGAGCTTACATAAACGTTGTAGTCATAATCATCCACTCTGAACTTTAACACTAAGTTTAACTCTTCATTATTGTTCTTTAAAATCGTAAAGACTTAACTTCTAAAAGAAACGACATGTCTCAATTGCGGAGATTTACAGCCAAGAGAAATCGATCTAATCGGAGACATTAACTGCCCATGTCTCGCCAGTTCCCTCTCTAGCATTTCATTACTAATGAATGGAGGGACTTGCGACAAAACTATCTTTTTTGCCGGATTGACGAGCGGCACCGCTTGAACAAAGATCTCTCTGATTATTACACCTTGTTCAACAATTGTTGCAACTTTATCAAAACTATCCACAAAAATCACAACTCCATTGTTCATTCTAGATGCGGATTTAATGCTATCAAAACCAACAATCTCCCCGACTACCAAAGCACATTCTTCCACAGAACAGTCTATAGTCGGACAAAGTTTGAACGCATGTCGGCGTGTGAGCGTTTCCAGCCCCACGCCTCCGACTCCACGAACCGGCATGACTCCCGGTTACACCGGTTGTCGCCGCCACCACAAAATAAACCACTTAAACTATACCACTAAGAATAAACCAATATCTTAAAACTAAAAAACATAAAAAAAATAAAGAAACAAAGAGAGAGAAAAAGAGCACTCACACCAAAACCACGCTCCCAGTCTCGCAACCACTCACTCAACTTCCGTTCAGAGAGAGAGAGAGAGAGAGAGCGCGAGCGAGAGAGAGAGCGCGAGAAAGAGAGAGCGAGTGAGCGAGAGAGAGAGCGCGAGCGAGCGAGAGAGAGTTTCATTTGTTTCACTTTGTTTTAGGCCCTGAGATTCCTTTAGTTCAGTTTGTTTTTGCTCAAGAAACGTGTTTGTTTTATCCAATTTTCGTCCCTGAAATTCTTTTTTTTTAAATTGGATTTTTTTTTTTCTTTTGTCTCTAAGATCTACCTGACTCACCCTGTTCTATGTTCTTATTAATAGTCTCAGTAGTGACTTTTTCTGGGCAGTAACGTATGATGTGGCCCTCCATTCCACACGGGGCATAGAGGACCTACAATAATGTACAGTATTTGAAAAATAATGTGTTTTTTGAACATTAAAGCATGTCAACATACTCTGTTACACCAAATACACAAAATAATGATCTTTAAAAAAGCATCATATGACCCCTTTAACTGTGAAGATAATCAGAAGTATGCAATCTCTTTCAAAGTGGGATAAGTAAGTTAACTTTGTACTGGCATGAGTGATGCACTTTTGCATGAGTTGTAACTTACATGATGCTGCCATACTTTTATTGTAGTGGCAAATAAACAAACAAACAAAAAAGGAAATGATGGTACACTCTAAGCCAGGGGTGGCCAACATCGGTCCTGGAGAGCCACAGTCCTGCAGAGTTTTTCTTCAACCTTGATTAAAATTCACCTGCCTGTTGCCTTCTAGTAGACCCTAGACCATGATTAGCATGTTCAGGCGTGTTTGATTAGGGTTGGAGCTGAACTCTGCAGGACTGTGGCTCTCCAGTAGTGATGGGAAGTTCGGCTCTTTTCAAAGATTCGGCTCTTTTGGCTCGGCTCCCTTAGAAGAGCCGGCTCTTACGGCTCCCAAATGGCTCTTCATTTAGTATCACTCTGAGCCTTCTATTTTAGCCCAATTTAGCAATGGACCTTTTTCACATTTCCGGGTTTCTCAGCAGTGGAAGTCGTCATAGTTGTGTAAACTTGAAGAGCAGTGAATGGGAGAGCACCACAAATATATTTTTTGCATTCCTACTTGCTGAAATAGCAAAAGAAAAACACCATGATAGTGTTTTCATGACTTTAAATACAAGGACAAAAATTGAGAGAGACTGATAACGGCTGTCAGAAGAGAGAACAATGTCAAATTTACCGTCCCTCCCATAGACGCTGCATTAGAAGCACCCTCGCATTAGCGTTAACTAATGTGATATAATACAAAGAGTAGTGTTATAAATGTAGATGCATTTTTTTATAATACAAATATGAAAAACTTTCGAGGATTTACGATGCTGATGACCGTTAAACGTGTCATCACAGTCTTGTGAAAAGGGTCCATTGTGAATGGTTTGTGTGTTGGTAAGCAATTTTTTATTCAGTGTTTTCATAAAAGCCTTATTTTATGGGTTTTTTTTTTTTTTCGTTACAAAAAAACACACAGATACTATTATTTAACATTTTAATAAAACTTGAATAATAACACTTTAGTCTTTAGTGCAGGTTGTCATTCAGAAATACCAGATGCCTCAGCTTGGATGTGCTGATGCGATTTATCCTCTCTGTGATTGTTTGTCCTGTTTTTGAGAAGACTCTCTGAGGGGACTGATGTTGCAACAAATTGCAGTGTCTTCCTAACTTAACCAACGCGATTGCGTTTAAATCCAGCTCCCCTGTCAGTCTCTGTTGCTCTGTGTACCTGGCCTGTATCACTACACTCGCTATCTTCGGAGCATGTGTCTCCCTTCCTTCTTTCACATAATGGTATTATCCTAGTCTATCCTCCCATGTGATTAGCTGCATGTGTATTTTTTATTAAATAAAAAAAATGCTTAGCAACACACAAACCATTCACAATTGCTAAATTGGTGTAAAATAGAAGGCTCCGGCTGAAGATTCTGCTCTCCCCGACGGGAGTCGGCTCTTCTCGTTCGCTACAAAGAATCGGCTCTTAGAGCTGGCTCGTTCGCGAACGACGCATCACTACTCTCCAGGACTGACGTTGGCAACCCCTGCTCTAAGCAATCTGAAAAAATGCGGCCTGATGTACTGTGTTAATATGAATTTTCCTTATTGATTTTTTTTACAGGTGTTTAACCCGTATTTTCGAATTAGACATTGTATTGTGTTTTGTTTTAGAGTTGAAGGAAATATCTCTAAAATTAATGGAAAATGTACTGGTATGTTTTTTTCTTACAGTGTTATAAATTTCAGTTTTTATGTATTTACTCTGATCTTTCAATTAGTAAAAACTACAGGGAGGGGATAATGTGTAGTTAAGAACATACTATCTGCCGACTGATTGACTGATTGGTTGATTGATGAGATTGAATTCAGAATCACCACAAATGGTGATTTTTAGGTGCTGAATGAAGGTGAAGCTGTAATTGCATGTCCTCCTCTTTATGGTGCAGGAGACACGATTCAAGGCCTTTATCATTCTTCTGGCTGGAACAAGACCTCAATCCCGCGGTATCTCCACTTTAATCAAATCCCTGCTTTTGTCCTTGCCACAAAACTGTCACTGGCAGAAAATAAGCCCTCCCTCATCAAAGAGGGTCTTCAATTGATTTCCAGGCAAGGGGAGAATTTTATTCAGAAAGTTGGAGGCACAGAGGGGAGGAAAAAAATCCACCTGCATCCCACATCAGCCAAATTACTTCTGACTTTTAATTTATTTCTGCAGGAAATGGAAAGCTACATCCTAACCACATTCAATAGGGGAGCCGAAGAGAGGGGTGTAATCAGGCCGAGATCCGACTCCTCCACCTCGTCCCTGTCAGCTTTAATAGGCTCTCCAAGAACCCAATCTGCTCCCTCCGACACACTCCCACATCTCCTAAAAACGGGGCTCTCTACCCCATCTGCCCCAGGCCATGTCCCCCTTAATGACAACTGATCATTCCGAATGTCACACCATGTTCAGGCTCAGACATGACAAGTCCCCCATGATAATTTCTTAGCATTCCTTAACTTGCCAAGCATATACTCCAAAAATGTGGACATCTTGGTGCTTTAAGCAGATTTTCATTAGTACATCATCTTGTTAAAAATTAGAAACATTGCCATTAGCAGCAAATGATCTGATGTTAGTTTGCTAATGTGCTAATATTCACTGAACTATTTGCTCAAGTGAAAAGCCACAACCACAACATCAAGGTCACAAATGATTGGCAGCACTTCCACACTTGAGGCTCTTTCTCCTGAAGGAGTACATTTGTATGGATACCCTGTCAGTGTCATTCAGAGGGAGGGGAGAGGGTGAGGGGTGGGGGTAATGGTCTCATAGATGGAAAATCAAAAAAGTTTATATCACCTCAAAATGCAAAATGATCACTCGAATTGAGAATGAGATGAAGAAGAAGAGGAGGAGTGTAGAAAAAAAAATGTATGAACTGCTCTTTTCATTTCATTTCAGCAAGAAACAGAGCGATTATTTTTATGGTATCGCCACTGGGCGTAGAGCTGAATGGAAATGGATTTGTGGAGTGTCCCTGACTCACAGATCAGGTTTTATATTTGTGCAGTTTGCTATCTTCCAGACTAATGAACCAACTTTGAGAGGAGATTAAATGGCAGGAGGAAACCATCACAGCCCCTGGTCACTTCCATTCTGCCTGCACTCTCGGCATATCACAAACCCTCTTAGTGTTGCATTGGACTGCCTGCTGTGTAATGCGGTGGAAGAAAAAAATCGATCCATCGATGCATCGCGATTCTCTCTCCAATGATTCTGGATCGATTCTGAGAATTTCAGAATTGATTCTGAGCTTAGTTTTTAACCAGATGCGCGATGATGCTGAGTTTGCTTTAGAAACACCCGTATTCTGCTTGCTTCCAATTCCTCACACACATACACCACTCGAACCTTCCGTAAAATAATCTTTCATAAAGTTCGGAAAGGTTGAAGTAAATTACGGGCTTCATTGCACAGGATGCGCTGTGAAAGACGCGCGCTTTGTTTGATGTTACACTTGAAGTGTGCAGTCTTCCTAGATCAGGAATCATTCTGGAATCGGATTGTGACTCCCAGAATCGGAATCGGATCGGATTGTGAGGTGACTAAAGATTCCCACCCCTACTGTCTAAGTGCTGCGTCCATTCAGGGCAGACTACCACAAACTACCAGAAATGCTCTCCTAGAGTAAAATGAGTGTTTCAAGCTAAATGTTTTACTCCATGAGTCTTTTCTCAGCTGTACGACAAATGCAGATGCAAATGGACGTGGATAGAGGAAATTAGGCACTCCAATTGTTATTGTCTCCTTTCAGGGAGTTTTTCCTCCCTTGTTTCTAGTTGACATCTTCTTTGTGATGGGTCTGCGTTGAAATTGGGGCTTTATGTGGGTGGGTGATGTGCTGGAGAGTTTCTGCTTTGGTCTACTCTCTCACTGACAGATGCACCCAAGGGCGATCGGCTGATGTCCAGGAGCACTCACCTGTCAGAGAATTTGCATGTGGCCTGTTGCCTTGGAAACCAAAGTGCCCCAAACAGATGTGCTGAATGGAAGGTGAGGAGGTAAACAACAAAAGCTACCTTTTTATGCATCTGCCCAGTATTTTCACATTCATCCTTCACATATAGTCTCCTGATAGCTTGTTTAAGCAAGCAGATGCCCCAGCCCAGCTCATGAGCCACTGATAATGATTGTGTGCTATTAATAGTGTATGAGATGAGGTCAGCCATCAGCTCTGAGTTAATGAGTGTTTTACCACAGCATCGGCATGGCTTCAGCAGAAAAAGTTGAGGAGATCTTTGTTTTACTTCAGACATAGTTTTTTGTCTCTGTCTGTCTGTCTGTCTGTCTGTCTGTGCGTCCGTCCGTCCGTCCGTCCGTCCATCCGTCCATCTGTCTGTCTTCACCCTGACGCAGAGAATAATAACTGGAGGTCTTCAGATGGAATGCCAGAGTATTGGTAGAAAGTCAAGAATCATTTTCTCAGAAAAGGCTTGAAAAGGATTTCCCCCCTTCTTTTTTGGCAAATTATAATTCTGGAAAGCCAGTAATAACAGAAGGGCCATCTAGTGCTCGTCACTCTGTTTATACGTTTATTTCTGGGTACAAACCACTTTAACCAAGTTTGTTTTTTTTTTTGTTGTTTTTTTTATAATTGAGTTTGAGATCGCTAATGTCTTGCTATAGCTTGTTATGGTCTGAATTGCTTTGCTGGAACTATGACCTTCAGAGAGATGTTACAACGGTGGATCAAGACAGTCGAAGATCTTAAATAAGTACAAGTCTCTCTATGTGCCCAGCGTGAGGCAAAACGACTCATGCCCTGAATGACTGTCCCCTCCTATGAGGCTGCTTTTGCTGAAATCATCAAAAAAGGCCTCGACAATTTCCTGGCCTGCTGCATTAGCTGTTTGCTAATTCACACAACCCCCCAGATCAAGGTATACAGACTGGTGCTGGCACATTGCCAGCTTCAAGGGGCATTTTTGAAGAGTTTTGGCATACTTAGGAGACAAAATGAGATTGGTATGGGCTTGCTCCAAGGCAGTCATCAGCCCTTTTAGGCACTTCCTCAGCGTGAGGAATTTGAATATTTGACTCTGGAGGTGCCTGTGTCTGTTTCATTAAGGCAGTCTGATCATTGATGACAGGCAAGTCTAGTCACTTCTCATCTATTTACGTCTCAAACAATAAAGCCTAAATATTTAAGCACATTACCTGGGCTCCCTGTCGGGCTTCAGAGGCTTAATGCAAACACGAGCAGAGTGACATTTAAATAGTCGTCCCTTGACACATGATGTACCTGAATTAGTCTGAAACCTTGAAATCGACTGCATGTCGGTGTGATGTTTTTGTGTTGTGACTGAGGGAATGTGTGTTGTCATTATATGGTGTTCTTGATTGAGCAAAGGTGGCACCGCACAAGAGCCTCTGTAAATCAATTTTTACCTCTTCGTACCACTTGTCTATAAGAGAGTGAACCTCAGTTTCACACCATCCTCGAGTGCTGTTTTCATCATTGGCTTTATTTTATGAGAAAGTGTCCAGGTTAATTCCCCCGACTACCCTTCTCTTCCTCTGTCCTGTGAGATCATTTTTTGCAGCATTAGGTGCTGTGAACCCTTGACTTCAATTTCCTCTCAGTGGTGGAGTGAGATCAGGAGACTAGTTCAAAGCTGGATGCCATGCTCCAGCACCAGCTCATATGGCGGCGTTAAAAGCCGGGGCGTCTTCGAGGGCCACTGTGGACTCAGTCTGCACCCACCCCTCTGAAGTCTTTGCCGCTCATACTTTATATGCTGAAGAGCTTTTGACCTCTTTTTGCATGCCAGACGACCTCAGCATTTCAAATGGTTCATTCATTCTGAATGTGATGATCAGCTCATTTCACCCTAAAGGCCTCGGTGAAAACAATAGCACTTATTTTCGTTTTGTAGATTCCAAGGCACTTGGAAAGCAGTGTATGTGCTTTGTCCCAGAAAGAAGCCTCTTGTTGCACAGGCGCTTTCTCTCTCTTTCTGCAAACACTCACACACCAACAGGCAGGCACAAACACACACACACATATTTCATTGACTAACAGCCATTAGGCACCAACCTGGCGCTCTGTGTTAATTGAAGCTTCACTAATGCATCAAACACATCTGTAATTTATTGTAATTGAAACCATCTCATTTGGATAAGTAATGACACAGTGACTTTTGATGAATGGCGATTACCCATTTGGTGAATCATCTCAAAAGAACAGGTGTTGTTTATTTATATATTTAGTAAAGAGTCGGTCATCAAAATGCAGAAATCATCTGCCAGTGCCTCAGCGAGTGACTGTTAATTGCTAGCTGGTTTCATTATCAGAAATGCACCCGAGGAGTCAAACATATTTTGGAATGTATTTACATATTTTGAAAGTTTACCTATCAGATTAATCTAGCAGTCTGGTTTTCACTCTCAGCTCTAAAAAATATTACAGTGAAATATTTTTTAATGCATTCAAGATTTTTATTTCAACACTATTCTTGCCTGTCTTTCTGTCTTTCTGTCAGGTTCATACACATTTCAGAATTTAATTCCTTCATTACAAATTTAAAAGATATTGAAATTATATGATTATAATTTAAATAATAATTTAATTAATTCCTTTTGAATTCCAATTTAGTTACTGCATTTAAAATTATTAATTGTAAATAACTGAATTGTAATTAAAATTGAATTTAAGTGAAATTAAATGAACATTATATAAATATAACTGTAATAAGACAGATAGACAGACATTGGCTGGGTGGGTGGTTGAGTTTTTGTATGGATGGATGGATGGATTTCTTTAAAATTTAAATTCATATCAAAACAAATTTTGTTTTATTGATGTCTGTATTTGCAGTCTTTATTTGTTTTACACTTTTGTTTACTGTTTACAGTTTTCTTTGTAGTTTCTTTTTGGAGGATGCACCTGTGGGCTATTCATTTGGTGTCTTTCCTCAGACTAATCTAAGGCTGTTTAGAGGTCTGTTGAGGTCTTTCTCGGTACTGCAGTCATGTACAGTAAGTACCAAGCTTTTCACTCTCACCTCCTCATAAATAGTATGAGGCAAAAATCGACTTGCAGGTATCCACCATGAAGAGGAGGCAGATGGCAAGCCCAGCTGTTCCCAGGTTTTGGAGGCAGGCAGGATCCTGACTCATTCTCCCCAGGGCCCCACTGGTTTCTGCGGGGAATTTACAGAGAAGCTTTGCATATTGGCGGCCTCGCCTACTTTACTGGTCTGGGGCAAAGACTCCCCACCTCTCCCCTCTGCCTCCTACCCTGATCTGATCATTCATAATTGTGCATTTAAGGTAGAAGAAGGTGTTCTATATCAATGAATGTGAAAGCAGTGAGCAGAATTGCATAAACCTTTGGATAGTTATGTACTGTAGATACACTGGCTCTTTTCAGTTTCCCCTTTGCTTCTCTATAAGCTTAAATAGCTTTTGGCCTAACCTCAAATCACTGGGTTATTAATCTGTGAAAGTGTACAGTTTGTACTGTACTGTTTTGATACTTTAGTACACTTACTGTTGGCTAAATCAATAGAAATTTCAATGCAAAATAAATAAAGTCAAAAAGCTTTTGTGAGTGTGTGTGTAATTGCTGTCCCTATGGTTTATTGACCTCAGCTGAATAGACTACTCAAAACCCAGGCACATATGTAGTCTACTTACGATAATGGAGTGACTTATGAATATCATAAACACATTTGATAGCTGCACCTCACTTCTGCTGTTTGTAATCACAGTAAAAGGTATTTGGCTCGACCACGTCTAGACTCCAAACGTCAAAGAAAAACACAGTCCTACTTTTTTCTCAGTAAGAGCTGGCGCTGCTGTCAGCCCATGTCAGTCAGGCCTGAGATCATACGCATTTACCAATCAATATAGAGCAAAACGGATACTTTGAGCAAAATGAATTTGGTCATGTTAAAGGTGCTATTAAGCTATATTAAAGCTTTGAGATTTGATGTTTTAAAGAAAACAGTTTCATTTATCAGACTACTTTATGCTTCACATGGAAAATTTCTCATGCTCCATTAGATAAACAGAGAAGTAAAGAGCCTTTATAAAACCACAGATCAATCGGTTTATGAATTGAAGAAAAAAAAAAGTCAAGTCTTATAGTCAATAGTCAAGTCAATAGCTTTCCACTACAGACAAACAAAGCATGTAAATCTATAAATAACTTCAAGAGGAACCAGAAGTCAGCAGGTGTGACAAAGTCATGTTTTTTTTGTCGACACATTTCCAGGATGTAAAATTCAGAGATGTGCAATATAATCTTAAAGCAATTAAAAAGCATAGTTGGATGCATTTGCTCCATTATTACAATAGCAAATCATAACACCTCTTGTACAACACCAGATGAAGCTTCAGGTAAAACCTCTTAGTTAATAGTGAATATGTGTTCCCTATTCTAAAGTGTTACGGCTTCACTGAATATGAAACTCACATTGATTACTGATCTCAAAGTCTGAAGCATCAAAAACTTCCCAAGTTCTCAAATCATGTTCACTTTAAAGGAATCCAGAAGACTTGGAATAACACACATTAATCACATGAATTGACATCGTTCGGTACGTTATGTGTTTTTGGAGGTTGGCAGTTTTGAGATATTCCTTTTATATTGCTCCTGCAAAGCTTTATTTATTTAGTGAGTGAGTGAGTGAGTGAGTGAGTGACACTGTAATAATACCATATTTGTATATTTAAATTGTTATGTTCTATGTTTTTGCACCACATAATTTACACAGAAAATAACAGAATAATCGGGCCACATACTTATAGTTGAAACTATTAACTAAAATAAAAAGGCTGAAACAGCAGGTTTTTTATTAAAAATGTATAACTGCTTAATTACTAAATTACTAATATTGTCAGCTCCTTGTTTTGTTTTTCTTTTTGTATCACCTAAATTAAGAAATTATTTTAAAATGCATGATTATTGTAAATGATGTGGGTTGTTAATATAATTTTTTTGGGGGTGTCATCCAAAATAATTTGATAAACACTGAATTACAAGTTGAAAAGAAGGACATTACAAACAATGAATTACAATTGAAGATGGCTTGAAGAGGCTAGTGTGACAGGAGGTATGTAATAGGGTCATTGGATATTTCTGAGACATTAGGAAAAGGCAAACTGTTTTCGTCTCTTTGCATATGTATGCTACTTATTGTCCCTTGGGGAACCACTATAGATCCAGAGGCCTGCTGATGGGTGACGAGATTTTGCATAGTTTATATGGACATGTCTGTTTCCTGATGGATCTCTCGACACAACTTGCTCAGATTACCTCATCTATCAAAACCTTCGGGTATGGCGATGTAGATCCAGACAAAAGGAGATTCACATGGAGTAAAGTGTTTGATATACAGAAAAAAAACATCCAGTGCTAGACAGACAAGAAGACTATCTATATCAGCAGAAATGAGGAATCCTGTTTTGACTGAATTGCCTTAATGAGCATTTTACCATACATTTTCCCTCATAACAAATGGCTATACTGGCCATATACATTACACAGACTATCATTAGTTTAGTGACTGAGAATAAGAGGATAGAAGAGAATGAGGTTGAGTATGGGTGGGCCTCATTTAATCATATGACAGACATATACTGTGCATTATGTGTATGGGAAAACTACATAATTAAACAGCTAAACGCATATATTCTGAGCTGACTGTGCAGGTACTGATGAAATATAAGCCCAAATGAGAGAAAAAGAAATGTGCAGAGGCTATGGGCACGGTGGGTAGTACCCCAGAGGCATGTCTTTGCAGGATTTATGCACAAAGTAACAGCTATAAAGCAACACTGGTCACAGAACAGAGAAGCAGGGTCGACTGGCACAGGTTTAATCATTATGAAATCAGAGCACCTCTGCTGAACAGATTAAAGTCAAACCCTCCACTCTGCACTGATCTAACACTTAAGAAAAAAAGAGATGCCATTTTCCAGGCCCTATCTGAAGTCTTAATGGGCAAAGCTCTTGATGACATCAATGTCATGTGAGCAGTTTACTATCAAGATATTCTTAAACTCCTTTAATGGGGTTTAATCAGTGCCTCTCGCTGTCAGTACAACTGCTATTCTAAGCAGAAATTACTACAGTGCCTCAAGCATCCCATTATATGAAATGCTATGATTAAATTTACATACTTTCACTCTTCCATAAACAGACTTTTACACTGCAGCAGTTGCAAGTGTTGATCTTGTTCGTGGGGCTGCATTCACGCCCAATTACTTTATCTGCTTATTTTCAGAGGGAACATGTGAATATAGATGTGTATTATAGCTACTGGCACTTACAGTTAACAGATTATATGTATGCCCAAAGAGTTTTTTTTTTTTTCCAGAATTATCAAGTATTTTCATATGACAATTTTCATACTTTCATTTCAGCAAATTACATCAGCTCAATGATACTATGGTTTGTTTATTCATGTTTTGTATTTACTCTATACTTGTCTTAACAATGTTCAATAACAGTAACATGGTCTATGTGATCACTTTGTTTCAAAACAATGCCTCATGCCTGTCATTATTACACTCTTCTTCAGCCAGTGTAAGTCAGTTGCTGGATTTATTCATGGACCCTACACTAATTTGACTCATACACACATTTGACAAGTGTCTTTATGAGTTAGTCATAGATTAATTCATTTGTTTTGAAACACTGATTCATTCAGGAACAAATCAAGTGACTCTTTAAGAGTGAGTCACTGAATCATTCACTCGACTGATTTGGTCAAACACAGTGCTACAGCATATTTTCTGTCTACATACTGTATAGACTGTCTACATTGGAGCGAACATCCCAAATCCATTAGTCCTGTTTTTGGAAGTAGTGCAGCAATGTGGTGGATGTCAGAAATAGAATGGGGCATCCGTTTACTGTCTGTAACTTGTCACGGCACATCCAGTGTAGACAGAATCACTGGCTATAGTTAGCCTATTTCCATTTGCTTTTGACGCAGCGCATCTGGTGTAGATGCAGTGTTACTATTTTTGCCATATGGTTATTCATTAGTCGATTAATTTTAACACATTATTATATTATTATTATTATTATTATTATCATCATTATTATTAGTATCGTTATCAGAACAAATCAGTGCTTTTCACTAGGGATGCACCGATACCGATACCGATACTGGTATCGGGCCCGATTAACGCCTGTATAGCTGATGTGCGCGAGCTGATAAACAAAGCACGCTGAGTGGATTGAGCGTGCAGAGGCGCAGATGGGCAAGCTTGTCGAGTGAATATATCTTTCTCACAGACATCACTGGAAAGTTTGTAGTTCTGTCGGATACGTCAAAAACAAGTAAGTAAAACAATGCACAAGTTACTTAATGGTAGGGAGAGAGAGAGAGAGAGAGAGAGAGAGAGAGAAAATAAATCTAGCAGCCTGTGTGAAATGCGCTAGGCTGTACTATTCTGCATGAGTACAAATACCTGCACGCGTTGCGTGTGTTTTTCTTGCTTCATGAGTGTTTCTGCATTACATGATTGGCTTTGGAATATAAATCGCAGCACGTTTCAGATGAAAAAACGCGACTTCTATTTCTGAAAATATCACAGTTAGGAGATTTATAGCGAGTGGTTCCCTGCATTATTACAGCAAAGCGCGTGATTACAGTACTAAGCCGCTGCAATGGAGCAGCTCTATTGATTGTAATCTATTACATACCTTTCTATCAAAGTTATCTAACATTATCAAGCTGAATTTGTTCTGACTCAGTTTAGCTCTGAGTTCTTGTCATATTTTATTACCATTTTCTAAACTATAGCGAATAAACTGTGATAATGTGAGAAATGTTGAAGGTGTCTGAATAAATGTTGGTTTGACTGTATCTATTTGATAAATGAAGTTAACCAACTAACATTATACATACTCTTTTGGTTTCTGTACCCAATATTTAAAACATTTACAAATGCAATAAAAATATTGGTATCAGTACTCGGTATCGGCAAGTACCAAAAATAAAAGTATCGGTATCGGGCGAGTTCTGGAAAAAGTGGTATCGGTGCATCCCTACTTTTCACAAATGATTTTTTTTTTGTGGCCTGCAATATGCATGTTGCATATGGACTGTGTACTGTCTTAAATAAAATATGCAAAAAATATATTATTTGTTGCTATGTATTTATTTATTTTATTTTATTCTATTTTTGTATGGGATTGTAGCCCCTTTTGCTTCAAGCACACATCTGCAGTCTTGGACTGAAAGTACTCTGTGCTTTTTTTGTTTGTCTGTCCAGTTGCCTGCACAGCTCTGCCGTGCAAAGGCAAAAGACCGTAACTTCGATTTTTTTTTTCCGAAAATGAGTTATTGATATTTTTGGGACATTCAAGACATCATTTATCATGTGTATAAGTATCTTGAGTCAATTTTGTTGTTTTTCCGAGAAAATAATGAGTCGTCTCAACCGTAACTTTGAAAAGCCCTGGAGAAACCACGGCAGAGCACCGTATAACACCAGTTACGGCTCTTTCGCTTTGTTTGGAACGCTCAAACTGAGTTACGGCGTTCTGACTTTGTTTAGCCGTTTGTCAATATGAAGTTACGGTGCCGGCTTGGAGTTATACGGTGTTCTGCCTTTGTTTTACTGTCCATTAAAGTCTGCCGCATTTTAATTACAGTGTAGACAAACGAATTAGATAGATCGCGATCTATGAAACAGCTCCATATAACAACGCACTGTAAAGACTAAATACCTTGGCAGCAATATGTAATCGTGAATAACCTTTAAATATTTTTTTTTTTCTTTTTGTAATGCAGATTATTCACCAGGCTGTCACTTCTAGTTGATGTCACTTCTAGCTGGACGCGTGTGGACTCGAATGCCGTAGCTAGCATGATAAATCATAAAATCAGTAGCCTACTAACAGTTCGCAATTAAATCCATATCCTACCTTTTCTTGTAACCCGATAAAATCAATCCATGGCGATGAATGTCATCGGAGATGTTTAATCCACAAGCATTCTGAGCATTATTCCTGCTTGCTGGCGTTCACATCAATCCACAAGTCGTTCTTTGAGGTTAGGCTATTTCATACAAGTCAACATATAAGCAATATGCTATGTCTAGCATTTTTTTTTTTTTTAGGTTAATGAGCATAGCAAATAAATTGGTATCCACGGTATCCACTCACATGTTTAACTTTTAGTCTGCTTGTTACGGTCCAAAAAAACAAAAACAAACACTAATACAGTCACATTACTATATGCAATAGCCTATATGAGACAGCCCATGGTCACTAGATTTTATACAGGTGTTACTATAACGATTTTGTAAATGATTATGATGATGATCATGATGATGATAAATGATGATCAGCAACCAAATATTGATAATGTGGAAGTTATTGCCTTTTGCCTTGGTGTGACTTCTCACGTTTTGCAGACAATGCAAAGGCAGAGTACATTAACTTCAAAACGGGGGTAAAAATCAAGTTTGAGCTCACAATTTTTTAACGTAGATAATTTTCATTACTAAAACATCTAATTGTCAAATTGCCAGTGTCCTACCTATAATTAGTTTGGCTGGACAAGTAAAACACTTTAAAGTCATTTTTCTCAGTTTCACACTCTAGCGAGTTAAGGTCTTTTGCCTTTGTAGGGCAGAGCTGTCTTTCTCTCCTTCACCACCACACACACATAAACACCTGCCAATAGCAAGGCCTTCAAAAGCAAGGTTTTCAGAGATTTCTCCTTGAGCACAGGTCAGATGGAATGTTCCACTCTGAATGGAAATGAGTAACTCTCACTGCCACCAGAGGAAAGATTAAAGTGGCATTTTTAGGAAAGGCATTTCTCCAATGGGCATAATAATAAACCTCCTCATACAAAAACAACAGTGGTGAGAATAGAGGGTTGAGCATGCAGACATCTGAGACAACTGAGAATTCAAAGGGTTCCAAACTGCACCTCCAAGCAAAACAGAGTACAAGCTTTTGTTAAGTATTATGTGACAACAACAATCACATTCAGGTTGTGCTTGACTTAGCAGTTGTAAAGGGGGGAAGACATGTTAGAACATGCTTTTCGGAAATGCAAAATGCAGCTCTTGTCTGTTTGTTTGTTTTTCTGTTTAAACTCTTTGTCTTTGTGTGATCCATTAAATGGGGGACACTTCAAACCGGAGCAGTCTAGCTTTGGATATGATTCAACTGTAAAGTAATTTGGAGAAATTACAGGATAAATTATATTATTATTAAATTGTAAAAATATATTTAAAACAAAGTTCAATTCGTTAACATTAGTTATTGCAATAGCTATTTTTTATTAATCTAGGTTAATAGTCATTACCACATATATTGCATTTTAATGTATATGAACAAATATGCATATATATATGGTAAGCATCTTTCTGTATATGGAGTGTGTGTGTTTGTGTGTGTGTGTGTGTGTGTGTGTGTGTGTGTGTGTGTGTGTGTGTGTGTTGAAAAAAAAAACATACAACACTAATTTACTGTTACAATACTGTTAAATGTAGTTCAGATGATGTGAACCACAATTAAACAAAAAAAAATCTAAAACTCCTGTTGTTCTGAGTAACAGTGTACAGTCTCACACATATAAGAAGAGACTACAGTATTTCAGTATGTTATTGAGAGATTGATGTTCAGAAGCTGTTAGGTGGAGCCAAGGGCTGGGCTGGAGGGGAGGGTTTGGGCATTGAACAGTGAAGGAGAAAGGTTAGACTGCAAACCATTTTGACGGTTCAAAGGTTAATTTTGCATGATGGGCACAATGAGTCCCCTTGCCAATCTGTCATATACATCTAATAAAAACAGCAGTACATGATTATTGGGAGTGTGTGACTTTGTGCAAATGTGTTTAATAACTAGAGGGCAGCCACTTCCAAAACTAAGTACACTCGATTGATGCTCTTATTTCCTTCTTGTAAAAAATCTGTTTCTGAATGTTAACGAAATATGGTATCAATAAAGCCTATAGAGAAATTATCTAATTTATATGTGATTTGAAAATATATTATATGAAATGTATTGGAATTTTTACTTCCTTATTGGTTATAGGGGTTGCACCGACTAATCGACTAGTCGACTTCAATGCTCTGCCATGACGCTTTAAGCTTGACGTCGACTAGTCGCTGGTCCTATATAGGGCGCACCAGGATAAGAAATCTTTGAAGGACTTCCACATTTACACTCCGTTTCCAAAAAGTTAAAATGACAAATAAATGCATACTCTGAAAGCGCTCCACAAGATGTGTGATTATATTACTGGATGCTCGAAATTGAACAGGAGAATGCACGTTTTAAACAGCTTATTGTACAGGTAAATTAATCGCCGTTCTAATCTAATGCGCAGCTGCACTGTAACGCACACACATAGGCTACAGACAGTAGCTCGTACATCGCGCAAATCATTCCGCGCGGAAATGTATTGTCAACACTGTTCTGTGATTTCTCAATAGAATAGCTTAGAAACTGAAAAGTTCAAGCATATATTTCTTTATAACTAAATCCCACAGCTTCACTACTAGTAGAGAGACGCTGCCAGGTAGAATTAATTCACACACGCGATCGCTTTCACTAATGCATTCATATGAATGTAATCTTTACTGTGCTACTTTATCTGTATCTGATTTAGAACGAGCAGAAATCTGTGAGAAATATAACGACCCAAAGACAAAAGAACTGATAAAAATGAGCTGTTATAGGAGCAGTAGCCATGTGGGCAGTGCTGTGCCATATGCCATAGCTGTGCACAAGGTGTTTATCACAGCTCCAGACTTATTTATTAATTAATGACATCATCAGCGACTAGTCGACTTCAACTTGACTTTCATCACATAAAAGTCGACTTAAAAAAATCAGAATTCGTTCAACCCCTAATTGGTTACAATGTTTCAGTGCTGATTAGATATTGTCATGACAACTAGCAGCTCAACAACATTAAGCAGTTCACTCCTCTGTGAAAGCCTCTCATTTATGTTGCTAGTGCTGTCATTCCTTTCATGATGTGCAGGAAATGATCACACATCCACACCTCAACGGTGCTGTAAATCATTATGGTTATGCCAATACACGCATATTCATCTGAGTGAGCCATACTGAGTCCCCCTCCTCTCCCAGTTTTCCCAGTCAAGACAGATTTCACCCTGGAAATGATGGACGGGTTTTGGTCGGGCGCCATGGATCTGGGCCCAAGCAGGGATTCTGGAATGGTTGTGAAGGTCTGGTCTCTTGACAATCTCCACATTGCCCTTTGACACAAATCTCCATTCATCAGTATAACCTGTTCCCCGGCCGCACGCCAGCTCTGCATAGATCAATCAGCTCGCATTGTAATTTCATCAGGCTTCTCTCCACCCCGCCTCCACCATATGTAAGTCCACCCATTCATCATCATCGATATTAAGTGTAGGTATTTAAAAACACTTTGGAAAACGCATCGACTGCTCTCCACAAGAGGGTAGCACACCGGAGCAGTCAAAGGATGCGTAATGACAGTGAGTAATCATTTGTCACTGTAGTTTGATTGCACACTCAGCAATCTGTCCTCCACTTCACTCTCTTTTTCGTGATTTCACCAAAGCCTCCTCGCAGGATTTTTGCAAATGTAACGTACGGCAATTATCTACAACAGCCACAGTGTTTTTGAATGCTACTTTCAAGAAGAGAGGTGGAAGCCTTGGGTTCTAAAACACTTCTCTTTATCTTTTGAGTAAAACAGCTTTTTCGAGGAACAGTGTCACATTCCATGTCTACGTCCCAATATTCATCATCCTGCCGCTGACAGTCTTTGCCAGGACAACTGCATTATTTTACCCCCCTTCGTGAAGAATGTGTTTTCATTTTGAGAGGAATTATGCTGATTTTGTTGTCCTTTTGTTTTGCTCGCTTCAGGTCCCCTTCCCCCGTCGCGTGAAGCATGGATTGTCGGCATGCTTACCAATGACAAATGGGGGACGGCGCTGGGGTCTTTGGGGAAAGGAAGAGGAATCAGGTGCACAGCGGCCAGGATGAGGCTCCAGTTCTGCTAAACCCAGGGGCCACCGGCAGAGGAAGAGAGAAGCAGTCCAGGCTACAAATTAATGGGAGACAAAAATGGTTGCGCTATTTTTCCTGCCTGCCATTGCATTGCGATGCACAATCCCCACTGCACCCTTCATATGAATGTTGCTGTGGAGGGTATTTCCAAATGCAGAAAGGCAGAATAGTTCCTACCCCAATGTGATGTTGACTGAATGCTGAGATCTGGAGGAGAGATTTCAAGCGCATTTTAAAAATCAGGGGGAAAGAAATAATAAAGATAATAACACACAAATAATTCCACTTCTCAAATTAATGCGATTCAGAATTGGACTTGACATGTAAAGGAGGAGTGTGTAGCAACAATTCACCAGAATATTTTTTAAGATATTGCGATATCAGATAAAGAAATTAATTTCTGCTAAAGGTTTTGCATCGACTGCGGCCAGCAGTTCATTTTACAAAGAAAACCCCAAGTCTATTTACTAACGGCTAACCACACAAGAAGAGGATTATTCTTCAAAACTATATAGAGGTAAAAACTGAGAGTGCAGTCTGAATGCTCTGATTTGCATATTATTGCAAGAGCATGTAAAAAATAAAACCCTACTGCTTATACAAGCTCACACAGCCCGTTAGGAAATATTTTACAACTCATCTCTGCTCTTTAATGAATGCAAAAATTACTTGATCATTTCCACCCAGAGTGCCCATTTATTTGCAGCTATAATGAACTTATAAATTCTCACAAAGAAGTGTGATATGCGATCATCGGGGAAGGAAGATTAATGCTGTTGTTTTGGTCCAAGAATGTAAAATTGGTTTTCATTGAGCAGCAGGGTTTTGTATTCGCACACATCATTTTTTCCTTCTGCCTCCTTACCCTTGTAAAATTACCCTAAATTTGTCCTCTAAGGTGCAGCATTGAATTATTTAATAAAAATGCTATTTTCAATGAGTATTTATTTTGGGTCATTGGAAATTGTATTTTTGAATCGACTGACACAGCAAGATCTTCCCATGAGGTATTTCAATTCATGAGACAAAGTTTAAGCTGTTTATGTGTCTGTGAAAGAGATATGGAAAGTAAGTAATAATAGACAGATTAGCAGTGAATTAATAGATTACTTTAGTGTCTTTAGTTCTCTGTATTTGCAGAGTTAAAGTCATTTAAAAAAATGGACGAATTTGGCTGTCTAATTTAGGCAATTTTGGAATTTAGGCTGAAATAATACAATGAACAATATTTTTTATTGGTCCATGTTAGTTAGGTTAATGTTAATTTCTACATTTAACCATTTAAGTTGAATAAATTAGGTGACATATGGTAGGGATAGGTGACATATGACTTATAAAATTAACTTAATTTATTCAGTCATTCAGTGAGAACTGATTTGATACCAATTCATTCAGCTTTTTAAGTAAGTTACTGAATCAATCACACAACTGATTTTTTTCAAAGAATATGGATCCATTCAGCAACACCACTAGGGTTTTTTTTTCTTTCTTTTTTTTTTTCTTCAGAGAGTACACTATATGTTTGTGGAGAAAAAAAAATCTGCATGAAATCTGCAATACCTTGTCTAAAATGTAGGCATTGCTGGTGTGATATTGTTTCATTAAATTAAGATATATTACTTGTTAGTTCATGATAACTAATAAACTATTGGTAACAAACTGAACCCCATTCTTAAACTCAGAGTTATACAGTAGGCTTCTTGAAAGGCTCATGCTCATAATGGAATGGCTCACCATGTAAATACACATTTCTAGTCCCAACTGATCTAGCCACACTGAACTTGAGTAATAGAAAACGAGACTGAGAATAAAGTCCCCAAAGCGAGACTCTGAAAGTGTCCTTTTAGAAAATAACAGCCACAAGGACAGAAAGTCACTTGGTCTTGTGTGGCCACTCATGGCCCTTAAATTGTTAGCCACTAACAAAAGTGGGTCTGGGAACTCCAGCATAAAAAGTTCACTCAAACACACAGGACAGAGAGCAGAAAAAACTCTAATGCGTCTAATTATCCACTGCATTCTGGCATTTCATTCCTAATTGCAGTATAACAAGGTAAAGACCCTACGCATTTATTTGCACACTAAGGGGCCGTTGAATGCTTGAATCTGATTGGGTGATGAACGTTCTAAGGTGTGCAGTTATTTTCAGGGAAATAGTTCCAGGCAGGTCTTGACCACGTAACATGCCCGTATCACTTTGCAAAATGATTTAATTTGTTTCAAAGGTCTTTACAACCTACAACAGCAAAACAACCAAAACCCACAATGACATCGAACAAGCTATTAAATATAATAAACAATAGGATAAAAAATGACAAATTATTTTTGCCACAAAATTACGTATTATTATGTACAGAAAGCACATATTATCTTTCTCCCGCTCTCTCTCCCATACAAACACGCACACATACTACGGACACATACACACACACAGAAACATGTTGTAAGCACTGTTCTGGTGATTTTTCAGTCAAATAGTTTATCAATTAGCTACAGAACATTTCTCATAGCAAGGTAATAACGGCACTGTTGTTGGAGCAGATGAACTTACAGTTTTGCTAGTAGAGCTGCCGAACACTGTTGAGAGACTCACAGAGTTGATTCACGCACGCTTAATCTCTCTCTCTCTCTCTCATTCTCTAATAACTTAATTATTAACTGAATTAGTCTGCTATCAATGGCTCAAGTCTAGTCAAGTTACAAGGTCTAAAATAGTGTTTTGGAATTAGCAATGGTGTTGGATGAAATCAGTAAACACAAGAGCGTTTTAAGGGCTAAAACCTGACGAATGTCTTGAAATACAACATCTGAACAGTGTCTTGAGGTGTGGTAAACATAGTATAAGCGGAATAATTGTCACCGGTCCATTTAATTATTTGAAAAGAATGCACACCTCATTTTGAGTGGCCACATCACCACCTCAGTTGTGTAATTCAACAGTCCGTC
>NW_015554114.1:111783-136860 GCF_001515605.1 Sinocyclocheilus anshuiensis | reverse complement strand
AATACAATAATATTAATATTATTAGCCAGCAAACTGTTTTCAGAATTGATAATAATGCAAAATAATGGTTACACGTTAAATCAGGGAACACATATTCACTATTAATGAAGAGTCTCCCCTCAATAAACTCCTAATTTGCTGCTTTTTGATAGTAAGCAAGGTAGTTGTTGTAATAGTTATGTTTAGGTATTGGGTAGGGTATATACATATATATATATAAATATATATATATAGAGAGAGAGAGAGAGAGAGAGTTATAACAGTTATATTAAATTGTAATAATATTTCACAATATTACTATTTTAATGTATATTTGATCAAATAAATGCAGCCTTGATGAGCATAATAGACTTACACAAATATTTAGAAATTATCAACCCCAAACTCCTTAACAATAGTTTATGCATTTTGTATGTGTTTGTGTATATATTTTCCAAGTGTATTTCATGTTTCAAGCCTAAAATATTGCTGAAATTTATAACACATAATTCAGCACAAATGGTGACGAGAGGACCAGCACTCACAGTGCTTAATGGGTTTTAAGTGTTCACATTGTCATGGATCATTCTGCCTCTATTCAGACAGTTATGTCTCCCTGATGTCACAATCTATTTTGGACACCTCTCTATTCAGTCATATAGGTCTAGTGGAAAATTGTGTTTTGTGCTGTACTCTGAACATTTATAAGAGCATTCTGAAGATCCAAATATAGATATGAATCCTCTCTATCCCTGTTGAAAATCACAGTAACACAAACACCTCCAAAGAAAACACTGGAAGGCTTTGACGTTTTGATGTGTATGCTTTTTACCCTGATTTATAATAGAAGCCTACCTCCCTGAGCAATGTAGATAAGATGTCCAGACAGGAAACATTTCAGAGGTTGTGATAAGGTTGTAGTATGTCCATGCAGCACATGTCTTCAGCGATGATTACTACAAATCTTCCGCACAAAAGGGGAACAAAGGGCTTAGCCATACTTCACTCTGCACTGCAGCTTGGAAAGAAACAAGTAGTTAGTCAAATGATCTCTAGAAAAAATTATGAGGTTTGTTCTTCTCAGATAGACACATCACAATATAATAGAGCCCACAGGAGCCAGAGTCTCGAGCACACAACGCTTTTCTTGTCTTTGTCACTACCGTTTGAGGATCAGTAGCTTTAACTGGGGTAAAAAGGCCTCCCATCTTGATCCCAAAAGGGAGAGTAAGCTTCTTCACTTGACTTGAAATGTGAAGGGGCCGCACTCAAACAGCACAGCTTGGGCACAATGTCACCCACATTACACCAACCACAAACTTGAACGAAGTCAGGCATGCAGCTCAACTGCTGAGGTAATAAAGACTCACTTATGATTGTTTTCTTTCAAGGCCATCTGCCTTCTGATTCCACCTCATGCTGGAGTTATGGAAGATGCTGGGATGATCTTGTTTAGAGATGACACAAACAACTCAGGGAACAATGGCAAAAATTGGTAACACTTTACATTAAGGTTCACTTTATAAAGTGTTTATAAAGGTGTTCATAAATGACTAATAACTAATTTACAAATGCATTATAAATCTATGATAAGCAGTTATAAATGCATGAATAAAAAGGGTGATTTTAATACAATACCTGCCAAATAGTGAGCCATTTTTACCTCACATGTTATAAATGCTTAATAAATATATTTGTTAATAATAATTTCACTCAAAAATAGATTCCTGATATACTTCAAGATGCAGCAAAATTGGACTTGTATAGTGACACTGAAGGGTATGGTATTTATGGTTTTCTCATTTATATCTCATGACTCATGTCACTTTTTGTACAATGTTTCTTACCAGAATCTACTCTGTACCTTACCCATGATGCAAAAGTTTGTGATGCCTATCCACAGCAATGATTATAAACTGATATATTTTGTTTATCAACATGAAATTACCAAACTTTATTTTGGGGCAGAAAAAAAATAATAATAAAAGCACAACCATGGCTTGATGAAATATCAATAATTAATAAATGGTTCACAGGTGTTCACTTTACCTTAAGGTTTACTTTCACAGGTTATTAACGTTTGTAACTCATTAAAAAATGGTTCACATCTGTTCACTTTACATTAAGGTTCACTTTCACAGATTATTAACATTTATAAGGCATTAATAAATGGTTCACATGTGTTTACTTTACATTAAGATCTACTTTCACAGATTATTAATGTTTATAACTCATTAATAAATGATTCAAAGCTGTTCACTTTACATTAAGGATCATAAGTTATGAGATATACATGAGAAAAATATAAATAACACCCTTCAGACTCGCTATAAAATCAATTTTTGCTGCATCATGAAATAAATCAGGAATCTGGCTTTGAGTGAAATAAGTATTAATAAATATATTTATTTGGCATTTATAATATGTGAGTTAAAAATGGCTCACTGTTTGGCAGATATTGCAATAAATTCACCCTTTTTATTCATGCATTTATAACTGCTCCTTTATAAACACTTTATAAATGGAACTTTAATGTAAAGTGTTACCCAAAAATGAATAGGTCTCATATAAGCAGACTGCTGATTTAAAAAAAAAATAAATAAATAAATAAAATAAAAGTTCCTTTGCCTCAGAATTCACTCCTATTCACTCAAGATGATACAATATAGAAGAACATCTCACTTGGTGCCATACAGTCAAAGTAATAAAACCGAAATATTGTACTCCGTGTGAGATGGTCTTTTCCAAAGTCATTTCAATCTTCCGACAATATGGTGCTACGGAATAAAACCAGCTTGAAGCAACCCTCAGCATTCAAGCGCGAAAACCCTTTAGCAGAAAATCTCACAGATAATAATTCAGTGGAAACAGAAAATACAGTTTATTTGAGTTAAATCAATAGATGGTATTTCAAACATCTCTATCTATCTATCTATCTATCTATTTATCTATTTATCTATCTATCTATCTATCTATCTATTATCTATCTCTGTGAAACATGTAAACCCTTACACTTAAAATTACAATACTTTGAATTTCAATTTATTGTATTCTACTTCCTTACATTCAAAATTAATTTACAATTCTGCACCCTGTTTTTTGCAACAATTCAAATCCTCCTGAAATCCTGAAAAGCTCAACTTTTCACTTGTCATTTATATCTTTGCTTTTGTAAATTTTCAGTAATAATCTCATAGATTATTATCAAATTCATTATTATCGATCCAGTGGTTTTCTCTAGATTTTTCATTTATGGTTGGAAAACAACATTGAAAAAAAAAAATATTACAGAAATAATCATAGATTTTAGTTAATAGTGCATTCTAGTGTTATTATTTGATTAATGTTATGCATATCAGGAAACAACTTCAGTTTGGATAATATGCAGACTATGTGGTGGGCCAAAGCCCTATGTAATTATGGAGGGTGAAGACATTGCTATTGTGTGCGACTGCACATGGCCATATTCATGAACCTGACACCTTGAAAATGCTGAACCATGCAAAAGCTGATGAGAACTGACTTGAACTCAACATATTTTTTCCTCAAGAGAAAGGAATGCACACACACACACACACACACACACACACACACACACATTAAATTAAATGACTAAATGCTGGTTTTCATGGTCAAAGTGTACATCATATGCTTGTCTCAGTGATTCGTCAGTTTCTGTTAGTCCCACCCACAGTGCTATCTTTACAATGTAGAGATTAATGTAGAATAATAGAATAATAGTAAGATTCATGCATTTATGGGGTTGAATATAAAAACTGTGAAACAAATATCAATAGCCTTAGTGATGAATCCAGAACATCTACAAAGGAAACTGGACAACCTACGGGTGATGGGTTTAAGGATTGGAAACTTCTGAGCCAAGCGTGTTTGCAGCATCATATTAGCACAACTACAGTGTTCGATCCGTTTTCACTAAATAGATGTGTATTTTGTGGAAAAAGCTGAAATACATAAAGGCTGTGCTAGATACTGATCTCTCAAACAGCCTGTGTGTTGCCAAAGTGTTACCATACGGTTAACTAATTTTAACAAGCTTATTGTAAAGTGTTGACCAGACTAAAATGTAGGAGCACATGTAAAGGAACTACAGAAATGTTTTTCTTCTTCAGTGTTTATAATTCAAACAATTCCAAACAGTAATTCATATAATGCATTTTATTCTTTGTTTGTCAGAGTTGTTTATGGGTTGTTTTTAACATAAAACATAATGATGCTGCTTCTTCCAAGGTCACAAATCAAGTGTGCATCTTCAATACATTTCTTGATATCCATACTAACCTCAAGTCCGTATTAAAGCAGTGAAAGCAGTGCAGCCTGAAAATGAGGTAACTAAATGCAACTTGGATAAATAGAAATAGATTTTTTTTCCAATAGTGTTCCAGAGTGACATGAGAAGAATGACATACAAACGATCAGCACTCCATTTAATCCAAACTGCCATGAGCCATGATGTCTTCCAACTAGGAAATGATATTGTCACGAATTCGGTCCATGGACTTCCGTTTATTCACCACCAGAGGTCACCCTTTCCATTACATTGACTCTCGCACAACACAAACTGTTGCATAGCACCCCGGACTACATATCCCATCATTCTTTGCACGATTTGCACACTGCACTGATTGCACTCATTGCACACAGCTGTTTCTAATCACCTCACTCACTATATAACACCCACTCTAACCACCTTTCTCTGCTGAGTATTGTTTAGCCCGTACCCCATTCCGAGTCTCTGTGTTTTCCTTGTTTTGCCTTGCCTTGCCTGTTTTCGCGGTTTCTGATCTTTGCCTGTTTTCCTGGATTTTTCCCTCTCGTCTCGCCCCTGTGATTCTGTCTGCCGATCGGTGACCTACGCTAGCCCTGGGACTATTCTTGTGTTTTGCCCGCCATATACCTGTTTGCCATTGTTTGACCCTGCCTGTTTACCACGTCTCTTTAATAAAGCCTGCAGATGGATCCACACGTCTCACGTCTCGTCAGCCCCGTTACAGATATGCTGATGCATCTCTAAGGGTGTAGTCATTTTTCAGACCTTGCTTCCTCATGATTTGCCCTGTGTTTGCAGGATTACTTCTCTCCCCCCTTCCCTCTCAATGTGTCTCAGTGGAGACAATTAAAGTGTGACAGCTTTTCATTTAACAAGTGCTGTTTTAGCTTGTAGGGATGAACACATGGCATTCTAATTATCGGCGAACGGCCCACAGACTCCTCACTATTTTAGTGTGTCTCTGATGTGACCTGATGTACCTGACAGCCCAGGAACACTGGTCCTTAAATTACCAGGATTAGTGCTACAACAGCTGAAAACTCCAAATAGGCCTCCAAAGTTTGAAGGGATATATGCAGCCACCACACAGGTGCATGATTTCACATTCACTTTCTCATGATTCTTAGACCATGACATATTCCAAGAGCCAGTGATGAAGGGATATGAGATTAGTAAGTAAATCTGGAGGTATTCTTGTACGGAGAATCTGGCAAAGTTTACATAACAGCTACACTAAACCTAACCGATAACGTTAACAAAACCAAATGTGAGATAAAACTGCTGATGAAACCATGGCATTTTAGTTTGCATCTACAAAGTCTTTGAGCTCTTTTATTGTGACTCACAGAACTTACCCAAGCATCTCAAGTGCAATAATACCAGGTGAGCTACCAAGCAAGTTTACTATGTCAGAAAATCCATTTATATGGAGCTGGTTATGACAATAAAATGCCAGAATGAATTACTTTACAAACCATGCACTATGGAAAAGTCAGTGGTCTCAAACTTCCTGGAGGGCCACAGCCCTGCAGAGTTCAGCTCCAACCCTAATTAAATACACTTGAACAAGCTCATCAAGGCCTTCAGAATTACTAGATTCTTCCAAGCAGGTGAGCTGGAGCTTGTTAGAACTAAACTCTGCAGGGTTGTGGCCCTCCAGGAACTGAGATTGAGACCACTGGTAAAAGCGTTTTGAGGTCATAATTAAGGATGTGGCCGAAGACGAATACCTTATTCGGAAAGGCATGGATAATGGCTTTAAAACAAATTATGAATTGGATAATGGCTTCAAAACAAATAATGAATTCTACCGAATAATAGGAAAAATATTCAGCAGACACAGTCACTCCTTGTGTTTGCTGGATAACAGGTGAGCCAGAAGATAGCACATTATTATGCATAAACTTCTAAAATCACTATGCTATAATTAGTATGTTAAGTGAACATACTGTAAACTCTATGAATTAAATCAGCACAAATCAAATAGCCACATTGCCGTTTCTGTGGGTCTTTCAGAAATCAGAGCTGCCAAGAGTAACATCAACAAAAAGTCGCTCTGGCTCCCCTGCAGTCTTCCGAGTCCCCATCTCTGCCTCAGCTGCATGAGCCACCACCTCTGTCAGCTTTCTATTCAGCACAAATGCATGGCAATTTCCTTTAATTTAACACTTATAATCGGTTTATTGATTTAATTAAAATATATTTTAATAAACTGTATAGTTGTAATACATTTTTTACTCATACTTTTTTAACTCATACATTTTTGCAATACATTTATACCATGTTTGTTAAGTAGAAACTATCAGGGGAACAGAATTACATTTAAAATGTTTTTTTCATCTAATTTGATGAACATCCAATCCAATCTGTAACCATAATTTGTGTAAATAGGAATAAAAGTTATTAGTGTTAATTTCACCTGGAAACTGCAGTGGACTATATGTATTGTTACAGGCACTTTTTTTTTTTTTTTTTGAGTTTTGTAAAAAAAAAAAAATAATAATAAAATGCAGGTAGATGCATGTGTTTCCAATGAGCCAATCTGGCTATTGGTACTAACTGAATTAAGAATTCCCAGAGAGACAGTGCTGATCATAAATTAATTGATCACTCCATCACTCCCTCCTTCAAATAATTACTACATTAATTTCTGATGTGTTGTAAAATAAGATGAAAAATGGACCAGGATCAAAAAAGCTCTTATGCAGAGTGATCTAAAATATAGTTCATTTCACTTTGCTCTTGCATCAGATTTTCCTATCCTGCTATTGCGCCATATTGGGGACACTGAAGCTTTTATATTTTGTAACATTTGCTGCTAACATTTGATGTCTTGTGTCTTAAATGACTTGTTCTTACAGTTTTTCTGAATTGCTAAAACACTAAACCCCATATTTTAGTATTATGGCAAAGCATACTAAAGATGGGGGTGCTTTTCATTATGCCCAACAGTGTGTAGTTGGTTAGGCAAAAATCTGGTAATATGAATGAAGTGTGTGCCATTTCATGCAAAAGTTTGCTTTTGATAATGCTATGTGTAGTTTCGGTTGCAGTGCTTCATTTTGCAGGATATATGAGGTATTTTGCAGTTTGGGTGTGTGGTTTTGTGAATTGTGTTAAGTTTTTTGATAAAACCAGACTAGTTTGAAAAATTGTGTGTTAGCAATTGGAAAAAACTGTAAACGCTTATCACACTGTGATGCATTTGTGCTGCAAAATGCTAAACACAAGCGGCAAAAGTTACAACTAAAAACTAAAAAACACAACTAAAGCACAGTTGTCATCGTTTACACACAACGATTCAAAATTGTTCACACTTGTTTCTAATGATGTGATCAAACCAACTGTACAAAATATGAGCCAGTTCAGAGTGCACAAGTGGCACAGGTGACTGAATGATGATACGAACAATAGATGGAACAATCTGAGATGGAGAGTAGGAAGAGTACATGTAAGAAGTGGAGGACGAGGAGAGAAAGAGTAAGGTTTAGAGAGTGTTATCAAGGCTGGATCTGTCAGACCAGAGGGTTTTTTCTCTTTGTCTAGCAAAAAAGACAACATTACTTGTCATATGGACAAAGTCCTGAGGACGGACTCAAGCACAAAGCCATGATCCTGAGACAGAATGAATCTCTCATTGACCCTGATTTTACACTTGCACAACTTACAGTATTTGAGTGTACTGTTATTCATTTACTGCTATTCATTTAGAGTTTTATTTGACCTTTTTGGCCTTTGCAGTTAGACTGCAGTTTTTTTGCACTATCCAAGTGCTGAATATATACAAACATTCAATACTATTCAATATGCAGCACAATACTATTCTTGCAGTACATACAGTTTGCCTATACAATATATTCACCTATTCCTATTCATCTATTCGTCAATATATTACTATACTTTTTTACATAATTACACAATTGTTTACTCAATACAATATACTTTTTTTCTGTAATGTTCTGGATGCTGTGTTCTCCATTTTTCTCTGTAGTGTCTAATGAATGATCTGTAGTGTTTATTTTATTGACTCATGTGTGTGTGATCTGAGAGCACCGTTTGATTTTGAGTGCAAGTGAAATGGTTTTGCAGTGATTGTTTGATTTTGATGGAAGAGTCAGAGGTTTCGTGAATTTAGTTTGAGTATTTGGATTTGTGTTTAAGGTTTTGAGAAAATGAGTGATGGTTTCAAGAAATGGGTTTTAGCAATTCAGAAAAACTGTAAGAGATAATAGATCAGATCAGGGAGATTGTGAGTGACCAGTCACTGAATTTACAAAGCCTTTAGCAAATCCACAAAAATAGAAGGTAAACCGCTGCCATAAGATAAAATGTCGAGTCTTCTACCAAACAGCTTGTCAGCAGTCAGAGTATTAGGCTATTGTATGTTACCATGTTCAGTTAGCAGGCGCCAGTGCAGCTAGATGATCTTCATGTTTTGAGTAGTTTGTTTTTTCTTCACACCTAAATTAATAAATATTGAAAAACAGATTATTTATTCAACTACTAGAATTACCATATAACTAATGTAATAGTTAATTACATTAATATAAATAACTGTACTGATAATTTCGGTGCAGTTCTAGGTGGAATGCCTTATGTTGTTTTGCCGTTTTAAACAATCACATTTTATTTTACTTCACAAAATGTCATATTTACCTACAAACCAATTGATAAAGTTATTTTGTACAATAAAAAAACACTGTTATATAAGCAATTTGTGGCTCAAAGAGTTATTTTCCATCACAGCAGACATTATGTGTCATTACGTGTGTCTTTTATGACCAATGCGGCAGCTCGGTGTAAGTAAGTAGAGCACATGTTCTGCTGATATCTAGACAACATGCAACCAGAACAACACAATTATTAGAAGCCTGCATCATCTTTTGATGCAGAATTATTGAGTTTAAAACAAAATAGGTTTATGCATGCAATATACTGTACACCAATGTGCATAATTGCAAGGAGGAAATATTTTGTATTATATTATTATAATATTAAGTCTTTTTCATTCTGTTTTTAATACAACTTAGCTTGAGACATAATTTATCTTTCCTTTTAGATTCCAAACACATTTTGTACATCTAAGTGTATCTTCAAATAGAAATCAACACTTCAGTTAGGTTAGTGGAGGTCACACATTCAAAAAAAGGTGCTACAAAAGAAAAGGTTTAACTTTATTCCGCCATCTTCAGTCTACAGCTAGAGCACATCTCACTGTGTTCTAAGACATCCATTTTTACCCATTAAGCAAGAGAACCCTAGTGATCATAGCTCCTGCCTGCCTTTATTCTCTCAGCTGTGCCCAAGGTTATCTCTGTTCATCTATTCTTACCATATGCTGGTTGATTGCTCTGCTACCCCTGCACCCATTCCACTTAACAGATGAGCAATTTTTAAAAGCCATCACAGAGACAGACAGAAAAGGTGGTGAGGAAAAAAGTTACCATAGATTACCTCTTATGTTTGGTCTACAAGGCCTTGGACTAATTCGTATACATGTAAAGTTAAAGACAAACTGGTGGCATTCTTAAGCACTGACGGTTTTTCCAGATCTCACTAAACATAATATTATGAATCATCTTCAGTCGCCTCATACTTCAGATCTAATATTTGGAATGTGCAAGGTTTCGAAGGTTTTGTCTGATTGCTATGTTCATTTAAAACCTTTGACAACACGTCTTTGTTGTTTAACTTTAAAAGTTTCTCTCATGAGGCAATGGTTCAAGTTCAATATCATTATGATCCATCAGTTAATTTGGATGTAGGAAACAGAAATCCCAGATCCAATTTGCATTTCCAAGGAAAGCTTCGTTGACACTGATATTTATTCCCAAATATGAGGGGACAAATGGTTACAACATCATAACCCTGCTGCTTGCACACAAGTACTCTCTACTACCTCTGGATGGATGCAAAGGAGAACTGAGAATAAATCTCTGTCGTTTGACAGTTCTATCTGTCAGACTTTGTGATGCAGAGATGTTTCAGCGAGGAAATACCCTGTGGATGTGAACAAATCAGCGTATTACTGCACGATTAATGTAGCTGAAAATCTTTCCAGCTGTTGATTGTTAGGGGAAGAACTTGCCAGCTTTGAGAAACTAATATCAGGTAAATCAAATGCATTGCTGCTTTTAGGGAACCATCTTGCAGGACACTGCTGTCTATTTTAACAGTTCACTTTTTATTATTGTTTTATATTTATGTATTTATTTATTTTTGATAATAATGCTAAAAAGGTGACCTAGCTGATAACTTTCTGAGCACTAGATGAGACCTTAAATCAAGCTAGCAAAAAGAGATGATGGGTTTGAGAAACTGACTTCAGCAAATGCTTTATTTATTGGACTGAGCATTTAAAAGCTTATGACTAAAAGTATCTTTTCTCCACTCTCAAAGAACCATGTAAAACCTATGAAACAATGAGGAAATTCTCATTAGTTATCTATGGGCTTTTAAGAATCAAGCATTTGTGTGTCATATTTTATTCAATGCCATTCTCACTTTTGCTTGAATTTGAGATACTTTCATGGTTCTGTTTAATTTAGTGGAAAAGACTGCAAGAAGTTATGCTGAAGAAATATACATCTGATGACTTTAGTTGATTTGACATGCTTTAAATTGAAAAAGAAGATCATTTATTAGACATGCTGGCATAAAGAGAGACTGGGATGATGTAAGATTACTCTTTTTTATGTGAATATTCTTTAAAATTCATAGAACCTGCTATCAAAATGTATAATAGGTGAGCGGGGAAACATCAAAAGTCCTTCCATACAATGTGACAGGAGGCCATTCCGAAGTCTCTTATCACCTGGCTTGTCTATTTCACCAGTGTGCACATTTTGAGCCAATCCAACACTGTCAGTGAGCCCTACTTCGGCCTTAATGAAAACTTTTTCAAAGACAGCTCAATTTAGCTAGTTTGTAATATTAAAGAGCGAGCAGGCACTCTGCTTGAATTATATGAAAGAGACATGTATATCTCTCTCAAACTTTCTCTAAAAAGGCAAAAGTACTTTCTTTACTTTCTCTAAAAGGGCAAAAGTAGCAGTTTCTCTAGAAAGGCAAAAATAGCAGTACCTTCCAAAAAAATTGGAAGAGAAAACAATCAACAGTACAAGAAAAAAAGTCAATAACTCAATGTCAGTGTGCTAATGCCTGCCTCTTATTATCTCAATTTCGCTTTGATTGGCTGATTGCCCCATCAGTTCAATATTTGGGACTGCTTGAATGGTTGAATCTAGAGGAAAAGGACACACTCATTCACTTAGATATTGCAATTTTTAGTCACATCCGAATCAAAATTAGCTCAGTTTTGTTAAATCAAGGCTCCATCTGTGTGCCTGCAATTATCATGACATCATAATATATCATAGTATATCATCATAGTATAGATAAGGTGTGTGTGTGTGTGTGTGTGTGTGTGTATGTATATATATATATATATATATATATATATATATACATTTTAGCAGAGAGTGTGAAAATTAGGCCTGTCAGCAATGACAGGCCAAGCCTAGTGGTAAGCCATAGTTTGGACCTGATGTTGTCATGATTTGTTGGTTGTCTCCACTCATTCATTGTTCATTCATTGGGGAAAGGGCATCGGTGATGTAGGAACTGGAGGCAGGCTAGTCTTCACACCTTTCTCCAACTATCCAGCCATGGGTAATTTCACCTTTGAGCTGGTGGCACAGTCACACAAGCAGACAGAACACAATCTTCTCTTCCCTGGATCCCAGGAGGCTTTGCTCTTGTCCACACCGAGAGTGTTATGCTCATAAAAAAAACGTAGCAATGGAAAACTACAATTTTTTCCCCCATTCTCTGTCGGTGAAATACCAGACGCTTCCCAGGAAGCTCAGCCCTGCTTGTCATATATGGTTTTGGTGAACGAACAGGGCTTAGTGCTCCAAGGCAGCTTCAGGCAAATGTCACTTTAAGTTACGTGCACCGCGAGAATCCTGGAACCAGACGAACGGTCACTGATCTATGAGAAATCAGGTCAAGCGCTGAGTGTCCTCCCCTCTACTAATAACTGTCAGGATCAGAGAGAAAGCCAAATGATCGAGGGGCTGGCTGGAAAAAATTCCGTAATGGGTGCCCATGCACACCAATGCAAAGATGCACACACACCCCTTTCTCCAGCACTGGAATGGTGGCACTGACATAGTACATCATCCACAGAACACCAGGGGGCAAAAAATAATGTCAACCTGGGTCAGCAAACATGGCAGCACATCAACTTTGTAAGACTATATTATTATAAGGACTATTGTGAGAGCGCAAATGAGAGTTTTTCATCTTTTTCAGAAGAAAAAAATATATAAAATAATTATTTTAAAAAGTAAATATAGTCTTTTATATTTAAAAATTTACCTTATATTAAATCAAACAAGCAGATGAAGGCAGGTGAGGACAATTGTGCTTTTAAACTAGCAGTGGCTATTCATCGCCATGAATGAACATACTGTTTCATTGTCTTCACCCTTACATTTCTTGCAGAATCTCTCAAGCAGCTGGTACCTGAGTCCTTGAGCTACACCTAGTGGCAAAGCTTTTGTTTCAGATCGGCAGCTGAATGAGATCCCCAGACGGTCTCTGTGAAGAAAGGCAGCAAGAGCAGAAGCGCAGAAAACAAAGAGGTATACTACATACTACATTGCAGCCTCTCCGCGTGCAGAAATGGTCGAACGAGGACATGAGGAGGCAGGAACTGCACCTCAGAGCAGCAGTGGAGACAGGAAACTGACCAATCACCTAAGGTGTAGTGCTTCAGGTTGTGCAGTGTAAGCTCACATGAATTGTGAGGCTTCTGCGGGGATTGTGAGCGGCACTAGATGCACTAAATAATTCAGCTTTCTGAGTGTCATTTCGGAGATACAGTGTGTGTTTGCAGTGATTCGCTCATTCCTTATTCAGAGTCACAGAAAGGAAGCATAATTCAGCTCTTTTATCTTTCAGACATGTTTTACGAACAGTATCAATGTATTTCATACAAATGTGGGTGCAAGAGAGAGGAGTGTGTGTGAGTGTAAAAGAATCACAGCCTACATAAAGAAAACTCCTCTGTTCTTATAAGCTGCATGTCCTGTGTAGATCCAAAAAGCCACAACTAGGTGATTTCAACCTCACGTTCTTCAAGAACCACAACATCTTGGTCAAAGGTCTCAAGGATCACACCCCCGTGAGAGCGTCAATCAACGACAGCTGCCACTGAGGTGTAAAGCCCACAATCAATGATTACAGCAGTGTGAGGGAGAGAGAGAAAAAAAGAGAATGAGGAGAGATGAAAACACAGGAGTAAGGAACAGGTGATTTTCTTTTCATCCTCTTTTCGTTTCACATCTAATCTGGGTAAATGGTTCTCAGCACGATTAAAACACAAACATTACGGCCATTGTTTAAAATAACACAGGATAGGAAGAATGCTTCTCGATTGCATTATTTACAGTGGCTTTACAAAGAATATCTGAAACAGAATTCATCATAACAAATGGACATGATTACCTTTCTGTAATAGAGCATAAGAGTCTTTTGTTCAGAAATTGCTTCCCTATCACATCAGTGGTTTGTCCATTTGAACCCAGACTGCAGCCATTAAATCAGGGGGCTCATTGTGATGAGTGCTGCGTAACACATGATCAGAAGTGAGCTGGAAGCCAGCATTTTCTTGGATAAGATTACCTCTAAGGGGGAAGCCTTGTATCGAGCTCTAACAAACAAGCCAGAACAAATGTCTGTTGTCAGGCAATGGAGTGATCGGGGTGGGCAGTCAATGCACAACATACAGACAATTCAATGCAAGATACACTGTACCAATACACATCAACGAAAATGGCACTATTAACCTTTTAATGATGTTTATTGATGCACTATCATCTACAGCAATTTGCTTACTGGTATTTGTAAGGTCTCTGTAATTCCTCTACAATGATAAGGAATGCACCAATGCTAAAATTCTGGCCAGTAATCATAAGATGGTAATTATTCTCATGTCATCAATAATTAAAGTTATACGTCTTGTCTAAATAAATTAAAAACCATCATGTTAAATGCTACAAGGAAATTTAGGCATCAAAACATTTTACATTTAACATTAAGTTCTACTGTAAAGACATTTATAATATTTATTTTTTAAACAAATGCTCTTCTTTTGAACTGAATTATCAAAGAATCCTGGGGGGGTGTACTGTATCAAAGTTTCCATATTGACAGTATCAAAATATTAAGCAGCACAAGTGTTTTCAACACTGATAATAGTAGGAAATATTTCTTGAGCAGTGAAGACTGGAGTAATGAGCTTTGCCATCACAGGAATAAGTTACATTTAAAATATATTGCATTAGAAAACCAATTTTTTTTTATTGTAATATTTCACATTATTACCGTTTTAAGAGACTTCTTTCAAAAAAATACTGTCCTAACCTTTTCCTCAATACAATATTCATATAAATTAACTAAAAGCATTAGTTTTGTAAAAATTAACCCCTCCCCCCTTTACCTCCTTAACTTCTCTTGACACAAATGGCAAATTCTCCTACAAGATTATTCATATGCAAAACCATGCACAACCCTATCCTCAGGCGAGTGATCATAGTATAAATGCCACATAAGGCACAGGTGAGTAAATGTATAAATGTTGTTTTAATTACAGTTTTTTCCAATTGCTAACACACAATTTTTCAAAGTGTGTAAAGCAGAAAATGTGTTTAGACTTTTGGAGACTTGAGAAGAAGTTTTGCTCTCTGTGTGTCAGTTTAAATAATTGTGCTGTGCATGTCATTTTAGTGTGTTAGCAATTGGAAAAAACTGTAAATCAGTCAGGGATCCAACTATCCACAGATTACTGTTTCCTATAATTAAGTAATTGCACCTGGCATTTTTTGAGCACTTACGAGGCAGAGGATGTTAGCCTCAGAAAGTCGGCACAAATAGAAACCCCCCTATGCCGTTGGCGGAGATAAAGCAGGAACTGAACCTCCCATGCAGACTTGGTCAATTGATTAATGTGAATTTGTTGCTGTACTACTGTCTTTAAGGGGGAAGTTGTGGCCTAATGTTTAGAGAGTCGGACTCGTAACCCAAAGGTTGTGGGTTCGAGTCTTGTACCGGCAGGGATTGTAGGTGGGGGGAGTGAATGTACAGCGCTCTCTCCCACCTTCAATACCATGACTGAGGTGCCCTTGAGCAAGGCACCGAACCCCCAACTGCTCCCCGGGAGCCGCAGCATAAATGGCTGCCCACTGCTCCGGGTGTGTGTTCACGGTGTGTGTGTTCACTTCTGTGTGTCTGTGCACTTTGGATGGGTTAAATGCAGAGCACTAATTCCAAGTATGGGTCACCATACTTGGCCACATGTCATGTCACATGTCACTTCACTTCACTTCACTTCGTCTTTCAGTTTCAAGAAGCAGTCAATCAGGCATGAAATGTAATTAGAAAGTCTGCTCAGTGCAGTGGTAAGGTGAAAGTGGAGTCAACATGAATCTCGATAAATGAGCAAAAGGGCTTTTTTTTCCCTGGTGGACATCAGACTTCAATTACCATATGTGCTGCTCAATTTTTTTAACATTGAAATATCTGAGGCCATTTAAATGCATGAAGAAAAATGGCCTTAATAAAGAATGGTCCAGTCAATCTTTTTTTGTGTTTGCCTTACTTCATCTGTAGAATTTAATTGCCAATTTATTTTAATAACACAGAACATAATTGATTCGTAATTATGCATTAAGCCGTCTTTTGTGAAGCTGCTTTTTTAAAACAAATTTAAGGCTGAAAGGACTTCAGACACTGATCGTCTGAGATACGGACAATATAACACAGCGTACCAACATACAGGCATCTGTTTCCACATCTCGCTAAGAGATGATGTGGGAAAGCTTCTTTCTCACCTACTCTTCCTTCACATTTGTTCCTCCACACCCACTTCATTCTCAGAATGGTCAATAGCAAAATATAATGTTCTACATGAATGCAAGTGATATTCATGATATTCACAGTCATGTTTGGTATTATTTGAAATGTCTCAATACAACTGGTAAATCAAATTACTTTTGCGCACCAAAAAGAACGAATGCACAGGAAACCTTCAGCCACCATTGGATACCTTCATTGGACCAATTGGGTGGACCTTACACAAAATATAAACTCATTACGACTTATAGCGACCACAAGGGGACAAACTTCTAGGACTTGCTTCTATGGCTAGTGTGTGATTTCATGCATGTGTCAGGTTCCACAAACCACAAAGTATCCAACCCCTGAGAACATTAGCAATGAGGTAAAGTAAAGGATGTGGTCTATATTCATATTCATATCATTCACTACGACCTTCCATCTCAGATGGCAGTGATTCCACTCTTCATGTGCGTTAGTGCTTTTGGTGTCTTTCTCCATTAGGGACAAACATGATAAGTGCTATAAGTGAGCAAGATTTGTTGGAAGTGGAATACTTCTTGTTTTTTCCAGGAAGTTCTTGGAGTCTATTTTTGGATGTTCAGTTTATGCAAATCCGTTCTTTGGCCCTTGGAGGGCACAGTGACATAATGCCATAAGTCACTCTTGACACTGACACTAGCTTTGGGGGACTGGCCATTTTTGAAGAATGTTGAATCATTTAGAAAAAGTGTCACTTGTTTCTTATTAATTGCCCTCTTGTTTGTAGCCTGGGGCAATGACTCGCCAAGACAAATAACCCCTTCATGCTGTAAGTTGAATCCATGCCAGGTTAAACAACTAAGTACAACAAGCTCAGCACAAAAGCACTGATCTCTCTCTCTCTCTCTCTCTCTCTCTCTCTCTCTCTCTCTCTCTGTTCTAGGGCAATGTACGTCTTAAATGGAAACACTTATGTTAACAGAAAAAAAGAACATAACCAGGGAGAAAAATGAAACTGAACTAAAATACATTTGCATGACTACAAAAACGAACTAAAGCAAAATTAAAATGGCCACAAATTCTGTTTGGTTTTAGTTTTTTATACATTTAATATTACAACCTGCCAGCATTAAACAGAAAAATGGGTCCCACTTTATATTAAGTGGCCTTAACTACTATGCACTTACATTTAAATTAATCATTTGGTACGATGCAGTTATTGTGTGCATACATGTTTTTGTACTTATATTTTAAAAATACCTGCATGTAATTACATCTGTAATTAATTTATGTAATTACATTTATAATTACACTGTTGACCCATCCCTTACACCTTAACCTACCCTTAAACCTACCCATACTACCAAACTTGTCCCTAACCTTACCTGTTTTCCACCTCAATAGCAGCAAAAGTGTTTTGCAATACAATATGAACACAATAAGTACATTGTACTTATTTTTTGATGTAAGTACATAGTAGTTAAGGCCACTTAATATAAAATCAATTGTTAGGCTGTGTTGAGAAAATTAATGCATTTTTTTTATGATAACAGTTAGCACATAAACTGTGGCACCCCTAAAATATTCAAACTAAAAATAAAATAAAAACTAAAACCAAAATCTTGAAAAAAAAGAAAAACTAAACTTAATCTAATAATGACACTCTAAACAAAACTAAATGAAACAACTGAAATAAAAACTAAATTAAAATTCCTTAATATTAGCCCACAAAAATGTTTCAGATTTCAGGCATGCACATAAGTATGCATATTTTTAGTGTACACTTAACATATTCCAAAGTGTTGAATTAGGCTATCTGTATTCTATATGACGTTCAGGAAAGGAGGTCAATTCTACTGACAAACCAGGTATTCTGGTGCTCCAGTCATGTTTGTTATTGGGTTGCCCTTTAGCCAAATGTTATCTTGCAGGGAGATGAATCCATGAACTTGGTGTCCTTAATAATGGGAGAAGAGACCACGAATGGCTGGAAGAGAAATCAAAATAGCTCTCCACTGCATTTATATTGGTCAGCCAATAACTCCCGTCCAACACAGACTCAAAAACCAATAAACAGACGTGTTCACTGGGACTTCAGCAAACTTTAGGAATGCCATGAGACTGCCTAAATCCTATACTCACAAATGTGATGCGAACCAGATCACACTGAAACACAAGGGTTTAGAGAGAGAGAGAATGTGAAAAAAAGGGAAATGGTCAAATACCAACATGATATGCTGATGTCTATGACCTAACTCACCAGATTTGGTAGGAATGAATGGAAGATAATTATGCAGTATGCCAGACGAGAGGGGTCAAATGTTTTAAGCGAGAACATGCACATTTCCTTGGAAGCACACTAATGGGATGTGTTTGACCTTGTGACCTGGTACAGTGAATGCTGATTAGGCAATGATTAGCACTCTGACTGATGGGATGAAGGCATGTAATGACAGAATACCCTTTGACAGCTGCTCATTTATTGCATCATCAATTACAGATAGGGTTAAAGGGGATAAAAGAGGGATATTTCTCCACATGAAATTGACTATGCAGAGTGAATTTTCAAAAATGGATGCACAACGATCAAACTATACTCATGTACTGGAATAAAAATTAACTGTCAGCAAATGTCAATAGTTTTATGTTTTATTGTCTCTTTAGTTGCTGTGTTGTGCTAGGGGATCAGTCTCTCAGATATATTACAAATGTCTGCAAGAACTGGGAATAAACAAATTCACAGACCCGGCTCTCAGATAGATCACCATTGAGTTTTGAATTTTCGCTGTCACATCTTTGCGTGACATCTTTGTTTTATCTTGAAACAACAATGAAAGATGGACATATTCCTGCCCATCCCGTGCTCTAAAGGGGAATATCTCTTTTTGCAACGTCACTTCTGTTCTGAGGGGTTATATCCCCAATCATACGAGGAGATAAGTAAATAAAGTTGTACTGACATTTTGTAACAACTATAACAAGAATTCCTCTGTACACGCTGACATTTAGAGTCCATTACTGATGATTGCCGATAAGTAACAAGAAAGGGATAAGGTAATTTTCAAAAAAGACCAAATGCATATTTTATTGTAACCTAGTTTTTGCACAATTTAATAACACCAGTATCTATCTATATGTCTGTTTGTCTGTCTATCTATCTATCTATCTATCTATCTATCTATCTTTCTATCCTGAATCAAATTTGGTGTAGAAACAATTTTTCACTCAAAAATTGCTTGTAAATTTCACAATTATAAAGAAAGTAAGTAAACATATCAAGTTAAACATGATATTTTAAAGTAGAGCTGAAGTAGTATTTTATTGAAAAATGTGTCCCAATAATGTTTGTTTCATGTACAACAAATCATTTTTATTGTGTATCTAAGAAACTGTTCTTTTAGTTTTATGACAATCCATTTATACACTGATTCAGATCATCTGCCCTATTATCTTCACAAATCAACTATAAAAGCATGGCTTTAAATGAAACTTCAAAGCATAAACTTAAAAATGGACCCCTGTGATGAATCACAGATGAACTGTGTAATTATCTGTCTGTTAAATCAAAATAGATAAAAGCTTCAGTGTGCAGTTTTGTAGTTCACGTCCAGCACATCTTCACGTCCAGCGCCGGTGTTGTGCCCATTTTCGACCCCTGCCAAATTATTACCCCCTCTCGTTGAAATCGCTACCTGATTGCCTAATCCTAACCCCTCCCCCACACCTAACCCTAAACCTACCAATACTAGGGGGGTAGTAATCTGGCGCAGTGTTGCCAATTTAGCGATTTTGTTGCTAAATTTAGCAACTTTTCAGACTACCCTAGCAACTTTTTCTTCCAAAAGCACCTAGCAACAAATTTAGCTATTTTTACTAATTTATTTGGCAACTTTTAGCAACTTTTGGTAAGTGACTCAAACGATAAAAAGGCATAATTTACCATTTAAATTACACAAAAAGAGGAAACCAAAGATGCCTAGCAGTACACACATCACAGGAATTAGTTCAGCTGCTATTTGCAATAGTTTAATTTAATAGTAATAATAATTTAATAATTGAATACTGTTATTGTTCATTTATGAGATACGAACAAATCTGAATTAACATACTGTATATAAAATATATGTTTTTGCTGAGATTTGACACTATTTTGCGTCGTGATTACGTAATGACGTCATCGCGCAATGACATCACAACGTCATTTAGCAACTTTAAGCAACAAATCAACCTTCCTCAGTGTGGAGGACGGAGGAGCTAAACACGCAGCGCCAACCGATACCTGGACTCTTGATGGCTTCAGAGTTGAGACAGAACAACTAATATAATAAAAGAAAATCCTGATTGCACAATAGCACAGTATGGTGGTGATATGCGCAAAGATTGCAACTCGCCATAAAACTAAGAAGAAGAATCAACCTTCCTTTAGCAACTTCCCCTGAAAATTAGTTGGCAACACTGATCTGGCGGGGATCAGAATTGGGCACAACACCGGAAGGAGATTCACCTATTAGGGGCCGTTCTCATGTCGCGTCTTTTGCGCGCTCAGGTTTGTTATTTCAAATGAAGATGCGCTCGTTTTTTCCAGGCGCGTCTGCACCGCAGCGAGATGAAAACAACTTTTCAGAATGCTACAAGCGCACCGCGGGTCATGTGAGAAGAACCAACCAATCTGCTTCATCCTTCCCGTAGCAACATCGAAAGCTCAGCCAAGATGGAGGAACGGCTGATCATAGCTGTACATGGATACCTATTTTTAAATGAATCTAGTAGCAGAGCTACTGCAACCGATTTTCAGTGCTGGAAATCCATTTATCCTTTGCTGAAACTTCCGCATCGTCATGGTCATGGTTGCTTAGCAAAGGCAGACGCCACTGGAGCTGAGCTCCCGAGCGCTTTGGAAAGAAGGAGAAAGCGGCGCAGCTGGCGTTTGACTCGACATATGAACGGCCCCTTACCCAATAAGGCATTCACTATCCTTTGTCGCCTCATTTATATTTCAAGAACCATCCGAAGATTGATGACTCATTCCTTTTTCTACATTTCACAGCGTTCCACTTTATCACCTATGTCTATCTTCCTTTGAAAGGGGAAGCGCAGAGATTCCTGACACACTGGGGAAAACCCCTCAGTAAATAGACTGATGGTAATTAGAGCTGGAGACATTTTTCTTGATGAGAGAGTGTGCTGGTGAATGCTGCCATTGCACACCCTGCTTTATAAGAGCTACTGAATATAAAGAGGACTAATCAAACGTATTAAAGCAGAGAGCGGCACTGGGCTCAATAGAATTGTACGGGACAAATCACGCAGTTTCATTCTGATAATGATTCATTGCTAGGATATATTTTTTTTTATTCCCATTATAATATCTTACTCCACCTCTCAGCTATTTATGTCTCCACACCAATTAAACTCTTACTTTCTGTGAAGGGACAAGGGAGACGTTTTAAAGGTCCAGACAGTACTAGCAGGAATTAAAAATTACAGAATGGACACTCTGACATTATACGCTTGTAAAAGATCTAATATTGCCTTCACTGGGAAAACTGGTTCCCAAAGTCTGTCAGGATGAAACATTGAACATATGAAAATTATTATTTTGTTATCACTTTTGGTTAGTTTTCATCTTATTTGCACTTTTCATCTTAACATGCAAAATAGTGTCGTTGTGCAGTGCCCTGGTTATTTATTTATTTATTTAGTCATTTAGCAGACACTTTTATCCAAAGGGACTTGCAAATGAGGACAACAGAAGCAATCAATTGTAGTATCAAAACAACTAAAAACAGATCCAAAACTAAAAGCTAAAACTTTATAAATACTACCTATACACATTTTAAAAATAAAGAAATTAAATAAAAATGACAAATGCATACAACAATATTTCAAAACTTAACATTTAAATGAAAAACAAAAAATAAAGCTAAAACAATTCAAAATATTAAAGAACAAAAGGTATAAGAGTATAATGATGATTAACATAACACTACATTTAAATTAAATTTAAATTAAAAAAAATAAAAACATTTGAACATAACACTAAGCCAAACACCAAAAAAACAACGTACATGTTGTTTGTACGTTTGTACACATACACATAGATATACATATACATACACATTTATAAATTCAATATATATATATTATTTCATTTACATTTAGTTTGTTGAAGTATTAAAATAAAATAAATAAAACTAAAACTTAGCAAAAGACCTATACAGACATAATAAATTCAGACATAATTTAACTAAAATTAAAATAAATAACAAATACAAATACAAATAATACAAATCAAACAACAGCAGTTTATCAGTAATCCTAAAAAATAACACTGGCAAACATACATGCTCAAAAACAACAACTTACTTACACATAGTAAGAAATGGTTATAAAAACTGAAACAGAAGTGAAACAAGTAGTAGGAAAGAGGAGAAATAAAAAGCGATACTTATCTTAATAACAGTAAATTATGCATAATTATATGCAACGACCCCTAATCCTAACCCTAAAACTGTAGTTAATTAATATCACTCAGTACTTAAATATATAATTGGACTGTAACAAGGACTCCTTAAAATAAAGTGTAACCAAAAAAGCAGTGGCCAATCAAACGCATGCCTTTGGGGGACATGATGGCAAGTAAAACTGACTCTCAGAAAACACACTGTGTTCAGTATCTCAGCAGACCTGTTTGGCATTTTTGAAATTGTTTGTTCATAAATATAATTATGAATTTGTTCACAATGGTTTATAAAGGTGCTTTATCGACAGTTCACCCAAAAAAATGAAAATTCTGTCACCATTTATTCACCCTCATGTCGTTCCAAATCTGTATCTTCCAAATCTGAGTCTTTCAAAAAAAGAAATTAAGAACACTGAGGTTCAACTGCACAGGACCTCTTTGACTTTCATTGTATGGAACACTGACACATTTTTGTTTTGTATTCTGTAGAAAAAGAAGTCATACAAGTTTGGATGAACATGAGCGTGTGTACCTGAATACAGTTTTTATTTTTGGGTCAACTATCTTTTTAATATTGTCATGGTTAGCAAGGTTCTGATAATGGATAACTTATATTGAAATAAGAAACACTTAGTGTAAAAAATGGTCTGGAAGCTAAAAATGATCAATCATATTTCCTACACAGTAATATTGATGACACTAACATTTTCCAAATGTATTAATGACTGAGCACATGCTGTTATTCTTTATTGCTTCTCCATTCATTGTTACCATTCCATTCAGAGAGGTCATATTAGCACACAGCCCAATTAGCACTAGGGTGGATGACATGGCTGGAAAAGGTCAAGGAGAAAAGCTAACAGCAGCAATCCAACCATGGTTCACAAGTTTAGTTTGTTTGCTCTTTAAACTCTCCTGGCCCATCCAATTAATGTTTTAAAATGTAGAGGATAATGGGAACACTGGTCTTTTTATACCTGAAATATGTGTGCATTATGCACAGAGAGTTTTTGTCTGTTTTTGTGATACGTGCATATGTGAGTTTAGCACAGCGAGGCGTGTTTAGCACATTTCATATACAAATGGAATTATACTATAAATATGGAAAAAATGTGACCTATAATCAGGGCCGTGCAGAGACCTTTGGAGGGGCAGGTGCTCAAAGTATAAAAGGGGCACATGGAACACAACTTTAAATAGGGCTGTGCTCCTTGCTGATACGTGTATCGAAACAGATGCTTCTGTACTGATACAGCAGCAAATGCCATGACGCAGTTTTGAAAAAGAAACACAGAACAGAAAAGACCATTTTAAGTTGAAAAGTTTTTTTTTTTCTTTGCACCTTTTAATTACTCTGGAATTAGAAACTGAATTATATTATTATTATTATTATTATTATGTTTACAGGGTATGGTGGTTTTGCTGTTGTAAACACTAGTGTTGTTGTTGTTGTTGTTGTAGAAAAAATATTTCTGCCTTATTTAAAATAGAATTCTATTCTAATCCTGTTCTGAATGTATTAATTTTTTTAATGATAATGATAATAAAAACAGGATTGATAAGTACAATTCGGAGGATGATAAAATCAGTATAAGCCTATTTTATCAGTGTTGTGATAATTATTTTAAAGCATTCTACGTTTTTTAAATAAATACTGTAATAATAATAGCTTAAAGTATGAATAGTTTTTAGTCAGATAACATAAAAAGACAAGATCCCTCGACGCCTTTTAAACTTTTCCCAATCAAACAGCAACAAGGAAAAAGAACAGGCACCTTTGTTTATAATGCTGTGTGTAGAACTACATTAGCTGCATTTTTAATATTTAATAAATATTAGGGGAAGTCGTGGCCTAATGGTTAGAGTCGGACTAGTAACCCAAGGTTGCGGGTTCGGTGTGTGCACTTTGGATGGGATAAATGCAGAGCACTAATTCCGAGTATGGGTCACCATACTTGGCCACGTCACTTTCATATTTAATTTTAATAAAATGTAAATTTGTCTTCTGCACTTTATTCGGGCAGGTGTGTTCACGTAGAGGTTTCTAGATTTAAATCTAGATTTAAATTCAAAGAGACAGTATCGATAGTCTATGCATTACCTGACCTTTTATTTGTATCCAAACTGAGGAGATGTGAATATCAGGAGCCCTGAACACTCTCATGCAGTGTCTGTTTCATTCACACTCGAAGGCAGAGGGCGCTCTCACGCAGAAAGTCCAAAACGGACTCAGAAGTAATACTTTAGAAGTAATACAGCTTCTAATACATTAGTAAGCCTCTTATTAAAAAACCACAAGTAGATCCTAGTGAACTGGCAAATTACAGACCCATTTCAAATCTTCCTTTTATTTCTAAAATTTTAGAAAAAGTTGCGCAATTGTGCTCCTTCCTGCAAAAAAAATTATCTCTATGAAGAATTTCAGTCAGGTTTCAGGCCCCACCATAGCACAGAAACTGCACTT
>NW_015554114.1:103712-111692 GCF_001515605.1 Sinocyclocheilus anshuiensis | reverse complement strand
ACTCTCTCTGTTTAAATCTAGATTAAAGACACATCTCTTTGGCCAAGCATTCAAATAATGCATCTCATCATCTTATACTGCAGTTATACCTGATCAAATGCACATTATTAAACTTTAGCTTGGGTTAAACAAATCAATTTTTCTTGATTGGAACAGCAGCTACGCTAATTATGTCTTTGTGTTTCTCTGTTTTTGCCACGGGATTGACATCCCTCGGTAACTAGGATTTACACAAGCTTCAGTCTGGATCCAGCACACCTGAACTGACAGTCACCACTGATAAGCTACCACTAAATATTGTAGAAACTTAATTTGCTGTAAAGTTGCTTAGCAACAATTTTTATCATGAAAAGCGCTATACAAATAAACTTGAATTGAATTGAATTGAATTGAAAAGTAATAACTTATGACGTGCAGGAAGTCCCTAATATGGACAAAAGCATCTGGCTATAGCTGTAGCTAAGCTGAATAAAAAGCAGAAACGTTTTTACTGATGAAACGTGAAGACAATAAACACACAATTGCTACAATATATGGTTTGTGTGTTCTTCAAGTTATCTCCAGGTAATAAATAAATAAATAAATAAACTATATGAATAATGCAATAGCTACTGATTGACATGTCATTTAGTATAGAAACTATCAAATATATTTCCTGTCTTATTCTGTGATAAAAATGGGAAGAAAAAAAATGTGTTCGAAGTAGCCTTTATAAACCAATATTAAAATTGTAATTAGGAAAATATTCAACAAAAATATTTTAGCCCCTTGCTGCAGCTAACGTTATTTCCACAGGCTACATACAGCAATATAAACAACAGCTGTTCATGCTCTCTTCACGTCGTTCTTGTAAAATAATAATAATTTAATAATATAAGAAAACAAGCACACCGCTCCGCTAAGCACTTATCGGCAGCCGCTGATTTTGCTTATTGAGAGAAGATTTGAGACAGGCCTTTTGTTTTTTCGTATGGAGATTACACTTTTTAGGAGGGTCTTAACAACTGCTGTTTTACAGTTATATACACACACACACACAAACACACACACATATAGACAGTTATCTAGTCAGATGAACACAGAAGGATATGGGCAGTGTGCCGAGTAAACGGTTTTCTCCAGTGTTTTGTAAATATAACAAAATAAGTTGTGTATTGTGTAGACAGACACAATAAGAAATCTTACATTTCCTCTAAAGTATACATTTTACAATAAAAGGTTTAGAAATCAAAGAATTGGGCGATTAAACAATTCAATAGGGTCTGAATTAATTGCACAAGTTACAAACTTCAGTGTGACCTAAAGTTTGGATAATCTGACCCACTGAGAACAGCTGCAAAGCTACAGACACACTGGGTTCCTGCTTATTCAAGCAACGTTTGTGAATGTCTCTGCTATTGTATCAGGGAGAGCTGTTATCAGTCAGGCTCATAGGGTATGTTGTTTTTGTTCACCTATAGTAGATGAAGGATGGCGTGGGATCTGACATTGTGGCAGCGGCCGGAGAGCTCTGTCACAGGGAGTGTGTATATGTGATTATCATAGGTGATGCATTTGTCTTTCTTGGAGTTATCGCTGCATTCAGAAAACAATATCACTGCCATAAAAAAGTGAGAGTGAAAGCTTTGGGGGAAAGAATCAAAACAGTTGTCACAGTAACAATTTTGAACATTCATTTTCAACACTGGCTTTGTGTCATATATATTTAGACAGCACAGTGCAAAGATTGTGAGATCCAGAGTTCATCCATACATGTATATTGACATACATTCCTCTCCGAATCTTCTATGGAAAATCCAATTTTACACACCAGGGCTTCTTTGTATTATTTTCAAAGAGCCCAGTTTTCATAAAGACGTTCCAGGTTTTATTTACGCTTAAATACAGTGTGCTACTGAGCGGCACATAAGGTGCAGCATATTGATCCATCAAATAAATTTGCAGCTATGGTGTAGCTCTTCAGATCAGTGGTCACTAGTAATGCTGAAGAGTAAATCTAGTTTACAACAGTAGGGAAAATAACTACATTTTCTGTTGTTGTGGAACTGCTACAGTCCCACACCTGCTCTACAGTGATTGAATATTTAATTACAGACTCGGTCACGGTTGTCTGTTAGAATGAGACGCTGTGTAATCATAGAGCTCACGGTTAACCAATGCACAGACACACTCTTCAGTTCTTGCCAATCCAAAAGGCCAGTTTCCCTGAGGGGTCCCACTTTATATTAAGTGGCCCTAATACCTCCATTGTCAGAAGTTGTGAATGGTACCAAAATAGCGAACAGTACGTTTCACTTTTTTGGTACCCTTCCGTTGGGGTACCTAGCACAGCAAAGGGTACCAAAAGGGTGGAGCTAAACTCACCGCAGAACGTTGTTTGGTTGACTAGAATCCTCACTTTTGCGTGATACAAGGGGATAAAGCGTCCTTCACTTGTTCTATTCTGCTGTCCATGAGTGTAGGGCTTATTTACATCAGAGTGCGCAAACACAAAAAAATATAACCATGTATTTTATGATTTTATATTTTCACACAGACAATAGCCATTTCTCAATATGCGTTCTTGTCTGTTCTTGTGGACTTGTGACATGTCATTGCCCCAAAACCCGCGTAATTTTCTAAATATTACTGTTATTGTGTCATGAAATGTAGTTTTAAGAGTTTTTCAGACGAGAATGTAATTGTTTAAAACTCAAATCTGCGGTTTATTTATAAAGATAGCACCTATTTGAAAATTTGCTATGCCAATTTCGGAGCTCCAGGCGATCACCGGGCGCTCAGTGCTCATGTATACGCATAGAGCAGCCTTAGCTCGGCTAGTCCTTCTGACATTTGCCTCTGGCTCTGATGTCTCTGTAGTGATTAAACACAAGATAAAATTAGTTTTGGGTAGGCTATATTTAACAGGCATTCATGGTCTCATGAATCTATTATTTATTCCTGGTAGTTGGTGCACCACTGTAATACCAGTGTACTTACATGGTAACTCCTCAGGAACTGTCCACTTCATATAAAGTGTAACATTCTAGACACCACAATTTACATGTAAAGCCTAACTTACTGGCCGCTGCTGTGTAACATCAGAGTGATTACATGGTAAATCCATAGGAATTGTTTACTTAATATAAAGTGTAACACTTTCTTTACCAAAAAGTGCTGTTAGTCCTGTTACACATTTGTAATTTCATTAATAAAAAGTGTTGTTACCAATGTCCTGTTACACATATGTATTTACACATACCATTCAGTGGGTTGTTACATATGTGTAGTTACACAAACATTACAGCTGTAGATACTATGTACCAATGTGGTTACATACTAAGTACACATCTAGTTACTATGTAAGTACACAGGTATTAGGGCCACTTAATATAAAGTGGGACCAAATACAGTAACAAATGCATTGCTCATTGTTAATGTTAGTTAATGTATACTAAAGGAATTTTATTGTAAACCATTACCTCAGTCTAAGACGACAGGGCTTCACAGATGATCTCATCATCAATTGTCTCAGTTGAGTTGTTAGGGCAACTTAATATAAAGTGGGACCCCCTGAGACTATAAAAATAAAAGGGAAAGGATAGAACTTCAACACTCATAAAAAAGGAAGAGCAAGACAGAGCGGAGCACTTTATAATGACTGATCAAGTCTAAAGCAGCTCAATGATCAGATCATTGTCTCTAAAATGGGTCCTGATGTGATCATTAGATTCAGACCTGCCTTATCCTCCTGAGGTATTTCAGCACAATTCCATATTCCTTCCACCTCCAGTAGAGATGGTAATAGGTTTTGTTCTCACTCTTTTGGTGCTCTTCTTTTATGCCTGAGGATAAACGTGTGTTCAACAACAGGTCTCCTTCATCATTCGTCCACTGATCCTTTCTTTCACAGCTTCATATCCTAGAGGGACAAGTACAAATACATGGGCAATGATAATTTATTATTTCAAAGATAAGTGTATTACAGCTACAAACAGGTATAAAATATTTACTTCAGATTTATTTTATAGCTTATTTATTTGATTAAAAAAGTATGAAGGTCTTGTCAAATGCTTGAATGCACTGAGGGCTTCATCCAAATGCATTGCTTTCTGTAATATATGTAATCCACTTGAGAATTATTCATTCTCAAAAGCTGTTTTCTTCTTTATTTCCTTTTTTATTATTATTACAACAGTCAAGTGAAAATAGGCAAGGCTTTGAAGTTATCACTAAAATAACTTCTTAATAAAATACCATTTATTAATAATGTTGGAAACAATATGAGCAATAAAACTAGGTGAGAGAGGAGAGCAAAATTAACTGAAATATTCATAATCTCACATTCTTTTATATGCACACTGCGTATCTGTAATTCATTAAAGGCTGCGTTTCAACCCCCTTAATTGACTTCCCATTCACAGGTGAATATGAAAGAAGGTTTTTCGCTCTAGTTATAATCCAATGAAAAAGAGGAAATAGGGGACACAAATGGAACTAAAACTCTGAAAGTCTAAGGAGTTGTGATTTCCCCTCCCTTTGGGATAATAGGCATTGTCTCTAGATTTGACTCAATTTCCATCATCAAGTTATGGCAGGACATGCAGAGTATTTTCTCAGCTGTCTGATCCAGGCCCTGTAGCTATGGAGGGACACAAATGGAACTAAAACTCTGAAAGTCTAAGGAGTTGTGATTTCCCCTCCCTTTGGGATAATAGGCATTGTCTCTAGATTTGACTCAATTTTCATTATCAAGTTATGGCAGGACATGCAGAGTATTTTCTCAGCTGTCTGATCCAGGCCCTGTAGCTATGGGGCATATTCATACTGCACATGAGGAAGGAGATCTAAAGCCTTTCAAAGCATATGAGGGCTTCGTGAGAATTATGGCATTCACGTTCCACATCATTAGACACATGGCTTAAAAAGTAATAGTAAGGAAAGAACTTGATAATATACACAGCTTCTTTGAATTGAATATGTGCATGGCAACAGTAAAATGTGGCCTTGCTCTGAGCATTGTGCATCCTGAATCAGCACTGTAATGACATTTAATGGTCAAACTAATTGTTTTAGGAGTTACACTACCATACTCATGATCCTTCAGAAATAATTATAAAATGCTGATTTGCTGCTCATAAACAGCTGTGCTGTAATATTTTATAGAAATAATGTAATTTTCAGCTGTAATAATTTTATAGAAACCATGATACATTTGATTAAAGTAAAAGAAACAACATTGTGTCCCTGCTGAATAAAAGTATAAAATAATAAAAATAAATACAAGTAAAAGTGTGATGCATCAGGATCAATAGAACGATGAGCAGAAAAGCATTTGAAATAGAATTTTGTTTTAACTTAATGTCTTTGCTGTCACTTTTAATCAATTTAGTGTGTCCTTAAATCGTACTGATTCCAAACTTTTGAATGTATATCTAAATAAAGTCTAACAATATTTTCATAAAGTGCTCATGACTTAAGGAAATTCATGATACAAATATCTTTAGTATGAAAATAGTTAAGCAAAGAAAATAAGAGAATCATCACAGATGCATTTGATAGGCCGATTAATTGTTATACACGGTGAGCCAACAAATCCCAAGCAGATGGTCTAGCATAGCTGGGCTTTTACTGTTAGTGAATATCTAGGTAGGATGTTCAACATGGCTACATGGCAGGAATATTTTTGCTTGGCTTTCCTTCTCAAGCCATGGGCAGAGGAAAAAGTCCAAGAAAATCATTTCACATGTATTTCAATTTAAATTTACAACATTGCGCTTGCTGTGTGTGCACACATTAAAGTTTCATCTTGGCACTCGCAGACCGCTAGCAGTAAATGGTGGCAGTATTATGCAAGTTTCACACCACACATTACTCAAGGATTCCCTGCTTTAGTCCTGCTCAGCGGCTGTAGCTTAAAGTGAGAAAAGACAGAATGCATAAAACTGTACTTATTGAAAGCTGCCTGTGCCTTTTCATAATTTTAAATAGTTTGTATATTGTTTTTATGTAAAATTAATCTGTACCTGAAGTTCTGAAAAATCCAAGCAAATTAAATTGCATATGTTTCTATGTACAAAAAAAAATGCTTTTCCATCTCAGTCAAGAGAAGAATTGCACAGTAAACTGTAAAGAGCTATGTATGTATTTAATTTCAGATGAAAGTACACAGTACTCAGTTCCACATAATACATTTCAATTGTTCTCATAATACTGCTTAGGTTTTCAAAGGTAATGAAGATGACTATTGGTAAGTGTTTCCTTCTGTATTAGCTTTTTAGCAAACGCTTAGCAGTATCCGTATTCACTATGGTGCAAAGCATTGCTTAACAGAACCTCTTGTTTACTGTTTTTATCAAGCTAGGGCATTACTGATAGACACTTCCAATAAAGCATCCGGTGAAAGAGGTCACTTATTTGAACGTGCACTGCAAATATACCTATAGCCATTGAAGGCTTGCTAGAGTTTTTTTTTTTTTTTTTCAAAAACTGTTGCTTGAGGGATCTACTGCAGGGAGTAGGTCTGGGAAGTGCTGCATCCACTAATGGCTGTAGCTCCAAGATGCTGGTCTGCATAAACAACAACCCGGTGCAATCAGCAAGATGGTGCACTTCTCTTCTAGGAGGAGGGTGATTGGGGGCAATGTGCTTTTTTATGTCTTCCACTTCACCTTTCCTTACAGAGCTTTAAACAGGGCAATCTGTATGAACATGCCACAATGAATAATGTCGTTCTCTTACTTTCTCCATGTATTTCATGTCGTACATTTAGATTGTAAAATGTATGGTTTATCCCAATTATTGTTTTTACACTTTCATCCTCCATTTATGTTTCTTTTATCTCTTTTGTACTAGTTCACTACTACTACTACAACTAATACTAATACTGCCAATAATAAAGATGATGATGATGATAATAATAATAATAATGTTTTCATTATGTAATTATTCATTCTTGCAAATACATACTTGTAATAATGAAAAATCTCTGAAATAACAGTTTAACAACAACAACAACAACAATAATAATAATAACAATAACAATAATAATAATAAGTATTATTATTATTAATTCAATTCAATTCAATTCAAGTTTATTTGTATAGCGCTTTTCACAATACAAATCGTTGCAAAGCAACTTCACAGCAAATTAAGTTTCTACAATATTTAGTGGTAGCTTATCAGTGGTGACTGTCAGTTAATGTACATATGGCAGACATGTACGGAAAATTCAATTAAAGACGTAATCAAACAGACGATGAACACTATTAACAGCAATTATTATATGATGCAATCAAACTTATAGCAAAATGTGGTAGTTCTGTATGTTGAAGTAATAATATTTTGTAACTGATACGGAACTTAATAGGTAGCCAGTGCAGAGACTGTAAAATTGGGGTAATATGATCATATTTTCTTGACCTGGTAAGGACTCTAGCCGCTGCATTTTGGACTACCTGTAGCTTGTTTTTTGAATATTATTATTATTATTATTATTATTATTAATTTGTATTACTTTTTTTTATTTTATTTTTTATTATTATTTTATAATTCTTAAAACAAGCACAATAGGGTCACAAGTTGATCACACTCATGCTGATGGTTCGTTTACATACTGCATGGTCACAACCCTCCATTAAAAATGTAAGGATTTCACTATTTAATATCGCTTTGAGATAAATGCGCTTTGTGTTTTGAAGTGCTCCCAGTTCACTAGTGTAAGAACAATGCCAGAAGCCTTGCTGGTTAAAGTGAAGAAGGATGAGCTCTTTTTCTCTCAGATGAGAGCCATCTGACTGGGAGCAAGGCCAACAGATGAGTCTTGGGAACAGGCCTCTAAGAATTCCTGACCCTTGGTAGTATGACTATGAAACAAGAAGGTACTGTATAAAACGCCATGGGGCCTTGAGCTGGAAAGGGATTTGCACCCGGAGATGGTGTGTGTCTCTGAAGAGCGTTCGCACTTGGACTGAGGGTGAAGAATTACAAAAAAACAGACAG
>NW_015554114.1:96974-103646 GCF_001515605.1 Sinocyclocheilus anshuiensis | reverse complement strand
GGGGGGGGGGATGCAATCAGTGCCACGCTCTGGACATGGGAAAATGGATTTTTCATCCTGTGACCTAATTACAGAGTTTGTTTCGAGTATCTATTTTAATTTCCTAATGAAGCACAATCATTGCAGTTTCTCAAAGAGCTACATCAGCAGATTGATGTTTATATTATCCAATGCTCTTTTTAGTCTGGCACACAACAAAAGAGGCTGTTAATTTGGTTCGAAATTGATAAAACAACATTTTACCCACGAGCCCTCGCTTCAAACGCAGGTTCAGTCATACGTATGAAAGCACTCAGGACTCCAGAGCCTCTCTCTAGAAGACTTGCTGTGTGGCTGAACCACGGCCAGGCTGCCCATTACACTGAAGCAGCTTGAAATCCAAAGCAGCAGGAAATGAAACCATCAGATTCCCACCCACATCCATCCACACAGCGGCAAGCACAGCCAAGTCTCACACAGCAGAAAATCTATTTCGCACTGTATTGGGTTATACCTCTAATCAACTCTTTCTTTGTAAACAAAGTGGTTAATTTAATACAAGTTCCAATATGCTACTTAATGGAAATATAGATGTGCCAAGGCACCGGAATGGGATCGGAGATCCTCATAATGCATATGTAAGCCTATATGCATATGTATGCTGGTGCATCAGCAGTTTGTCTAGTGTCATGGATAAACAGGTAAATAGATGCACAGCCTCAAGCTCATTGACTTTCTTATCATTTAACACAGACATTTGTCACCTTCTGACGTTTTAGAGCTTGGAAGGCAAAAGTCAGAACAAAACATTTACCCGCTGCCATCGGGCGAGCCGAATGCACAAGCGACACACCACTGCTTTCGTGAAGGGGGAGAGGCCAGCTGCACATACATGAAGCACATAAAATCTGCCATTTTTAAAAAATGACCAGAGGGACACAAGCACTTCAAACAGTGAACACAAATGAAGCAACTGTTTAGGGTCATATGCCCCCACTGCTTTCATTCCTTCTCACCCGCAGCGCTCCGCACTCACCTCTACCTGCCTCCCTTCGCTACTCAGACCCTCGACACACCTCTTCCTTCTTTTCCTCTGTTTCTCTCTCTCTCCTTCATTCCACTCGGCTCTCTGCAGTCCAAAACAGTCAAAAGGAAAACAGACACAGCAGTGCATTTTCAATTGGATCTTCAGAATTCCTGCAAAATAAATGGGCAGCCTTTGTGAAGTCATCTCACCCGGAACGAACCAACATCAGTCCCCTGCCTGGTGTCTCCTCCATCCCCACACCCTCCTGGCCCCTGATACTCCATACACTCTCCCTTTAGAGCTTTCTTTTCCAGCAGTAGTAAGGCAAGGCTAGCCACATGATACTGTATACAAAGTTCAAGGATTCAATACATTTACGTAAGGGATGATGTACAGTCAACTGGTCATTATTGCAAAAATAAACATAATCAGGACCCCAACACAATGTGGATTACATGGCCATTTACCAAATAAGTACATATGTGGACATGACATATTAATTTAAATTAAAGTTGTTTTTAAATGTTTATTAAAATGAAAAAAATGTACGAAACAATGTAAACGTACAAACACATCAAAAGTTATTTTTGTATGTTTTTGTACAGTAGGTTATAAACTTTCTGTTTGCCTCCCTACAGTCATATTTTGAGTCTGATTCATTGTCCAATTTGACTGATAGGTTTTTATTTATTATTATTATATATGTTATAAAAATAAATGTAAAAAAATATATAATAATGTGTGTGTGTGTGTGTGTGTGTTGTGTGTGTGTGTGTGTGTGTGTGTGTGTGTGTGTGTGTGTGTGTGTGTGTGTGTGTGTAAATTTACAATCAAGTATTCCAGAAAGCTGTGTAATAATGTCAGTTATTTAGTCGGAATGCTTATAGTAGCATATTATTTACATTGCAGCTAATTTTGTCAATGCATAATGCATGACACTATAATAAAGTGTCATGAAAAATATTGTTCTGTTGCAATACAGTACATCAAATATCTATCAGATCAGATCTATCAGATCTATCAGATTAGATCAGAAAGCTGTCTAAATCCTTAGCTAATACTAACAATAAAATACAACTACAAGAGTTGGTGAACTCCACTTGTAATAGCTTTAAGACTGGTAGATCCTAAATAATTTGATTTGTGCAGTGCTGACATAACTTATCATCTGCTTTTTTCCCCTTTCCTTATCTTTATGGGATGTTTTTGAGATAAGGTCTGATCATCTGTGCAAGTAGTGTGTACTTACTCTGCATGCAATGCATATGATTATGCAAATTATACTGAAGGTAATAAATCCGTATTCTAGCTGAAGGTTGTTGTAACGCCTGTCTTTCCTCTTTTACTTGAAACAAATAATGTGTGGAACTTGAACGTTTGCATCTAAAACAGCAGCCCTATCAGTAGTTATAAAAATATTCCAGAAATGAAGATTACTAAAAGTGTAGCTTAAAAAAAAGTTGTGTTTTCCCCATGTTTATAGTTCCACTTTCAGTAAATATTCAGCACATGAACTGATGACTATTTATGACCCTGTTAATAAGTAGAAGGCAATCAGTGCTTCAACATTAGACTTGTGCATCATGCTGTCTGTAATGGTTTGTTGATCTTTTAAGTTTGCATTTTGATTTTGTCCATCATACAGTGAACTGAAATGTATCTTCCCCAACCATTTTAGTGTGTTTGTCAAGTCTAGTCAAGCCTTTATAAAATTAATGTCATGTTTATATTTAAGTCTTTTTGTTATGCCAATTGTTATTTTGATATTTTGTTTCTACAAATACTTCTTTGTTTGTTTGTTTGTTTGCTTGCTTGTTTTTCTTTTTGTTTACACAAAATGCATTTCTCCCATCATTACATTTGATAAGCTGCCTCATGTTCTTGATCACAGTTTACTGTTTGTTTGTTTGTTTGTTTGTTTGTTTGTTTGTTTGTTTGTTCGTTTGTTTGAAAAACAGATGCTAAGAAGATGAAGAACAGATTAACTGAAGTTAGAACTGAGTTTAAGGAAATTTGATTTAGGGAAAACAAGATGCAATCTTTTTAGTAACAAATTGATATGCATTCATTGTACAATTTCCAAAAGAAAAAGAAGAACAAGAAAACTCTAGTATGCTTCTGAGAAACAATTCATAAAACACACACCAGAAAAAAATAGAGATAAAAGTCCCAAACAGACCATTAAAGTGCAACAAGCTGGAATGAAAACAGCATGTTCTTCCTCCTGAGCCCAATGACTCTGTGTATATTTGCCCCAATGTGCTAGCCTAATTTGTGTTTCTGACAAGAACATCACACCACTTAAAATAGATGGGTTTAAAAAATGACACGAATAATGTATTTGCAAAGACATGCTCATTACATTTATTTCTTCCACCTGTAATATTGCGGGACAAATGGGTTCCAATAAATGTGATGCAAGTCTTTTCAAGAGGACATTTAATTTTCAGGGCACCGGAGACGTGGAGGGTGAATAAGATAATTATCAGGTTCGATGCTTGTTCTGCATTAGCTCTAGTGGGGAGTGATTATGGGAAACAGCTGAATTGCCGGAATAGCTTTTGAACCATGACAATGGAGGTTATCACTGCATGATGCTAAAAAGGGATTGAACACTTGCATAATACGAGCGGTAAGAAGAGGGCTTGATGCAACGAGATGAGCTGAGCTTAAAGTAACAACACTCTGGATCAACTCGACCCACGGTTTGCAATGCAAGGGATATTCAAGGAGATATATTTCAAAGCGGATACAATTATGTTTAAGGGGGTTAAGTGTTTCTACCCAGCAGCAACCAATGCCCTGGTTGATCCATTGGGTGGTAAATGATTAATAGCCTTTATTTAGTGTCTCTCTATGCCCTTCTATGGAAAAATAATTGTTGTTTATACACTGCTCAAAGCTATTGTTTACTCGTTTTGTGTCAAATTAAACGCACCTATATTTTTGTTTGCCCTTATTGTCTCCCACTAGCCAATATGGTGCAACTTAATTTAGTGCAAACCAAGATTGATCACAATATCTCAGTTCATAGCTAGCCTCTGGCTGTATAGTGAAAGTAAATTGCCTGTACCCGAGTACACTGCCATATTTTGTGCAAACACTGAACCACTGTGTTTTGGATCAAACGGCAGAGGACACTGAAACATACTGCAAGTGAAATGAAATAGTTAAAAGTGCAAAGGCCCTCAAGGACATTGTCTCTTTGGTCGATTTGTTTCCCATGTCACAGCTCCCACTGGTCTCTAGAGGAACTCGGAGCTTTTGGAATGATACATGTTCCAAAATGCCTCAAGGTGGCTGCAGGCAAGTGTCACTACCCATTGGATATTCCTGGTAAGTACTTTACATGCTTCAAAGCAAAGGTCAGTCTTTTGGTATGTCTTCATGTCTACCCCTCGAAGCAGTGCAATGCTGATTATCCAAAAACACCCAGTCACTCTGAAGAAGGGGGCATGCTTTAAGGCTTCAGACATACGGGACATAATAGAATTACACTAGCAGTCTATATAAAAGGCAATGAATAACATTTCATTCTTTAGTTCTTATGTGTATTTATTCTTTCAACTCCATTTATTCTTTCAAATTTTAAGCATACTCCAGTATTTTATTATACTTTGCACCATCAATTCATTGCAGCAGTCATACTCTATAATCATCTGAGCTGCCACTTAGAAGCAGAACATCTTACATAAATTGAAAAGATGCTTCTGAATAAACTTCTACTTGACGTACTACAGTGATTTGGATGAATGATGAAGTGCTTAAATGCCATGCATTCATATTTGATGGATAAGAGTTGTCAGAGAACTTTGATTTTAACCTCATGATGTCTTCCAGAAATTATTCTTTCCTATTTCCTGCTCTCTTTCTTTGTCTCTTTTCGACAGTGCAAATTCTATTCCTACATGGTGCTGACCATGGTGCTGTTTTCCTCCGTTTGCACACAAAGCCTCAGGGAAGCTCTGAGAAAAAGTTAGCAGTAGGCCAGGGTTCCCAAACGGGTTGTACGAAAATTATTCTTTTGACTGGTGGAAATATAGCTCATATATAACCCGGCTCCCTTCTATGATGCATCTACAGAGGCCTGCTTGGATCCTCCCAGAAGTCAATGGGAAACAGTCAGCCAGAACAATGGCATTAGAGCAGCTGGATGTGTTCTGAAACAGCTTTACTGATCAATATGGTTTACCTGGGGAAATACTTTATATTTATACAAAATACTAAGGTTAGCTGTTGTCAAAACCTACAAAGAACCTTTCACTCAAATAATACATACACACAAACACTGCCTACACTTCTGTGAAAAAAAGCCAATTCACAATAGCATAAAATTATTTGATTCATTTTCTCTCTTTAAAGGTACCATAGAATGCATTGATACAATATTTTAAATTGTTCTCTGATATCTACATAGAAGGTATGTGGCTTAGGTAAGGGCAAAAAATCTCCAGAAACGGTTTTACATGTCCATTTACAACCCTAGGATTTGTCCCTAGAATTAAATGGTCTGTTTTTACCTTATTTGGAAGGGTCATGAATAATAATGTTGAGCTCTGCTCTGATTGGCTGTTTCACAGTGCGGCTCATTTCAGTAGCTCACACAGCATGAAGGAAACACAAGGAAAATATATATTTATAAAATGCGGTAATAAGGGAGCTGCTATTAATATATTCGAATGCACGATCGCTTTTTACTTTCACTTTCGAGATTTGTGATCGCACATGCTGTGTAAACTACAGCGGCAGTACTTAACACACATTTTGCAAGATCAGATGCTTGTCAGTGGTGCTCAGGATCTGTAAATCATTCGCCATCATCCTCAGTCATCTCTCCTTACTCTGTTTATGTGGTAAGTGAAATCTTATGTACTGTAATGTAACAGGCTACTGCTAGCAAGCAGCTAACCATGTCCCTTTAGTGGCTCGCGTTATTTTATTAGAACGTGCGTTATTTGTTTTCCGTGCCTTTCTGAATACAGACACCAACCCATTCCTGCACATCACATCCCCTGCACAGCCTGGAACATAACATTTATTTCCATGATCTGTCATTTTCGCTATTATCCTCGCTTGTTTCTTCACAATAGCTGCAGAACTTCTGATGATTCAGCTGTGCAGGTTCGGCTGGCGACTGGCATAGAACATGGGCGGGTATATGCAAATGTTGGGGGCATAACTATTAGTGATCCTGACTGTAACGTCACAGTCGGTGTTATGTTCTGATTCGTCTATTTTTCAGTGGTCTTTTGCATGCACAAGATTTACACGAGAAGGAGGAAACAATGGTGTTTGAGGCTCACGGTATGTCATTTCCATGTACAGAACTGTTATTATTCAACTATGCCAAGGTAAATACGGTTTTCCATTCTATGGCACCTTTAATTATTTTTGTGGTGAAATGTTGTGTAATAAATGGTTTGACTGCACCGTTTCCCTTAAATGTCCGTCCAGTCCGTCTGTGTGTGGAATTATCTTCCTTGCGTGGGTTGTGTGCCGGCACGGCTCCAGCGTGGATGAATCTAATGTTTTGAGGATGTGTGGCAGTCAGTCACCGCACCGGTGTCGATATTTACTGTACCTCGCAATCACAGATTCTAGACTACGTCTTGGAATATATGACCCAAATAAGAATTTTCACCGTATATTGTCATCTGAATAAGTAA
>NW_015554114.1:91783-94214 GCF_001515605.1 Sinocyclocheilus anshuiensis | reverse complement strand
CTGTGTAAACTACAGCGGCAGTACTTAACACACATTTTGCAAGATCAGATGCTTGTCAGTGGTGCTCAGGATCTGTAAATCATTCGCCATCATCCTCAGTCATCTCTCCTTACTCTGTTTATGTGGTAAGTGAAATCGTATGTACTGTGATGTAACAGGCTACCGCTAGCAAGCAGCTAACCATGTCCCTTTAGTGGCTCACGTTATTTTATTAGAACACGCGTTATTTGTTTTCCGTGCCTTTCTGAATACAGACACCAACCCATCCCTGCACATCACATCCCCTGCACAGCCTGGAACATAACATTTATTTCCATGATCTGCCATTTTCGCTATTATCCTCGCTTGTTTCTTCACAATAGCTGCAGAACTTCTGATGATTCAGCTGTGCAGGTTCGGCTGGCGACTGGCATAGAACATGGGCGGGTATATGCAAATGTTGGGGGCATAACTATTAGTGATCCTGACTGTAACGTCACAGTCGGTGTTATGTTCTGATTCGACTATTTTTCAGTGGTTTTTTGCATGCACAAGATTTACATAAGAAGGAGGAAACAATGGTGTTTGAGGCTTACGGTATGTAATTTCCATGTACAGAACTGTTATTATTCAACTAGGCCAAGGTAAATACAGTTTTCCATTCTATGGCACCTTTAAAGTATAATCCAATTGTTTAGCACATGGTAATCCATGACATTGCAATACCAAACAATTAACATACATACCACAGAGCACCAAACAGTATAACAACTAGAAGACAAGTTTTGTATTTGCATCCATATATTGCAACAATTCAGTCTAAATATAAGCCAAAACTGAAATTGATTCACCACTAAATATTTAAGCATTAAACATTTGACATTTTGACAAATGAATAAATGATGCCATGTTATCCAACTGTGGCATTGTAAAGTGCTGCCACTATTCAAATAAAAGCATATTGTATTCTTCTCAGTAAGACATTTCATTAGGGTCAAAAGAAACAGGTAATTGGCTTCTAATATAAAGCAATATCAATCATCATTTGATTGCTGGACTCAGCAGTATTGTGAACAGTCCAAGCATTCAGTTCAAGATGAAGCATGCTGAAGGAAAAGAGCAATTTCCTTAGCCTAAATGGAAAGTTCTGTAAAGCAGTTTGAAGTGATCCACCATCAATCACAGATAAATTCTCTTGAGCTGGGTAGTAACGAGAAAAAAAAAAAAAGGAAAGCAAAAAATTGGGAGCAGTCTATTACCTGGGTGTCTTTCAAAGTGACTAATGGCATGTGACAAAAGGCATTCAAGAGTCACACAATGTGTTGCCTTCATAAAAATGAACCTGCTGCCACCCAGTAACACACCTCACATAATCAAGTCTCAATCTCTGAACAAAAGGATGAGCCTAATTTAGATGGCTCAGAGGGTCACTTTAGTTTTTTAAAATAAACGTTCATGGGTCATAGGATGCTACATGCACTTTTACAAGTTGTTTGAACTGAAATGTGTGTTGGCAGTGTGTGTACACAACCACCCTATAATGATAAAAATCCACCCAGTGTTTTTTTTTTTAAATCTGGTTAAATGTTTTCCCCTTTCTCAAATCGAGCTGATCTCAGATGCCTGTCTATGTGACGTCACACAGACAGGCCCCTCCCATGATAGTTTGATTGACAGTAGCGTTTCAGCACATACTGGACTGGTGTCTTACATCAGACCCGCCTGAGTGAGCTGTCATCAGTCCGCCATTGTTTCACCGCTGGAGCAGATGTAGACAAGAATGACTCCTAAGCGATTGAGGTGTTCTGTTGTTGGATGTAATAATGAACATAGCAGTCGTCATTTACTCCCGACATCTGAGCCGCTGAACTCGTTGTGGATTACATTGTTTCTGAAGGGAATGCACCCCCGATCTACATAAATGCGTCTATGTTCACGTGAATCATTCGTGATCCAGCTTCACCCACAGAAGAAGTGAGTATAATGTTTTGTAATAAATCGTTGCAAATCGCCTTTCCTATTAATGTGCTAATTAGCAAGTTTCACGATGAATGCGGCTAAAGTAAACAGTCTCTCTGAGAGCAGCTCGAAGAGAGGGGCGGGTCAGCAGAGCTCATTAACATTTAAAGGAAATGCTACAAAAACGGCTTGATCTGAAAAGAGCTGTTTTTGACAGGGTAAAAAAGGTGTTTTTTACACTACCATTGAGAAATTTTAACCAAACTATGTTACAGGCTTTTAATTAAGACCCTAAATAATCATATCAACTTGTGGAAAATGGGCATCCTATGACCCCTTTAAGTGAAAGTATGGATACACAATACAGTGTTGAAATTATACAAAACTGAAAGTCAAAGTATCTGATCAAAAACTGCCCAGATTAACTGTACAGTACCCATTTTTCATTAAGAAAAAGAAATGCTCCTCCATTTTTTTTTTTTTTTTTTTTTCT
>NW_015554114.1:90334-91737 GCF_001515605.1 Sinocyclocheilus anshuiensis | reverse complement strand
AAAAAAGCCCCTCCATTTTTTTTTTTTTTTTTTTGCCAAGGATTTAAAGTTTGTCTATACAAAATGACTTCCTGAGAAATATTTAGTAGAGTTAAAAGTGTGACAACTAGCCCTGGATTCCCCTAATGATGAAGCACTGTTACTCAAGTACTTCACACTTTTGCTAATTAGTATATATTAACAGCATTTCTCATTTTCTTCTCACCTTCACATATGCAGTCTCTCTTATTTCCCAGTCCCTCTCTCCTGTTCTCTCACGCTGTCATTTCCATGACAGTGTGATTTCACCAATGCAAAATAAGCAGATCAGTCTTTTTGAGACCATCATATCTTCGGTGAATAAATCACTGCTGGAGATTGACAGGGAACATGAGATGATTGTAAATGTCATTTTCAATAACTGAGGCTGTCTTGCCCTGGGTGTCTAAAAACACTAACATGCTTCTACACCACTGAAAATAATGCTGTAATAAAATAACACTATGAAAAAAAAAACGAATTACTGCAAGCAAGCAGTATGGTATATGCTAACAATTCAGAGGTTGCTTGACTTGTAAATTCCAGATTTTAAATACCAAAGATGGTCTTCATAATATAATAGGGTTAACAGATCTCTTGCCATCTGCTTAAAGGTATTTTAAAAGCGCTATTCAGTGTCCCAGGGGTCTTCAGCAAAAAGATCCGAGGGGATATTCCTCATAATTATTCCCTTGCTAGATTGCTGTAAGAGTCCTAAACCTCAGACAGAGATCTCTAGACTTCCTTACATGTTCTCATCCTCACAGTCCCAGTGCTGATGGTCTCTTTTTCACCCGAATGTACTCCCCAGACTAGGAGTCTTGTGAGAGGTTATTTCGAATTTAATTTAAAGGTAAGAGGGAAAAGCCTTGCTCAAGTCTTGCTCTTCATGCTCTCAGGTCCCTTGTCCCTCTCTATAAAGGCTTTTTTTTACCAGACAGAATAAATACATTTGATTTTATGTAGCTTTAAAAGACCTTAAGTTAAACTGTATTGTATAATCACCCCACAACAACTATATGCTCACAAACTATAAAACAGGTACAATAAAAGCACCTAAAATGCTAACAGGATGTCTAAGAAACAACAGAAAATATTACAAAACAAAGGGAAATAAGAGATTAGTCTGTAAATATGGAAAGAAGGCTGTACACTCTTAAAAATAAAGGTGCTTCAAAAGGTTCTTCAAGCGATGCCTTAGAAGCAGGCACGTGCACAGGTAGGGCTCAACCTGTGCAGAGCACATGCCCTTTTTGCCCTTACACTCCGAAGTGCCCTTTTTTTGGTGATGGTGTTTTTTTTTTCCTTCAATAAATCAATGATATTGGTCACCCTTTACATCTGTCTGTCTGCTTTACAAATATTTAGCTAATGAAAGGTATTAA
>NW_015554114.1:82576-88648 GCF_001515605.1 Sinocyclocheilus anshuiensis | reverse complement strand
AGCTTTTGAGACTATTATTTTGTGTTATTTCATTTGTCATTAAGGAAGGGGGGGTGCCCTTTTTCAGTTTCAGCACATGCCCCTCAAAAGGTCTGTGCACGGCCCTGCATAGAAGAACCATTTTTGGTTCCACAAAGAACCATTCAGTCAAAGGTTCTTTACAGAACCATCTCTTTTTTATCTTTTTGTTATCTGAAGAACCTTCTTTCGCCACAAAGAACCTTTTGTCAAACAGAAAGGTTGTTCAGATGTTAAAGGTTCTTTATGGAACCATTTAGACAAAAAGGTTATTTTATGGCACCGTGAAGCACCTTTATTTTTAAGAGTGTATGATACTAAGTCAAATAAAACTTTCTTTCTTTTTGCTTCCTCTTCCCTTCCAGACTGTCTGTCTTTATAATGTGTTGATGTACCTTCTCACTCTGACAAAGCCAAAACTTCAAAGCCATCTTCTGTGATAATCATGGCATTTTCTCCTCTCTCGCTGCCTCTTTTGTTATTGAGCTTCCTTTTGTTCAAAAACTGTCAAGCCTACCACCTGCCCCAATGGTTTAAGTAAGTTTCTCCTTAAATGACTGCAAAAAATCAAGTGGAAAAAAATCTTTATAGAATGTAATTTGCCTTGGATATCAATGAATGATAATTACCACATTAAGAGTCTTGTCATTACGGCCTACACATCTGCAGAATCCATTAAGAACTCAAGAATGACAAACAGTACACTGCAAAAAAAGTTTAGAAGTTTGTCGCGACTCACGACTATAGGGTTACTAAGTGTCTTGTTGTAAGAGCTCTTCTGTCTGTTATGATTTAGACGAGGAGATTGTTTTCCTCTGTGTGTAGGATGGTTTTAAGACACCAGCAATTTACTATACACATAAATTACTGCTCATAACTTGTATTTTACGTTTGATGATCCATAGAATTAAGAATGCCTCACATCTGAAATTGAGTAAACCAGATGATAAACTGAGAAATGCTGCAATTAGTTAAAGGCACATATCAAAGAAGTATACAGTGACGATGATGGGCATCAACAGGAGAGTTAAAAAAGCTTGACACAGTGACGCTTTTCTTTATGAAAGATAAACCTTAATTATATCGTGTAATTTCTCGATTTTCTGCAATCTGTCTCAGTCTTTAGGGAACAAATCATCTCCTAAGAATTTGGAGCTAATGATAGCCTGTCAGAGGTGCAGCTGTCTAGAATAAATTGTCAGGTTCCCTTATAAACAAGAATTCCCTAAACATCCAAGATGTTCCCAAACAAAAACTTATTTACGACTTCAAATACAACTAAGTAGTAAAAAAAAAAAAGCAAAAAGAAAATGGCCATCCAGACAAAATTACCTGGTTGTCATCTTAAAACAGATGTGTGAAGATGAGATGAATTTATCAAACTTCACAGACGTCAAGGTGGGTTCTTAATCTAAATTTTCCATCAAAATCTTAAGCATTTATGTGTGAGTTTCAGACTTCAAATGTATGTTCACTGATGATGCTTGATGACCCTCTGGCACTATTTTTGTCTTTTTAAAAAACGCAATTTGCCATTCCATGTCCTCGGAGCCCTTACTTTAATCATTGATTTAATCAAGCAGTCGAGGTGTTATCTTTTCTACTGGATCAATAGGATAAATAATGCTCTACATCCCAGCTTACAGGTCAGCCCAACATCTCTCATTATCACCACCATCAGCCCATAGCATAAGATAAATACATCTGATCCATCCATCCGAGCAGAGTCGGATCTGTCACCAAAAATCTATTTGTAGTAAATCTCGCAGACATACAGAATCTGTAATGCGATTCTTACACTCTAAAAAATGCTGGGTTGTTTCAACCCAATTTTGGGTCAAATATGGACTAACCCAACTGTTGGGTTAAAAAGTTAATTTAAAAATGTAACCAAAATTTAACCCAACAGTTGGGTTAGTCCATATTTGACCCAACATTGGGTTGAAACAACCCAGCATTTTTTAGAGTGTATGTTCTTACAAAGAAATGCCTCATTTACAGAGACTGAAATATGAATGTAACACTTTCAAAGAATGTCTGACAATAATAATGTTCTTGGCTCGATATCAAATGTGCTAATTTGAATTTGTGCAATTTCATTAATCTAAAATGCTAAATGAGCTTATTTTATTGTGTGTAGTCTCGTGATATGTAATAGAGGAATCAAGAGACTGTGTAGTCCATGAAATTCTTCTTGCTGGTATATGTAGGCTACATTGATCACTTTTTGGAACACACACCACCAATGACTGTGGCAGGTGAGAAGAAATAGGCTGGCTTCTGACAAATGCTTCCTACAGACATGTAATGTTGTCCAAGGGACCTCCACTGCAAGCCTTTGTGAGTCATTTCTCTTCTCTGTTACTACCCATACGTGCTGTGAAAGCGAGAGCTATTGCAACCTGGGGAAATCTCAAACAACATGGCTCTGAGTTAATTAATAGCAAGGAGAGCTTTAAAAATAGCCATATTTGATCTGTGGACATGGACCTGGATTAAACAGAAGAATTTATCTGCAATCATAACTCTTCAAACCACTGTTAATGAGACTATGTCATGGATTTGAACTGCTGGTGAGAAAATTATTATCAGTATTGATTCAATCATTAATTGCACTTGTATTGTAATGCAATGTTGTACCACTAATAGTATAGAACATCTCAGGGTTTCTGAAAACACAAATGACAATGACCTTAAGTTTTTATTTCATATCATATGCAAGCCACCACGATATATTGTAAAAATGATATATTATAGCTCCATTTACAATAGAAGAACTGAAGTAATCTACAAAACAGTTATTGTGTAGCAGAGCATAAAATAGTAAATAGAAACATATATAAATTTTCCTGTCTTCAACTATATGATATACTCTATATATACTCTAAATGACCAAACATGTATTATGTGACTCAGGCATAATAAATATATTATGTTTGACTTAACATAATAGCTTACAAATTTGGTCATTTACAGTGAACTCAAAGGAACAGTTCAAATGAAATCAAGTGAAGTCAAGAAATCATTGTGCCCACAATGCAAGAAAACGTACTCGGTTACTAACGTAACCTTGGTTCCCTGAGATACGGGAACGAGTACTGCGTCCTACTAGACGCTTATGGGAAAAAAGCCTTTTTTCTCCTGAACTGAAGCCTATTTCATTCACGCAGTGAAACTGCACGGCCATTGGTTCGTGCAGAGCTTTAAAAAACGAACCAATGGCTAGGCAGCGGAGCTGCACGAGCCTATGGCGACGAAGCCAGCCAAAGCCCGTCAGAATGGGCGGGGTGTCTGGCTATATAAGCGGGCGTTCGCCACAGGATTATCAGGTTACTTCGACTGAAGCGACGACTGAGTCGTGCAGCTACATAGCACGGCTAGCAACGCAGTACTCGTTCCCGTATCTCAGGGAACCAAGGTTACGTTAGTTACCGAGTACATTCCCTTTCAATACTACACTCGTACTGCGTCTTGCTAGATGCATATGGGAACACAGTACAATCACGCCGTGCTAATGTAGTGGAATGACAAAGTATAAAACTTCCATAAACAACCAATGCCCATAGAGAAGTTAACAACAACCCAAAGCTAAGACGGGCTGAGCTTCCCGAGGTCACACCCGGCCTGGTTAATCGTTCCAGAGTACTACTGTAACTTCGACACCCTGGGGCCGAGAGCTAACAGGTGAATAATGCAGAGAACTTGAGTGTGATATGGCCAAGGGCTCTCTGCCAGACCTGTTTATGCAGCGCATGTCACTTCAAGCGGAAAGGACCCTGGCCTGCAAGGCCAGGACTTCCAGGTTATAAAACCTTGCAAATGTGGATGGTGAGGTCCAGCCGGCTGCCTCACAAATATCCGCAATGGACACACCACTGGACCATGCCCAAGACGAGGCGATGCCTCTAGTCGAGTGGGCCCATACTCCAATGGGGCATTGGAGGCCCAAAGAAGAGTACGCTAGCGAGATGGAGTCTACTATCCATCTAGAGAGTCTAGAGAACCTCCGAAATTGTGTTTAAGACTCACTCTGGGAGGCTTGAAGGCTCCCGTCGAGCGGCCAGAGGTGCAGGGCCCATAGGTCGGGCCGAGGATGCCATATTTTGTCCCACTCACTTGAGAGAGGAGATCCTGTCTCAGCGGAACAGGCCAAGGGGCCGCTATCAATAGCTGAGTTAGCTCTGATAGCCACAGCTGGTTCATCCAAAGGAGGGTCACCAGGAGAACCTTGTGTTTTTGTTCCCTTACTCGCCTGATTACCTGTGGGATCAGAGCGATCGGGGGAAAGCATAAAGAAGGAGGTTGGGTCAATCGTGGGCCAACGCATCCCTGGTCCTTGAGAAATAAATTGGGCAGTGAGAGTTGTCTTCTGAGGCAAAGAGGTCCACCTCGGCCTCGCCGAAGATCTCGCAGATCTTCTGAACCGTCTGCTGATGGAGCGTCCACTCCCCTGAGGGGACATTGCTCTTTGATAGCATGTCCACTCCTTGGTTCAATTTGCCAGGGATATGCGCTGCTCTCAGCGAGCGCAGGTTGGGTTGAGCCCATTCTAAGAAGCGAGCATGAAGAGGCGCTTTGAGGAGAGGCCTCCCTGGCGATTTATGTAGGACACCACAGACATGATGTCCGATCGGATTAGCACATGGTACCCCTTTAGGACTGGCAGGAAGAACTGACAGGCTCAACATACTGCTAGCATTTCCAGGCAGTTGATGTGGAAGCCCTTTTCCGCCTTCGACCAGTGGCCGAAAGTCGGTATGCCCCTGCACAGCGCCCCCCAACCTGAGTTGGAGATGTCTGTCGTGACAACTGTCCTTCTGCAAACCATCCCCATGGCCACGCCCTGTTCCATCCAGCGGGAGTTCTTCCAGGGGGCCAGGGCCGCTACGCAGGCCTGACTCACCCTGATCTGCAGGCATCCGTGACGCCACGCATGGGATGGAACCCGTGGTTTCAACCAGCGCTGAAGGGGGCGCATACGCAGCAGACCCAACTGTAACACTGGAGATGCTGCTGCCATGAGGCCCAGCATCCTTTGAAACGCTTTGAGAGGGCGAGTGGTACCAATCTCGAAGGAGGTCGCCAGCCTCCGTATGGCCAGAGCCCGTTCCGGCGTGACTACAGCTTTCATTTGGGCTGAGTCGAAAATTGTTCCCAGGAACAAAATTGGCTGGCTGGGGAACCACGAGCTCTTGGCAAAATTGACCCTGAGTCCCAGGCACTCCAGGTGGCTGAGGAGGAGGGTCCTGTGTGATATTAATTCTGCCTCTGACTGGGCCAGAACGAGACAGTTGTCAAGGTAATTGAGAATGCGGATTCCCATCTGTCTCAGAGGGGAGAGAGCCGCATCCATGCACTTCGTAAAAGTGCGGGGGGCCAGGGACAGCCCGAAGGGAAGGACCGTATATAGATAAGCCACTCCCTCGAAGCCGAGTCTCAAGAAATGCCTGTGACGGGGGGCTATCTGGATGTGAAAGTATGCATCCTCCAGGTCCAGAGAAAAGAACCAGTCTCCCGAGCGAATTTGCGCGAGGATCTGTTTCAGTGTAATCATCCTGAACGACCTCCTCATGAGGGCGCGATTCAGGTGTCTGAGATCGAGGATGGGCCGGAGGCCACCATCTCTTTTGGGTGAATATCCTCGCTTTATTATGCCCATAACCCATTCCGACACCCCGGGGATGGCCTGCCAGGCCTCAGCCCGCGTGACGAGGGGCTGAATTAACTCGGGTGACTGGCCGCATGGGGGCAGAACACATACGAGTGATGGAAGAGGAAGTTTGCTCTCTTTTTGAAAATGTTTGTGTTTTATTATTTTTCCCGCTATCACAGCGGTCGGATGCTTGGGCGCATGAACGGGCCCGTTGTTTGCACAAAACACATTTCCCTCTGTACCCGGAGCTGAACGGGGTGTCAATAGGTGTAAGAGAGTCTGCTTGAGGGGCGGTCCGGCCGTGGCGAGATCTGACCCCATCCTCTTCCTGTCTCGTGGATCAGGATGACGCCTGAGGCGCTGGGTCCAACGCAATCTTGGGTCGGGGTCCCTGGCGCTTA
>NW_015554114.1:74853-77086 GCF_001515605.1 Sinocyclocheilus anshuiensis | reverse complement strand
TTGGCAAAATTGACCCTGAGTCCCAGGCACTCCAGGTGGCTGAGGAGGAGGGCTCTGTAAGATATTAATTCTGCCTCCGACTGGGCCAGAACGAGCCAGTCGTCAAGGTAATTGAGAATGCGGATTCCCATCTGTCTCAGAGGGGAGAGAGCCGCGTCCATGCACTACGTAAAAGTGCGGGGGGCCAAGGACAGCCCGAAGGGAAGGACCGTGTATTGATAAGCCACTCCCTCGAAGGCGAATCTCAAGAATCGCCTGTGACGGGGGGCTATCTGGATGTGAAAATATGCATCCTTCAGGTCCAGAGAAAAGAACCAGTCTCCTGAGCGAATTTGCGCGAGGATCTGTTTCAGTGTAATCATCCTGAAAGGCCTCTTCATGAGGGCATGATTCAGGTGTCTGAGATCGAGGATGGGCCGGAGGCCACCATCTCTTTTGGGGATGAGGAAGTAATGGCTGTAGAAGCCTGACTCGCTCTGGGCTGGAGTAAACATTTCCACAGCTCCTTTTGCCAGCAAATTCATCACCTCTGAGCGCAGGACGTGAGTGTCCTTGCTTTGCACTGAGGTGGGGACCACACCGCTGAAGCGCGGGGGTCTTCGAGCGAATTGGAGTGAATACCCTTGTATTATTAGTCCCATAACCCACCTCGACACTCCGGGGATGGCCTGCCAGGCCTCTGCCCGTGTGGCGAGGGGTTGAATTAACTCGGGTGACTGGCCGCACGGGGGCAGAACACTTATGAGTAATGGAAGAGGAAGTTTGCTCTCTTTTTGAAAATGTTTGTGTTTTATTTTTTTCCGCTATCACAGCAGTTTAATGCTTGGGCGCATGAACAGACCCGTTGTTTGCACAAAACACATACTCGGAGTTGAACGGGGTGTCAAGAGGTCTAAGAGAGGCTGCTTGAGGGGCATTCCGGCCGTAGCGAGATCTGGCACCGTCCTCTTCCTGTCTTGCAGATCAGGATGACGCCTGAGGTGCCGGGTCCAACACAATCTTGGGACGGGGTCCCTGGTGCTTAGGAAGAGGGTAGCGTATAGCCGAGCGAGAGTGTCCCCGCGTCTGCTGCGCTTTAGCGGGCTGAACGGCGGGGGCGGCAGGTGCTGATTTTGCGGGCTGCTGAGTCGGCACAGACTTAGGGCCAGCAGAGGCAGCAGCGGACCTGGAGCGCTTAGGCAGGAAATGTCGCATAGCCTGTGACGATTTCTGTGCCTCCGTGAAGAGCTCAGCGAATCCTTCGACCTTTGGGAGAGACTGGAGCATCGAGGAAGGGGATCTTATCCGCGTCCTTAATCTCTGTCAGCGTCAGCCACAAATGGCACTCGAGCACCACAAGACTGGCCATCGATCGCCTGGGCAGTGGTCTTGGTGGCACGCAGAGCCAGGTCGGTTGAGCTCCTCAGATCCCTGAGGGTCGCGTGGTCCAGGCCAGACTCATCGGAGGATGCGAGGATTTTGGCCTGAAAGACCTGGAGGACCGCCATAGAATGAAGCGCCGAAGTCGTCTGTCCAGCTGAGGTGTAGGCGCGTCCAGCGAGAGCTGAAGTGGTCCTACACGGCTTGGATGGGTGAGCGGCCTTCACTTCACACGGGCGGGCAGAGATGCGCGGCCACTGACTCATCTAGGGGAGGTGGCTTATCGTACCCTTTTTCTTCAGCGACGTCAATGGAAGTGAGGGCGGATGAAGAAGCAGTACGGAGGCGGGCAGAGTAGGGAGCGCGCCACGATCTGGTGAGCTCATCATGGACCTCTGGGAAAAACGGAGAGGAACGCTGACTAGGGGCCTGGCGGCGCCCCGGCAGGAACCACTCATCCTAGCGCTTAGGCAGGAAATGTCGCATAGCCTGGGACGATTTCTGTGCCTCCGTGAAGCGCTCAGCGAATCCTTCGACCGCCGGGCCGAAAAGGCCTTTGGGAGAGACTGGAGCATCGAGGAAGGGGATCTTATCCGCGTCCTTAATCTCTGTCAGCGTCAGCCACAAATGGCACTCGAGCACCACAAGACTGGCCATCGATCGCCTGGGCAGTGGTCTTGGTGGCACGCAGAGCCAGGTCGGTTGAGCTCCTCAGATCCCTGAGGGTCGCGTGGTCCAGGCCAGACTCATCGGAGGATGCGAGGATTTTGGCCTGAAAGACCTGGAGGACCGCCATAGAATGAAGCGCCGAAGTCGTCTGTCCAGCTGAGGTGTAGGCGCGTCCAGCGAGAGCTGAAGTGGTCCTACACGGCTT
>NW_015554114.1:70280-74585 GCF_001515605.1 Sinocyclocheilus anshuiensis | reverse complement strand
GCCCTCCAGCCAATGGCCGTGGGCGGGCAGACTGACTCATCTAGGGGAGGTGGCTTATCCTACCCTTTTACTTCAGCACCGTCTATGGAAGTGAGGGTGGATGAAGAAGCAGTACGGAGGCGGGCAGAGTAGGGAGCGCGCCACGATCTGGTGAGCTCATCATGGACCTCTGGGAAAAACGGAGAGGAACGCTGACTAGGGGCCTGGCGGCGCCCCGGCAGGAACCACTCATCCTGATGGCTGCGAGAGGGCTCCTCTGGCTGAGACCACTCTAAACCCAGCTCTTCAACCGCTTTGGAGAGGATACGGAGAAGCTCGGCATCCATCCCGTCTTTGGTGGCGCTGGGCGCGGACGATGGCGAGGGGGTGGGGTCATTCACCGAGCCCAACAGCTCCTCTGCATCCGATGCTGCCAAAGACATGATGTCATCAAGCAGCTCGTCCTCACTTCCCCCAAATGAGATCAGGTCGCTCGCACCATCAGAGAGACGCTGATCAGACCGGGAGAAAAGGATGGGGGAATACTCTCTCTGGGGCAAGAGTGAGGCACGCGGCATCTGGGCCGACATGGGCTCCCTCGCAGCCGGACGCTCGACCCCTCTGCCGGAACTGCTGCGTCGCTGGAGCGGCGGAGAAGCAGGTCAGCCATACTGAGAGGTCCCGATTCCAGCTGCGAAGGCGTGTCAACGGCAAGCGGCTTCAGATCAGCTTGAAGACGTAGAGTCATCGCTGAAGGAGAATAAATCTGAGAATCCTGTGACGAACGCCCGCTTATATAGCCAAATGCCCCGCCCATTCTGGCGGGCTTTGGCTGGCTTTGGCGGGCTTCGTCGCCATAGGCTTGTGCAGCTGCCTAGCCATTGGTTCGTTTTTTTTATACACTGCACGAACCAATGGCCGTGCAGTTTCACTGCGTGAATGAAAAGGCTTCAGTTCAGGAGAAAAAAGGCTTTTTTCCCATATGCGTCTAGCAAGACGCAGTACGAGTGTAGCATCGAAAGGAAACACCTTTTGTGTTCCACAGAAGTAATAAATTCATATGGCATGACAGTTTTCATTTCCGGGTGAACTATCCCTTTCTACTTTAATTTCAACTGTGAATGTTTTAGGAAACTGTTTTTACATGGCATGTCTTTCAAAGATAATACGCTGAACAAAATTATAAATGCAACACTTTTGTTTTTGCCCCCTTGTGCTGTGTGATAAAACTGCACCTTTTAGTGTGGCCTTTTATTGTGGCCAGCCTAAGGCACACCTGTGCAATAATCATGCTGTCTAATCAGCATCTTGATATGCCACACCTGTGAGGTGGATGGATTATCTCGGCAAAGGAGAAGTACTCACTAACACAGATTTAGACAGATTTGTGAACAATATTTGAGAGAAATAGGCCTTTTGTGTACATAGAAAAAGTCTTAGATCTTTGAGTTCAGCTCATGAAAAATGGGGGCAAAAACAAAAGTGTTGCGTTTATAATTTTGTTCAGTGTATAATCTATAGACCATCAGCATTTTGAACGCTCAGAAATCATAACATTTCCTTTGAACCAAGGTAATACAGCGTTAAAATATTAGCCTATTGCAATCATTGTGAGCACACATTACAAAACCACTTAAAGATTTTCCTTTTTTATTGGATGATGATGATGACGATGATGATGATGATGATGATGATGATGATGATGATGATGATTTGATGCCAATTTATTTAAATTTCTATTATTTTAAAAAATAATAAAAAATGATGTATTGAATAGCATTTTTACTCAATGCCCCAGTGCTGAAGGGAACATTGATGGTCTGTGTTTTTATTACAGCCATTTCCTGTTTATTCAGAGGCCTCATCCATCTCCTTGAAAGCTTCATTGTCTGCTTATTAGTCCTTAATTCCAAAATTTTAAATTTCTAATAAGCTGTGATGGATTGTAATGTTGATTTGTCAGATTCAATTTGGGTGGTCATATTTACTCAATATAACGCCAACTAGCTTACTTTGAAAATTATGTGCCTGAAATTATGTTTGGTGGAAAAAATTGAGCCTGCATGCTGTTGTTTGCTAATCAGACGTCAACTATGGTTAGTCATTAGAGTGCCCTAGTGGAGAAGGAAGAAAAAGAAAGAAAACAGACTCAGTTTGATACGCTGATATTTATTATGGTTTGCAAATTATTTCAATCATGTTATGTTTTTTCTCCCTCAACTTATCTGAATAATGCATTTATCCATTAACTTTATAAGACATGTGAAATCTTCTATGGGATCGATTTCCAGGAGATGCTTCTCTAATATCAATGATTGTCTACACCATTACATCCCTGACAACATGTCCTTAAGGGGAAATGACAAAAGGATGGATCGGTGGAAAAACAGGAGGCGAGACAACTACATGGGTTTTATCACAAACAATATTAGCGATATGCAAGTGAAAGACAATGCCCTGAGCCGTTAGACCTAATCCATTTAACAAAGTACCTGAAAAAGCCTCTGCTAAGAGGGATGTTTTTTATTGCTGGTAGCCGGCTTGCTTATCTCGGTGTATTTTCCTTTGTAAGGTCAAGGAGATGTTGGATAACTTGCAAACTGTGGCATGAAGCATTTAAATACCTGTGGCAGATTGTGTTTGGGTGGCGTTTGGAGATCCAGGCCAGGCTGGAGGGAAAGGTTTTTTAAGGCCTGATATGAAATAAGTCAGAGGTTAAGCCTGTAGCAGGCTTACAGAAACTCATTTCTCTTATCTTTTTCTGGTCATGAACCGTGAGCAATGGCATTATCAAGGCCCTGTTGTTACAACAGAGAGCTGCATCACAGACACAGAGAGATTTCATAAGTGTGCGTCTTAGGAATGACTCCAATCACTGGGCTAATCTCGCTATTGTACTTACCCGTTATCGGCCCCCACCACTGTGAGAAGAACAAAGAATAATGTCGCCCAATCCATAAATCATAATTTCAACCTTTGTGTTAGGTCACCATTTAAACTGTCTCTGAGGTTAAGAGTTTATCCCAGCTTGCTCAAGGCAATACTTTCTTTAATCCATCTCTCAAAACATTTCTATTGTTAATTGAATTTCCAGGCATGGACATATCAAGAACGGGAAAGACAAAAGGCGAGCAAGGAAGAAAGAAAGAAAGAGAGAGAGAGAGAGAGAGAGGCTTCTACATTTCAAAATGTTAATCTGTTTTTGCATAATCCTTATAACTTGTATTTGCGTGGTTAAATATCCATCATTATCCTTGGACCATGCAGCCATCATTGTTCTATTTATTTGCACGTTCTAACATGACTAAATTATTACGTCTAAAAGATATAATAAGGAAAGTTCTTTAAAAAAAAGTAAGAAATTAAAGATGTATTGTTATTATTTGAACCTGTGCATGAACCAGATTTTGCATTCCACCAAGACAATTTATTGAAACTAAGCTGCAAAATTATTAATTCAAAACATTTCCCATGGTACTGTGTGACCATTAACAACTTGCATTTATATAACATTAATAGAATTAATAACTTGGTGAGTAAATAAAGTTTGAAATGAGTGGCTGAAGCTTGTTTTTACCATGGTTCCAGATCACTACTGTCTGAATTTAGAGTTCGTGTGGCACATTTCACCCACCACAGGTTGTTTTGTGAACCTGTCACAACATGCAGGCTTGCCTTTGCAAAGAAACAAAGAAGTTATTGAAAAGATGTAACAACCTGTAAACAAGTGTCATTACTCATTTCACACGCAAAGTACCTTATGACAAATTATAACCATGAAGCAAGAAACCATGATCAACAAAATACGAATATGGCTGCTTTAAATGACATAGGCTATTGTTCTAGCTTGTTCCAGTTTTAATGTAGACATCTTTGTGTTAATGGAACAGGATTTAGTCTTGGGGTTTATCCTTGCATTTTGACTTTGCAGCTCTTCAACATATCAATTAACCACTTTCTTGTTTTCCAGAGTGACAGCATAGATGTGAGCTTGAGTAATAGCACACCACCCCACTTCTGGTGGTCCTTGTGCTTATAGTGCTTTAAGAAATACCAACCATTTGAGGCTCGACACTTTTCTCTGAGTCATGTCTAATTGGTTTGATGATCTGAATCTTTTAAGTGTGACAAATATGCAAAAAATAAAAAAAACAGGAAGGGGGCAAAAACCTTTTCACGGCACTGTATATATACACACAATAAACAAACACAGTACACATACATATAGTATGTAAACAAAAACGTTTATTTTGGATGCAATTAATAAGCCCTCATATATATATATATATATATATATATATATATATATACACACATACTATATAT
>NW_015554114.1:61098-70001 GCF_001515605.1 Sinocyclocheilus anshuiensis | reverse complement strand
GCTGCAGGTGTAGCATTGTCCTCTGGTTTGATCCACGTCTCTGTCAGGGCCATGAGGTTTAGTCTTGAATGACTTGTAATAGAAGTAATGAAATCAGCTTTGTTTACAGCAGACTGGCAATTCCAGAGACCAATAGAAAAAGAAAGTAATGTATTAGTAGACATAGGTAAAGTGCGCAGGTTGTTAGGATTGCGCTGCCAGTGTGATGCATGGTTTGCGAGTGGTAGTGATAGTAGGGATCTGGATGCCTTGCCTTTTTGTAATGTCTTTAGTTTTACTTTAAATTAAGTTTAATTTTATAATTTATTTTTTATTTAATTTGTTTATTATTATTATTATTATTATTATTATTATTATTATTATTATTATTATTTAGCAATGTTTTTTTATAACCCTGATGGTCACTCACATGTATTCAAGGTTTATGGAAAATACGGTATACCACATGGCATTGTCATTGAATATAAACTTTTGTTAAAAGCACATGAAACCAATCTAAATACTGAGTATTAAAACAGGCACATGCATTTTCAAGTAGAATTTAAAAAAATATTTCTGCTTTTCTTCATAATGCACACTCTAATTAGTCATTGAGTACTATACAGTTATATTTACTGAAGCTATTCATTCCTATTCAATCTGCCTCTTTCTTTCTCTCTCTCTCTCTCTCTCTCTCACTCACTTCCCATCTATCTCATATTATGACAGAATATGCAAATACTGACTCGTGAGCTGGAATACCCCTGACACAATAAACTAGCCTGGAGAGTGATGATCGTCACTGGATGACCAAACTATTCCACATAAACTGCTATCATTGTGAAAGTTCCTTCATGTTTGATGACACATCATAGTCCCACAACTGCGCTAAACACTGAGACAAGAAATAAATACACTTACAAGCTGCTTTTAACTTCTGCTGATTGACTGCTTCTCACAAAGAGTATTTCTTTACACTGTTTTGCTGGCGCTTACTCACACTTTCCACATATTACTATCATCATCATCATCATAATCACTTGATTAACTTGATGAACCTGTACTACATGCAGTATTCCCACTGACTCGGTGACATCTATAGGATGGGAGACGGATTAATACTGCTTAGCAAAAATATATTTACACATCCGGAGAAAATGCATAGTATAAAAGACTGATTGGAAAACTTTCTATCAAACAAAATATTATATCAACACTTTAGTATGGGGACCAATTCTCACTATAAACTAGTTGCTTATTTGCATGCATATTACTAATATATTGGCTGTTTATTAATACTTACAAAGCACATATTCTGCATGATCATATTCTACATCCCTTAATTCTACCCAACAGCTAAACCTAACAACTACCTGCTTACAATTAATAAGCAGTAACTGGGAGTTTATTGAGGCAAAAGTCGTACAACTGTTCATTGGTAGTTCATGTCAGCTCAGGTCCATTAAATAATATTAACAGATACAACTTTTTGTAATGGATTATTAAATGCTGATTTTAATAATGCATTATTAAATGTTGAAATTAGATTTCTAATAGATTCTAATAGATTTCTAATAGAGAATATATTTCTAAATTAACATTAAACATTGGATAAATGCTTTAAAAAATTGGGTCACACAGTTTTGGTCCAATTCTCACTATTAAGTAATTATTAACTACAACTTTGCCTCAATAAACTCCTAATTACTGCTTATTAATAGTTAGTAAGGTAGTTGTTCAGTTTAAGTATTAGGTAGGTTTAAGGGATCTAGAATGCAGAATAAGACAGTAATATGTGCTTTATAAGTACTAATAAACAGCCAATAGCATGTTAATAAACAACAAGTTAATAGTGACAACTGATCCTCAAACTAAAGCGTTACCAAAAACTGTTGTTCATTGTTAGTTCATGATATTTATTAACAAATTGAATCTTGCCGAAAAAGTTACTAAAACAGTATCTGCTGTACATTGTTTAGGGACATCCCCAAATGTTCCTAAATCAAGGTTTTCTCCAATTTAGCTAACTTCAGGACAGTTTGCACCCAAAGATATGGCTACATACACCACCCCACCCCATGCTCACATAAAACATGCACACTTATATATGACTGAACCCCCAAGTTTACATTCTGGTCAGGTGTGTGTCAAAGTGAATGGTTTCACAATTCTCATTCTAGCCAATTTTCCTTTGAGAGGAATCTTTTTTTTATTTTTCTCAAAGCTCAGTTTGAAAGAGGAGCTTTGGTGTAAGCTCACATGCCACTAGGGAGTGATTCCCAACTGACACTCAAAAAAGAACAGCTTCAAGGGCCCACAATGCCAGAGTGCATTGTGTAAAGGAAAAATACAGTGGTTAAAAGTTAAATGTTTGTTTGAAGTTGATGTTATTTTCGAAAAACCTTTCTTAAGAGGATTTTGAAAAGAACCTGATGGAAAGCCGAGTGAGAAAAGGAACAGAATTACTTCCCACATTTATAGTACAGTGTTTCCCTAAGCTACCATCCCACAGGTTTGGGCCTTAAAGGTCTCAGGATGTATTCAAACCTCATCAGTGGTTTACAGATAACTTCAAAACCCTAATTAACCTAGATATAATGCTATGCCAAGAACAATGAGCAAAGTAAATCATACTGTAGATGCAGAAGAGATGCATGAATATTGAATATCGTCTCAACAGAGGCATTTTAAAATATTCATACACAACTTTAAAACACTATAGCATCCCTGCTATGTCACGGAAGTCAACAGATCAAATGCACGTGCTTTATTTACTAAATGTTTACGATAATCCAGATTAAATCCTCAATTTTGAGAGAACAGTTTTATTTTTATTCTGAAGTAGTCTCCCTTTCAGATAGAAATGAAAATGCCTTTGATGGTCAGACTATGCTAAATGAAACATCTCCAGAGGGGGAGCATTGTAACAGATGTACATTAGTATGCACCCTCCAGACCAGGCTGCTGGGCTGCTCAAGCCTGGTCAGATCTACAACTGGACCAGGTCACTACCGTCTCAGCCCCGAAGCTCATTATGGGGAATTACCAAGAGAGCACCAACAGCAGAAGCATGAAGAGGTCATCCTAGATGACACTGTCAAGAGATAACCAACTGCCCAAAACAGATTTACCTTACATGAGAGGCTGATGTAACTGAGATAAGGAAGAAATATGTGAGCCATATTAATGACCAGCCTCTGGCAACATATGATACTTAGCATTAAACTAATCAAAAAGGTCAATTCCTGGGGAAAAACTGTATGACCCAAAAACATGATCGATTCATTTTCCGGTAGTAACTTTTATTGGATTCTGTAGCTGCTCTGGCATATTGTGTCGTAGGAAAAGCCTGGTTGTTTCAGAAAGCCTTTCTTACCTATAATTCATTGATAATGAGAGATTTAAAGGCAGAAAACGAGGATCATCTTTCTCTAAGATACCTTCCTGATCCCTCTCATTGGAAAGCCCTTACAACAGTCCACTCGTTATTCTTCAGCAATTATGAATTCCTTTGACGGCATGACTTTGCATAAATAACAGCTAATTGAATATAAATAGGATGTGATGGTATTTGATTATCTGTTTTTCATTTTCTGGAAAGATTATGCAAAGAACCTCATCTGCATATCTCCATACACGAAAAAATAAGATGAATTATCAGACTAGATTATTCTTTGCCTGCATTACAGGCAAACTTCTCTAATCTTATGAATTTGGGATTAGTTTCACATTTTGGTTTGATGCTCTAATTTGCCAAGATGAAGGAGGTCATTCAGACACTGGGAGCTTTTGTTTGCTCCAGCAGGTGAAGACAATAGACCTAATAGAGTTTAAAGTGGCTTTGTTATTTTTCTTAAAGCTTGACTGAATCGTGGATTTTGTCACAACTGCTCATTGTTGGCGGGCAGATGCGGCGGGGCACGGCTGTGCTCAGATGATGAAGAGTTTTATTGTGGCATGGTCTGTTTGGAGTAAATGGAAAAATGAAAAGCCTATTACAGGAGTAGATGGTGAATTACAGTTCTGTCTGGCACCTAGATCCCGTCGTTAGACTCCTTACAATTTACCCTTTTAGCCTTTGGCATCTTGTTAATGAATACACTTAAATGTGCAAATATAAGGTGCCTTTCCAATGCTTGGATGGAGTGTAAAAAGTCAGACGAAATCTTCTGAAACTTTGGGTGAAGATTTAAAGATAAAGAAGCGAAATTATGATTTTCAGTCAAACAGACAGAGATTTCTCACAATATATATATATATATATATATATATATAATATATATATAATATATATATATATAAATTATGATTACCTTTTCTTTTTTTATGTAAATACTGAAAGAAACCTAAGGTGTTGTTCCAAAGAATCCTCAATCTCAGATCAAATCAATCTGGAAGGATTATGTACAGAGCTACTTCAGAAGCTGTCTTTTGATTAGATTCTGCTCTGAAAAGTCCTGTTTTCGATTTTTATTAAGATCAATTTTGTCAGGCATAACATTGATCACCTAAAATGAGAGGCTAAGCTGATGCAGAGACTGCCAAGTAATAGTGAATTAGAAAGTGTAGTGGGGGAGAGAAAATATCCATAAGTATTTAATAAAGGTGATCTGCTGCGGTTTGAATGTCTATATAAATACCCAGGGCCAAAAGAGAGGAGAAAAAAACAACCAAATAGAAGAGAAAATAAAGATTCAAAGTTACAAAGAAAATGTAAGGGAGTAATTGTTCTCACAGGTAATCCATAGAATTAACTCACAGAGAATGTGTTTATGTCGCATCTAAACAGTGTCACGCTGTGGGTCGCACAAACCAGAGTTCAGATGGGTCAAATTAGATTCCAGAAGCTTCAGCATGGATGGATGATCAAAGACAACTGAGTTATTTAATCTATATTGTTGCTGGAAGACAAATTAGCTGGCAGTGCAGAGGGGACAGGCGCCGTTGAAACACCTGAGACTGCATGCATAACCAAGGATCTGTGGCATTTGACATCTACAGAATGGGAAATGAAAGAAGGAGGCATTGCAAGCCACCTCTTGATGCTTCAGCCCAAGGGTGGTGGGAGGGTATGCATGTCTCTCGGAAACATGATTGATTTGCTTATTAGTGTCAGCCAAATTGCAGAATATGATTACGGATTGCTGAGGAGATTCACTCGAACGCTTGTAGACATGGCCTGGTGCAACATGTGCTAGAAATAAGTGCTAGAGGCTTGTTGACTGATGTGTGGTCCTCCCTTTGCTCTTGTTCATCATTATAATTGGGCACAGTTCAGGTCCTCACATTCATTTTGAATTTTAAAGAGCTGTCACTCAAATCACAGATTTTCAGTAGATTTTCACTCAGAACAATTTTCACTCAGATTGCTTGTAAATTTTAAAATTAATTACAAAGAAACAAAAAGTAACACATTGACTTCAACATAACATTTTGAAGTAGGAAGAAAATACTGTTCCCTTTCAGTCGGTCACTATGAGTCACGTCGTGACCGACCGTTCCGTCTGGTAAACTCGATGTTGCGTCTTTGTAAAGACGACGTTGCGTCTAGCAAACTCGACGTTGTGTCTTGCTACAGACAACGTATCACCTGTGCGTTTCTGGATGTGGTCTTTACCTGGTGTCGGATGATGGTCACGATCGCCTCATGTGTCTAGGCATTAAGCACGCTGAGGTGGCCTTCGTGGATGAGTCATGTTCTCATTGCGGGAAGATGACCATCTCGGAGCTGCGAACCAGGCGCCGCTACTCGCAAGGGGGCGGAGTCCCGTTGTCGCTGCCGCGATCTGGGGCTCGTTCTGGCGGATAAGTGGATCCCATATGTGTAAAGTCCACAGTATGGCCTCGAGCCCGTGTTTCCCCGGCAGACTTCTGCCGTTCCAAGAGGGTTACAATCACCTCCAGTTCTCCATATACTGCTAAACGGATGCTATATGTGTATTTGCTTCCGAAACCTCCTTCGGGAAGGATGGGGCTTCCGCAGCGTCCCTGTTCCAAGTGGAGCGGGTACGTTTTCCCAGTGTTATCCAGTCTCACTTAGTAAGGTAGTGCTTTGAAAAATGGTGAGTGGAACTACTTGTCCCGAGCCCCGGCCTACACCAGATAGGGGCGCAGGCGGCTCGCACAGGGCACTGGAAGGGGCAGCACCATGGGGCTTTGGTAGGGATCCCAATTCGTCGGTCACCAGAGGTGGTCTGAACACATTTAATGAGGGTCTAAATGCAATGCGTTTACATTATCCAGATAAAAGTAATATGTATCGTATTACGCTTTCACGATATGTATAATTTGAAAAGCGAATTAAATCAATGTCCATTTGTTCATCAGTTTATTTCACCAAGTTACAATTGGAACATCTCGGTTACGTATGGTAACCCTCGTTCCCTGAAGGAGGGAACGGAGATGTCACGTCCCGTCGCCACGGTTGCTGTACCACCGCTGAGCGGCCGGGTCGCCGGCTCGGCTCCTCAGCGAAAACCTGGTATGCATTGCACCTGCTGCCTTATTATACTCACGCTGTGATCAGCGGCAGCTGGATGCAATAATTGCATGCCAATGTGCATTGGCTCGTTTAGTTTACACTCGAAGTAGATTGGTCTATCGAAGCGATATCCCAATTCGTCGGTCACGACGTGACGTCTCCGTTCCCTCCTTCAGGGAACGAGGGTTACCATACGTAACCGAGACGTTTTCTTGTCAAACATGACAAAATAATTTTTGTTTTATTTACAACTTCAAAACTTTTTACAGTGTTTGCAATGACCATTATTACCAGCTTCTAGATTTTCCATATACTGTAGTGTTTGGTTAACATGAGTATTAGAGATTGGTATCAGTAGTTTAGACCAAATCCATAAGTCAGCCACCACAAAAAAAAGTAGTCTGTGGCATATAGACAATATGGAGAAAATGCTGCCTGTGACCGTACATATTTGTTGCGAAAGCAAATGGGATTTTCTTCCCTCATGTGGAGACTGAATAAGGTATATTTGCTATTATAATTCACCCCAGACAATCATGTTAAACCAACTCTTTCCCACTGCCCCAGGCAGTGACTTTAATAGACTTAAATCCCTCATTCATTATATTAATATGGATATTATTCGGCGTTAAGGACAGTACGGAGAGGCATCTGAGGGAGACGAGCATAACAGTAACCAATCTAAAGAATTGCAGGGTTTCAAAGGAGTCTCGGTGCGGCTGCCATGAGTCAAATTGTCCTCAAAAGCTGAAAGATATTTACTGTAACACTCCTTGTGGTCTAAGGATTTTTCCAGAAAATTCACGTGCTTGGCATTCGCAAGGGCAAATAGGGTTATACCTACAACAATTTGTTTGGTTCTGTGCAGAAATACAGCAGTTGTATTTTTGGTTGTTGTCCTGTTTGCCAATAAGATAAATAATGTATCATTGAAGCTGTTGTGTGCAACAGTGTTAATTTTGACAGGCATTTTTGATTTAGTCGTAGTCTTTATATTGAGACGAAAATGCTTAATAGTCTTAGTCACATTTTAGTCATTTGAGTCTTTCATAGTTTTAGTCGATGAGAAGTCATTGTATTTTTGTCAACTTTTAGTCATTACTTTTAGTCATTATTTTAGTTACTGCAGTTACCAATATTTATTTTGGTAGCTATTTTATGTGTAGGTTTCAAACAAAAATAGTCATTAATTCTTCTCTCTTTAGAATTTGAATCAAGGATTGAATTTGGAAAAACTTGAATAAATGACAATTTTCATTTTTGGGTGAACTATCCCTTTAACAGTAGCGAAAAGGGAGCAACTTGTAAAAATTATAGTTCTTCATATATATATATATATATATTAGATATAATATAGATAATATATATAATTTATACATTTTGAAAAAGAAGCACAATAAGACAAATACGAAAGAGATAAAAATTAAACTTAAAATTTTCAGATACAGTAGATTTACTTAACATTTGTACATTTATTTAACATCTTTTGCTGGTTAACATTAATTAAACAGATACCTATCTATTTAATTAGGAATGCTGTCCCTTTAAGACGGAAGGCATGCATGTAATACTGACACACGTTCAGTTTCCCTTCAGGAACTCGAGCTGCTTCGAGATTTGCTTTGGGAACGCCCCTGCGTGCGTCACGAGCGGGGTGACGTGAGCAATCAGGAAGTATAAAAGCGCATCCGGCAGAGCGCAATTTAGCTTCTGCTCTTCAGTAGCGCTCTGTGTATGTGTCAGTCTTATTTACTGTTGTCTGTCAGTCCACAAGCATTCAAAAGAATATGTCAAAGTCTAAACTAATATCTATAGCGAGCAAACGGCATTACAGACGTTGTGTGCCTCCCTGCCCCCACAATCTGGCAGCGGGGGATACACACGATCTGTGTGTTGTTTGTTTAGGAGCGGAGCATGCACGGTCAGCTTTCGAGGAGCTGATTGTCATCACTGCGAGTTACTCTCGCTGCGTATGCTCCGCTCTCACCTGGCTGTATTTGATGAGAGCGGCCAGGCTCGCGATCCCACTGGCAGCGGTCCCGCTGTTGCCGAGGCACGGCGTAGACTGTTGTCGTGGGGATCGCGGGTGGATTTAGCGGAGGGATCCGAGACGTGCTCGTCCTTTTCTCGGTCCTCACCCGCGGCTTTCTCTCAGTGTTCGGAAGCCCGCGCTGCGGTTTCTTCCCCCTCCCCCAGGGAGAGAGAGCCAGACGCTTCATCTATCTTCCTCCGAGGAGGTGGATGTGATGAGTGTCGAGACAGAGGAGACTGTGGACTCGCCACCACAGTCCCTCGCGTATGAGGTGTGATTCGTGATTATGGGGTGTGTTTCGCGCCAAAATAAAATATCGTTTGGCCAGCCGAGAAACAGGACGTTAGTCCTAAAAGTAATTATTGGGTGTGATTCGTGGAGTCCCCAAAATAAAATATTGTTTGGCCAGCC
>NW_015554114.1:60776-61039 GCF_001515605.1 Sinocyclocheilus anshuiensis | reverse complement strand
AACAAGAAGTAGATACTCTCTTGAGGAAGGGGGCCATAGAACGTGTTCCTCCTTCCAAATTAGAGTCCGGGGTTTTACAGTCGTTACTTCTTCGTTCCGAAGAAGGATGGGGGGTTGCGTCCGATTTTAGATATCCGTCTTCTGAACCGCGCTATCAAACGGCTTCGGTTCAAGATGCTCACTATCAAGCAGATAATATCTCAAATCCAGTCCGAGGACTGGTTTGTTACGATAGATCTCAAAGACGCTTATTTCCATGTTTC
>NW_015554114.1:53477-60684 GCF_001515605.1 Sinocyclocheilus anshuiensis | reverse complement strand
GGTCATGAGTGGCCGCTCTGCCCAGGGTCTGTGGGAAGACCATCATCTCACTTGGCACATCAACTGCCTGGAGATGCTGGCCGTGTTTCAAGCTCTGACACACTTCCTTCCAGACCTAAGGGGAAATCATGTGTTTGTCCGCACAGACAACAGATCGGTGGTCTCCTGCATCAAACGGCAGGGGGGTCTGCATTCGCGCCCCTTGTACAAGCTGGCGCGCCAGATCCTTCTGTGGGCTCGGGGGAAGCTCCTCTTGCTAAGAACAGTTTACATCCTGGGTATCTCAATCAGGGGGGAGGGAATTTGGCCAGGCGGAAGTGGATCTATTTGCGTCGCAGGAAACGACACACTGCCCGCTCTGGTTCTCCCTCGCATCCAGCTCCACTGGGGCTGGATGCCATGGTACAGACGTGGCCGAGTCTTCGTCTGTACGCTTTTCCCCCGATCGCTCTGCTCCCGGGAGTTCTGGAGAGAGTACGCCGGGATGGGGTCCGTCTGTTGCTAGTAGCCCCGTTCTGGCCGGCCCGAGTATGGTTCTCGGACATGTACCAATTGGGCAGTTGACTGGGTCTTGCAGTCGCTGTCCGCACCATGAAGTGAAAAGCTTCCACTTTAAGGCGTACTGTTTCCTAGTGGCGTTAGTCCTCAAATAACATTATAGTCCCGTCTCGTCTTGTTAACGAAGGCGGGGCATAAATTTCGTCATAGTTTTTATCATCAGATATTTTTAGCTCGTCAACGTCTTGTCTTAGTCACAAGAAAAATGTTTGTTAACGAATATTTTTCGTCCTCGTCTTCGTTGACGAAATTAACACTGGTATGCAATTGTTTATTATTATGTCTAAAGGGATATTTCACACAAAAAATGCAAATGCTGTCATCATTGCCCTCATGTTGTTCCAAACTTGTGACTTTCTACTTCTGCAGAACACAAAAGAAGATATTTTGAATAATGTGCACACAATAAAAGACATTGAGGTCTAATGTTGTTTGGACACCACTGACTTGTGTTCTGTAGAAAAATAAAGTCATATAGGTTTCACTGAAAACCGTTTCAGCAATGTGAGGTTGAGTAAATGACACAATTTTTAAGAAATGCAGCTCTGTGGCTGTGTTTGAGCACCCCAACATAGCAACATGACTCAACCAATGGCGTGAGTTTGGGGTGGAGCAATTGGGATTTGTTTGACCACATCTTGGAAGACAGGGAGAGTGTTTTACAATACTGTACTGCAGAGAAATGACACACTATCGCATTTAAAACTAAAATAAATAACTAATTTTATTGTTTCTTTTTTTAAACGATTAATTACTGCTATTGACCAAAGTCAGGTATTTACTTGTTGCTGTCGGACAGGTCCTTTCATCATCTGTGGACATCTAGCACTTTGATATGCATTCGGAAGCATAATATATTTTTGTCTCTGTGTCTCTCCCTTTCTTTCTCTCAAGCTGATGAAAGCTTGAATGCCCAGCTGAGCCTGTTTAAATGACCACTGGAGAGGCCTTTTATTCTCTCCCAGACAGCTTTCTCTATAGCACACCAAGCTTTTGATGCACACACAGTCCGTCCTCCTCACTAACAGTTCAGATCAGCTGTGCAAAGCCTTACCAAAACACAAGGCCTCTCTATATCCCCCTTTTTATCTCACCCCCACAGGAAATATTAAAATACCTACTGGACAGCTAACCTTTCCTGTGCCAGCTGTCACTGGCTGTGACTGAAGATGAGATATTGTGAAGGCTATTGTCCTTTTGAAACCGTCAGGGATGGAAATGGGTGACAACACGGGCCCCCCAAAAATTAATTGAATATTTAATCAGCATGAGAATCTGAATGAATTTGTCAAGCTTCTTCAGTGTTGACTTTTCCCCTTCACTCTTACAAATGAGACACTGTCTAAACAGTACTAGAGGACAACGCACTCTGTGGCCTGTCAAGATGTCTGTGATGCATGCAGAGGAGCTGAGAGGGGAACAAATTTGCACAGAGAATCACTTGATTGATTCTTATTAGGCAAATCCGCTAGAAATGTGGAGGTTCACTGGCATTAAGCCGAGGGGCTTGTGTTGTACGCAACTTGAAATCGCTGCCAAAAAAAGTGCTTTGTTTCCATTTTCATCTGCATGAATTTCCTTCTTGTGAATCCCCAGGTACTCTAAATGAATTAATAGGGCTTAATGTATCATGAAGATTTTATAATCCACTCTCACACTCTGGTTTATCACACCTAAGATTTAGACATTTACAATGAGCATAGCTTTAAAGCTAAAGTCTATCAAATTAAATTCAAGTAATTCTACACTTAAAACTGCAGCAACTGCTTTATGGGCCGTTACCGATACACTGAGTGTAGACAAAGTAAATTACATTAGCAGAAAAGCAATTCACAGCATTCACTACAGTAAGGACAGCTTCGTGCCCGGGCTTGTGTCCTTCATGCTTAAACAAAAATTAAAATCAAAGGCGAACCACAAAGCATTTGGTATGGAAATAGAGACATTTAGAAGTCTGCATTTTAATTTGGGGTACATTTAAAAAGTAGTAGTAGCAGAAGTAATAGCAAAGTCAACTGTGTTCCTCTATTTCAAACTATAACCTTGTTCATCTGTAATTGTGTTTCTTATTCCTGATCAACCTGATATTGTTGAATGCGAGTTTTGATTACTGTACCATGCTTACCCAGATAATTAAACACTACCAAGAAAAAGAGTTATATCATTAGAGGAGCACAACAGCCTCTGGTATTAGATTATTATTGCAGGAAATCACAATTTGATTCAATTCTGCAGTAGTAGTTCTCAAATATTCTAGTACAAAGGAAAAGGGTGCAACTTTAACACAAATCCTTGAGTATATCAGCCAGAGGTTTAAAGAGCACACACATTCTTGTTTTGTAAAATACTTTCATTTTAAGACTTCTAATGTAAAATTATAAGTGAAGTGAAAAAAAAAAAAAAGTGAAGTGACATGTGGCCAAGTATGGTGACCCATACTAGGAATTAGTGCTCTGCATTTACCCATCCAAAGTGCACACACACAGCAGTGAACACACACACACCGTGAACACACACCCAGAGCAGTGGGCAGCCATTTATGCTGCGGCGCCCGGGGAGCAGTTGGGGGTTCGGTGCCTTGCTCGAGGGCATCTCAGTCGTGGTATTGAAGGTGGGAGAGAGCGCTGTACATTCACTCCCCCCACCTACAATCCCTGCCGGTACGAGACTCGAACCCACAACCTTTGGGTTATGAGTCCGACTCTCTAACCATTAGGCCACGACTTCCCGTGCATATAACAGCAATGCCTTATATATGCAATAAAAAGTATGTTTTGTATTCCCAAATAACTAACATGTTAACTAACTGTTACTGTTTACTACAATTAAAAACTTTTTTTTTTTAATTGTTAATAGACCTTAGGCAGGGTAGATGCCATATTGAATTTAAAGCAGACTGAAATGAGGATGTGAGGGATAAATTTACAGTCTTTACAATGGTACATACTGTATAAAGGTCCTAGATTACATAATTTTCACAACTTTCAAAACTATATTATGGCGTTTTTGTCTACTGAAAGTTTTTTTAGAACGATGTTTTGTCAGCTGAACAATTGGCATGTTTTTAAAATATAGTACAATCCTCTGAACACTGTACTTATGTTCATCACAGTCTAGTTTTCATTCATGCCAACAATTAAATATGGTGCTAGCCTGACTAAGGTCTATTGAATAAAATAAAATTAAAATATTAGATACTAGATGAAAATAACATTAACAAAAAAAATTTAAAATGTTGCCTAGGCAAGTACTGTAACAAAATCAGTTAAAGTTGAAACAGTAAAACTGAAAAGAAAAAAATGTATATATGCTAAATATAAGAAAATAAAACCTAATAAAAATGACAAAATCACAAATTTGACTAAAATTTAAACCAAGTAAAATGTAAACTAATATATATATATATATCACGGATGAATCCCGGTTTTCACTGTACAGTGCAGATGGCAGACAGCGTGTATGGCGTTGTGTGGGTGAGCGGTTTGCTGATGTCAATGTTGTGGATCGAGTGGCCCATGGTGGCAGTGGGGTTATTGTATGGGCAGGTGTATGTTATGGACAACGAACACAGGTGCATTTTATTGATGGCATTTTGAATGCACAGAGATACCGTGACGAGATCCTGAGGACATTGTTGTGCCACGACAATCACCTAATGTTGCAGCATGATAATGCACGGCTCCATGTTGCAAGGATCTGTACACAATTCCTGGAAGCTGAAAACATCCCAGTTCTTGCATGGCCAGCATACTCACCGGACATGTCACCCATTGAGCATGTTTGGGATGCTCTGGATTGGCGTATACGACAGCGTGTTCCAGTTCCTGCCAATATCCAGCAACTTCGCACAGCCATTGAAGAGGAGTGGACCAACATTCCACAGGCCACAATCAACAACCTGATCAACTCTATGCGAAGGAGATGTGTTGCACTGCATGAGGCAAATGGTGGTCACACCAGATACTGACTGGTTTTCGGACCCCCCCGGACCCCCCAATACAGTAAAACTGCACATTTTAGAGTGGCCTTTTATTGTGGCCAGGCTAAGGCACACCTGTGCAATAATCATGCTGTCTAATCAGCATCTTGATATGCCACACCTGTGAGGTGGATGGATTATCTCGGCAAAGGAGAAGTGCTCACTAACACAGATTTAGACAGATTTCTGAACAATATTTGAGAGAAATAGGCCTTTTGTGTACATAGAAAAAGTCTTAGATCTTTGCGTTGAAAAATGGGGGCAAAGACAAAAGTGTTGTGTTTATAATTTTGTTCAGTGTATATATATATATATATATATAATTAAAGATATTAATACATTTTATAATATTATCTGCTCTGATAATCTGGATGACTGACTCTAGTCAGTTAATTTGGATTTAATTAACATTTTAGGATTTAAAGATCAGCTCATCGCATTTCTAGATAAATCGCAACAAATATACTGCACTGTTCCGATCAAGCTTGTAATGCAGTGCAGCATTGTTATTACCTGCATGTGTTGTTTCGAGCAGAGCTGGTCGAGGGCAGACAGATTCACAAGTATCTAAATACTGGCCATCTGTCTGTAGTGTGGCCCAGATGAGCGTGATTTCTTCCCCTCCTGTTTTTCCCAGGCCTGTGTTTCAAGGTATTTGTTTGTAGACCGGATGACAGGGAAGGTAGCATCTGGCAATAATAGCACCTTGGCAATGAGAAATAGAGCAGCCATTCCACTTAATATTACAACCGAATCATCTGAGGGGGACATTATGCCGCTCTCCTTGATGACTAATCAGTACACTAACCTACAGGGATTTCTATTCAGGCCTTCAACAATCAATATGGAGCAGTTTTACTTCGTACACTGAAGTAAAATGGTAACATGAAGTAAAATGTATAAACATGGTAACCTTAATGTGTCATTATCATGCAGTTATACAGAGGACGGTCCGCATACAAATTTCGATTCAACAAGTTCAAATGCATAGCCGTTTGATATAGAGGAACACTGTTGGACAGAGGCAAGGTGATAACATAAAGCTGGTTATCGGCTGCCTTCAGTGTCATGGATTTGTCACATTGTTGTTACGACATGCCGGAAAGATGATTATTACAGGCAAGAGATAGAGGAAAAAGTTAGGGACGTAGGTGCTGGAAGCGCTGAAGGGTATTAGATGACAACAGGAGGTGGCTCAGGGGATTCTTCCTCTGATCTTGCCTCACAGTAAGAATGTAATTAAACATTATAATATAAGTGCTCTAAGAAGCAAAATGAGAGAGGAGCACATACAAAACTCTACTCTAATTTGTCTAAGCTCAAGTGCTTCATGTTTTTTGAACATATATTTATCAAAAAGAGGCAACATGCAGAGTGTTTCATTCTTTAAACAGTATGAGAGCTCCAATGTCTGGTTATTATCAGCACTGACAGGGTATGTTCCCATCCTCAACCCTTGCAGGGACGCAGCCTGGTGCAGTGGACAGCTCCCTTTCTCCAGTGCCTCCTGCTGCTATTGTTTCCTCCTCTCGCACTTCACTTAAATGCTCATCCATAATCACCGCCACCTCTGAACGGTAAGCTATTAATGCAGTTCGGTTATTGACACAAGACTTCAAAACTTCATGTTTAGCAAAGCATGTAATTGCGACTCTAATTTGAGATTTTGCTTTCCTGCTGCTTGATATCAGCACCATGTTAAAGGAATAGTTTAAAAAACTAGTTAACACCCTCATATCATCCAAGATGTAGATAAGCCTGTTTCTTCACCGGAATCTATTTCTGCATGCGATCTATGCTCTTAAAAAAAAAAAACACTCCCATTAAAATCTATGATATCTATCTAATCTATACATTTATTTATTTTAGAATCTACTAAAATCTATCTAATCTATAAATTAAAAAAAAAAAAAAAATAGCCGAATAATATTTTTTTATAATTGATACGATCACACCGGTATGATTAGAACGTTCAGTGCGGCACATCACCAGCTGCTAAATTCAAATCTACGTTCCCGCTGAGCCAGAGACAGATGCGTTTTACAGAGCTGAGCATTATAACCAATCACACACGATTATGTTGAGCTTATGAATGCAGCGGCCAATCATTTTTCCGCGCTTACACTTTTGGCACGTTTTTTTCGCCAAAAGACGGTCAAAAGCACTGCAAGCCTGTGAACAGTGATTTGCAAGCGAAAACAACAGTTTAAAGAACTGCAAAACGGATTGACTGCATAGAACCAATCTGTATGTGTAAAAAAACAAACTGTTGCAAATGTCTAAATTACTTGTCGTGCGTGTGGGGCAAAAAGTTCCCGAAATAAACCGATATGTACAGCTCCGTCTTTCTTTTCTCTGCGCTTACAATTTTGGCACGATTCTCTCACTAACTGAGTTTTGCAAGCGTGAGGGGGAGGGCGGGGCCACCTTCTTCTTGTAGCCAATCAAATTAGCCTCTCGCTGACTCTCCAGTTACTCTTATCTGATTGGTCCAATAAACACATCATACCCAAGACATTAATCTTCATTTAGTTCAGGATCATTCTTGCTGCCGGAATGGTACTTTTAGCATACACATACAGTCAAATTTTTTATTAAAAAATAACAACTTAATTAAAACATGCTCCTTTCATAAGCTGTGTTCCTTTAGGCTAGACTCCCATGTGTTCA
>NW_015554114.1:40990-47782 GCF_001515605.1 Sinocyclocheilus anshuiensis | reverse complement strand
CCTTTACAAAGCTTCTCTTGCGCATGCAAATTTAATTTACGCTTACAGTCTTATGTACACTTCCACAACTCTTACCCTGCGTATGCAAATCTTTTTGACGTCATTCTACCTTCATAGAATTCTCTCATCAGAAACAACAAAGTGCAGATGTGCGTACGATGTAAGATATTCATTTCACAGTGTAAACAGCTTGAGTGGTTATAAATGGAAGTTTTGGGGAGTGCTTGAACTCTGGCTAGACTGTGATTCTAAAGTCAGTGATAATGTTCTTTGATTATTTAAATATGCTTTGCTGCCTTTCTGTATAATGAAAGATAATTAAATGAAAGACAATAACTTAGAATGTTTTTTTATTAAATTCACGTTAAATAAAAAGTCAGTCATATTAAGAATATTTTATGACATGACACTCATATCTAGTGCAATTAAAAAGACAGGTTTTATGCATAGTTAATAGATTACACCAACATTAGGCTACTTGCCCATCACCCATTGTAGATCAACTAACATGATCTATAAAGGTGCAAAATGCAGTTACTTATATTTGAGAATCGAGATATTTCTTGATATAGTTAACATGTTTGGAAATATTTTGAATAAAAAAGGAACGCAGTTTCAATGGAGGGGGGCCTTTGATCGGTCTGTGCCCAGGGCACCGCTGCGTCATAATCCGTCCCTGTGTTTATGATGAGAGAATTTGTGAGAGAGCAGATTTCAGTCAGCGAGCGCATTGAACAACAAAACTCCAGTGTTTCAGGGATGACTCATCTGAACTCAACTCAACGATTTGGAATCGTGTGTGACTGCAATTGGTTATAATGCGCAACACTGTAAAAATGCGGAAAAATAAATATGATGGATAAACCCTAATATTAATTAGATAGCATTACTAGCCTGATAATAATAATAATAATCGTCTTGCTATTGTCAAAGGCATCAGCCACAGGCTCTGACTATCATCTATCGGCACAACCCTAATACAGAGAAAAAACACTGACACATTTTTTCAAAATATCTTATTTTATATTCTGCAGAAGAAAGTATGACATGAGGATGGGTAAATGATGGCAGAATTTTCATTTTTCAATACGAGCGATTATGTCCATTTCCCTGCTTGCACAAAGAACAGTGATAACAGAATTTTCACTTTTCTGATATCTTAGCATCACATTTTCAGCGAGAGATGTATTTGTGTGGATCAGGGTAATCCTTATCCAAGCATGGCCGTAATTGTGTACAGTGTTTCCAGATGTCTGCCTTTTAACTTTTGAGGCCCCTTACTTCAAAAAGTAATTAAGCAGAGAAAATAATTTGAAAAACAGACTCATAAAAAGTACAAACGAAGCAGCTCATTAACTTCATTCTTTAGGGGCACCAGCTGTGATCAGCTTGTTCGTTACTTTAAGGCAAATACAGTTAGATGAATGATTCTTTGTTCTTAGTGGAAGCATGCAGGGAAATGTACAGTATTGTTCACTTTGAAGGCTGGATTATGAAATGAATCCATTACATGAATTCAATGATATCAATTGATTGACTTCACTAGCCCATCCACTTGTTAATAGCAATCCACCATGTAGAAGGTATCACCAGTCTCATTTGAAAAAAAAAAAAGGGTTTCCAAACAGATGACAGCAATTAGACTGAATAAATTAGAACAGTCTCACGACAACAAATTAAATTAGGGTAAACGATTAAATTAAGGAAAAGGTTTAAAGTTCCTTATAATGAGGAAACACATTGGGGAGAGCAGAACATTTTAGACAGCCGTTCATTTAACAAATTAAAAATGCATGTTTGGTGTTATTAATAAATGATTTGGTCATAATTGAAACAGAAATAAGGGAGAATAAGGTAGTTCAACTTCTATAGTGAAGATTCACAAGCACAACTGTCACTGAATAAAGTTATTAGTCATGAGGGTTATCTGAATATCATAGCCGTCACATAAGCAGATCCCCCCCATCTTCATCCTGCAACTATAACGTGGTGGACATGTGAGATCTTTTTCACTTCTGCTACTAAAGAAGCAAGTGATAAATATCCAGGGCCATAACTACTAAATGATAGGCAATTAGAGACACCTGAGGAAAATTACATCTCATCCACACACCTGGGAACTGAAGCAGCTATCCATCCATTAGAGCCAAGCAGAGCGGGACATATGAAGATGTTGAGACAGGGAGATATAGTGGGGGAGAATGGATGGGCTTGAGCTAATTGCTGAAGGTGAGAGACAGGTGGGACGTAATCTGGGCCATGCTGTGTCTCCTTTTGGAAACTATGAGACATTCCATCATGTCCACACGGGCTGCTTCTTTTATCCTAAGGGTAACAGTGTGTCAGCCATTTCATTATAGCACAGTAAAGGTCCCTTTGGTCATTGTGCAATTCCCAATAAAGACGTTCAATATCTCAAGTAAATATACAACAACAAAAAATTCAACAAAACAACTTAATCACATTAAAATCTAAAGAAGAGTTTGTAGCATTTTGATTTAATCCTACAGCTGTATTCCATTTCGTATTCCATCGTGTCCCCAGAAGACGACTGTATAGCAGTTATTCCACATGTATCTAATTATTGAATAATGGGCCTTTTATTTGTCTTGTCTTTAACAGTCCTGTCTAAAGAATAACCTTTAATTAAGTTCTCTACTTTTTTCCCTATTTGACAAAAGCAATTACTGTCACCCTGAGAACAGAAATAATTATTCTTATTTGGTTTCACCAAATTGCCACTTTTTGGCCATTCATGTTGCCTAGTATATATTTAATTGCTTTTGAAACTATGTTTTTATAAGCAAGTAAGTAAATTAGTAAATAAATTATTTTGGCAGATAATTTTATCCAAACTGACTTTCAAGGTATACACATTTATTCACTGACTAAAATAAATAAATAAATAAATCTTGCATACGTTTCATTTCACTTTCAATGTGTCAATGTAAAAATGCTATTGTATGTGTCTTGTTTCTCACTTTTTGTCAGGGTTCTGCCCTGACAGCTCTGTCCGTGTTGTCTTTGTTTCACATTTGTCTGTTTGTTCTTTCCTGTTGTTGGACTGTTTCACACCTTACCTGCCCTCTTGTGCCTTGTCTGTTATTAATAAACCCTGCCATTGTTCAATCTGTGTTTGGGAACTCCCTCACAGATCCTGACACTTTTGTCTATGTGAATCATTGAATAGAATCATAGTTTTGAACTACCCAAGCAAACACATTGTGTTTGTTTACGGTGTTTGGATGGGACAGCCATGAGTCGGGCAACCCAGTAGTAAGGCCATTATTTGGCCCTGCAGTGGGATACAGCTGAAACTCAAACCTGCCCATTGTATGTTGCAGAAAAGCAGCATAATCTTAACCGGCGTAAGCCAGGTCCCACTGAGTGCTATCCATGCCCTGACATCCAGCTTACTTGCATCTGTCTGTTGCCTTGAAGCTCTGCACAGGAGGTTGATTCCCTCTGAATTTTAAATAAGGAAATAATGTGATTGAAGTTGGCGTATTAAGTGAAATCTTCTGTCTGACTGCTGGATTGCTGAACTCTGTTATCTCTCCCACAGAGTGAACAGCTCAGATCGCAAGCTCATTCTACTGCAGGGAAGGCATAATTTGTGACTCTATACATGCTGCCCTGCACAATAAGAGAAAAAAGAGAGAAGAAGAGACACAGGGAGCTAAACATGCAAAAAGGGAACTTGCGCTTTAAGACCGGAATTGACATTCAGGCCGTGTGATCGAACAACAGTTGGCCGTTCTCCTATAAAATTGGCAATGCATATTTGTGTTGTTATTCTCTCTCTAAGTCTTTTATTTAATTCGTTCTCGTTTCTCCCCTCCGCCACCCGCCATGCCTGTGATGAATCTCAATTATGGCAAGGTCACCTTTCATTCAGTTGATCTCTCTGTTGTTTTATTTGAACTGGCAGTACTTCCACACTATTATGGTATACTTATTGACAGCCTGAATCCTCTTCAAACAAGAGCGACAAAAAACGGAATGTTACTGGCTCTCCTCTAATTTTGGGTGACAGAATTGGCAGCATCTCTTCATAGCCTAGGTAATGGCCTTATCATTACCACTGCATGCTCTGGTGATTTGGGCCGAGATTTTTCTAGTTTCTAGTTTTCCTATTCCGCAAACTCGCTTGCACTGGATGTCCCATGACATTTATATTTGTCAATTTAAACTTTCGAAAGCACTCTTTCAGATTTGAGTACATTTTAACAGAAGTGAAAATATGGAAAATTTGATCCGTAAGCACTTAAAGTCAAACGTTTAACCTTGTGGAATGAGAGGTGGTGGGAGTACGATTAGCGTGCAGTGAAATGTGCTTAACATAGTGCCTCTCACATTCATGTCACAGTTCTCGTTTAAACATCAGATACATCGGAGCTGTAATTTAGTAATTAGCGCTGGTGTTCTGACACATGGAACTATAACACAGGCTCGAGTCCAGCTCATGTCAATTCCACATACCTCATTTCCATGCACATTGAAGCTGTAGGCTAGAAGCATGGAAGTTTAAGCTTGGCTCACATCGTTCTCAGCAACCTATCTTCAACCAATTGTACATTTATTTATTTATTTTATTTAGTCATTTAGCAGATGATTTTATCCAAAGTATTGTAAATGTATACTTAATTGTAAGTATTTAATTTTATTTGTAACTACATAGTTCACCCAAAAGTTCAAATTCGGGGGGGCTATGCAATGAAAGTCAGTGGGGTCAAAAACAACATTGACTGGACTCCATTAACTTCCATTTTAAATGTTTAATTCAAAATATTTTCTTTTGTGTTCTGGAAAAGAATGTCATACAGGTTTTGAACATGAGAGTGAGTAAATGATGATAGAATATTCATTTTTGGGTGAACTATCCCTTTAATAATCCTTTTTATTCTTTAAAAGCATTAAAGGGCACCTAGTATGCCCCTTTTTACAAGGTGCAATATTAATCTTATGGCTCTCCTGAATGTACCTGTGAAGTTTCGGCTCAAAATACCACACAGATAGTTTATTATAACGTGTTGAAAAGTGTCATTTTTGGGGTGGGTCTAAAAAGTGCTGTTTCAGGGGTGTGTTCTCTTACATGAAAATGAGCTGCAACTTCCCACCCGACTCCAGAAGGGGGCGGAGCCTAGACGTCTCTGCTTTACATATGGCAATAAACAGAGAGGAGAAGCAACATATGCGAGAGTGAGAGGACCGGTATTCAGCTGTACATGTAGGAACCGGACTCAGACCCAGAACAAGGACAGACTACAGCAGAAGAAATTATGTTTTATTAACTTAATTAAGTTCAGGAGGAGCTCGTACAGATAATTAACACGGCCAATTCATTATCAGCAATCACATCGTCTATCCTATCAGCTCTCGAGAGAATCTTTAAATAGCCTAAGCCATCTTACCTTCATTCTCTCCAAGTCTTTTAGCATCCCTCCTCCACCCCGACTCCTCTCCATCAGCCCGTTCCTACCCTAGGGGGGAGCGCTCTGGGTCCAGGAAAAATGCAGAGCTCGGAGCCCTCTCCCCGGACAGCATGCCAAATATGCATGCATTTATCCCGCTTTAATATCAGCAGAGTGAACTCGTGAAACAATAATGCGAATGAACCAGAATGTCTCGGAATGGTAGTTTGAATCATTTATGTACTTGACGATGGATGCAACACAGCTGATCGCACGCAGACAAAATGCTGAACATGGCACAACACACTAGCAGCGATTACATGGACCCTAATAATCCAATTGTAATAGACCTAGAAGCACAATCAGAATAAAAAAGTTGCATCAATGACGTCATATTGCGGACAGGATCCAAACTGCTCGTTTTTTTGAGCCTGGTTTGGTTTTATGAAGATTAAAAATAAAAAAATAAAAAAATTATAATTCTAAGATGGCTGTGTACACACAGTTCCAACACACAATAGGTGCCCTTTAAACCAGTGTTTCTCAACTGGTGGGTCGCGACCCAAAAAGTGGGTCGCAAGACCGTTCTGAGTGGGTCGCGGAGTGTACAGTCAAAGAAACAACATCAACAACAAAAAACGTAATTCTAAATGTTTTTCTGATGCGAGACTTTTATTTTGATAGAAATGCGTGAAAGCTGTTGACATTTTAATTTTTTTTTTTGCAGTTAAAAGACTGCCTGTAGTCTTTAAGTAAAGACTGCCTGAGAAAAATTCATTATCTGCGGTCAGATGAGATGTTGTCAGGCTTAATGTCAGTCTCCCTATTCTATCGTTATTTTTGTAACTTGTTATGAAATAAAAAGTCTCTCGCCTCAGAAAAATTAACTATCCTGTCCTGTCAGTTTATACGGTGCTCGTAGCTCACTCTTCAATTGCACGTGCAATGCGGCGGCGCACGATATATATCATTTTACTAAGGCGCAAAAGAAACGTGAAATAAAAGTAAAGTACCAATAAATCACATAACTGGTACTTCGTGTGTTAGCTGGGAAGGATTTGCATGAAGGTATGATATTCATTCTATTCAGGAGCAGATTTCATGTTTCATTAACAGTTAATGTTAGTATTGTGTATTCACCATGTTAACTGTTGTTTCCATAACCCAAAAACACCATGCTATTTTCACTTTGTGTTATTTTGTATATGTTTAAATGACTGTGGTGGCTCATACCAACTTAATTGTATTAACAAAAAATAGTTTGGGACTGGGACTGTGTGTGTGTGTGTGTGTGTGTGTGTGTGTGTGTGTGTATGTTAAAAAAATTGTGAAACAAATTATATATATATATATATATATATATATATATATTTCTGTC
>NW_015554114.1:40479-40842 GCF_001515605.1 Sinocyclocheilus anshuiensis | reverse complement strand
ATCAGCTGAAGGTCAGCTGATGCGAGCTTGACTAACGTGACCTGCCAGAACTAACGCTACGCTTGATATATATAATTTATATATACCATGAGAAAATGTGGGTCCCATGGCCAAACCAGTTGAGAAGCACTGCTTTAAACCATTGGTAGCTTAATGTAACTGTTTACGAAGTGTCAACTAAAGTATTTCAATAAGGTCAGATTAGTAATGCTCTCCTAATAATGAACAAAACTTTTAAAGCATTTATTGATATAGGCAAAGTTTATTGTATATACTAATTTGTTGTAAAATTAACTGCAATGGTAGTTGTGACGAGAGGGGTGGGGCCGAGAGCCGTGGGATCGGAGCGAGGCCGGTGGGGTA
>NW_015554114.1:40048-40404 GCF_001515605.1 Sinocyclocheilus anshuiensis | reverse complement strand
ACGAAATAAAGTCCAGGCCTGGTCCTCTCTCCTCCAACACTGTCGTCACTCCTCCTTTTATCCTTCCGGAGCTCCACCGTGGGACTCGAGACCGGTGAGTGGCGCAGGTGTCGTGCATTAGCATTTACCCCACCGGCCTCGCTCCGTTCCAACCCCTCTCGTCACAGTAGTAAACTATGGTAGTAGCAAACCCAGCCATTTCTAATATGTGTCGATAGCAATTAGTTATATTATAATAGAGTATATTATACATATTAACTACAGAAAACATAAAATTTTTAGTATATTAGATTAAAACTAGGGCTGCACGATTAATCGCATGCGATATTTAATGCGCATCTTGTCAGAAAGCCGGT
>NW_015554114.1:22897-36571 GCF_001515605.1 Sinocyclocheilus anshuiensis | reverse complement strand
CCCTTATAATGTATTATAAATACAGGCTTCATAGAAAGTATTACCGGATTGACAAACAATTGAGGAAAGAAGAGAGAACATTCAGTTTGTGGGTTTTGCTCTTATATACTTACATTTGGAGTTAGATGTCAGTAACATGATTATTCTGTTTGGTTCTCTCTCTCTCTACAACCCCAACAGTGCATACATGTTAAATCAGAAATATATATTACAGAGTTAAACATGTTAAAGCAAATGTTTCTTATTTCATTCTCCCTCCCTCTCTCTCTCTCTCTCTCTTTTTTATCTCTCTCAGGAGTTGAAGCCTACACAGAGCCGTTGTTCTCTGACGAGCAGAGCAAAAAATCGCGTGAATATGATCGTGGTTTAGCGCAGCTCGTCAGTGAACAACGGCTCTGTGTAGTTAATGCTGCTCAATGTGAAAGCACGCAGGTGATGGAGATTTACCGCTGATTACACAACCGGCTTTACTGATAAGATGCGCGTTAAATATCGCATGCGATTAATCGTGCAGCCCTAATTAAAACATAACATTTTAGTAACAAGTTCCAGAAGCTTTAAATACCTTTAGCGTATAGGTGTTTCAAAATCTTCTCACAATTTCCATTCACTGTGCTGCATTTGAAATATAATGAGCAAATTATGACAACAACAACAAAAAAATTATAATAATTAATAAATCAACAAATAGTATGTCTATTCATACTGCTTCATTTACAGTAAACCAAACAAACAAATAAACAAAGTGTTGTAGTTCATGATACCTAGTACATTTACTAATTGAACAAATGTAACCTTACTGTAAGTATTACCAACATTTCTTTAGTAATTTAAGCATTGTTAAAACAGCCCCTGTATTGAAACCAGCCTACAGTGTACCGTCTCTACTGTTGCTGTCAATTAAAGTGACACAAAGGCCAAAAATAAAATAAAAACTCACACACAAGGCTTGTGAGATACATCTTGGCTTGTGTGACTTTAATTTTAGTCACTTAACCTTTCTTATTTAGTTATGAATATAATAATGTAAGCTGTCAACTATTTATAAAAAGCACTTTTTTAAATTGCAACATTAGAAATGTTTCAATGATGCATATCATTGTCATCAATGATATGCATCATTGTCATTGTCATATCATCATACAAACGCATATAGCCACATAGCTCTTACAAGGGAAAATATTGGATCCAGATGCAGTAATTATGTGAAGGAAGTCAGAATGAGTAAGGCTTGATGCGACTACCATTGTGATTTCAGCAGAATGTTGTCATTGCTTCATTCACATTTCATGGGGATGCTGGTGTGTTTAATCATCTCTATGGTGCAACATCTGCCAGCAGAGAGCAGGAGAATAGGGAGAGAGAGAGCGAATAGACTGCCTGCTTCTCAATCGACAGTGACGTGTGGATAAGCATGAGCATCTTAGTAAACAGGCATTATGATGTCTTTGTAATGTGCCTGGTTTACCATGACCCGAGTCATTAGTCTTGTGGAAGATTTGTGGCACTTTATTTTCCTGTTGGCTGCCACTCTTTGGAACTAGAAAGCCTGGCTTGCTGACTATGTCTGGCAGTGCTGGGCCTGTTAGGTCTCTCTTTGGGGTATTGATTGACACTGGGATTGTTTGACCCAGTTTACAGTCTAAGGTACACAAACCACATCTTGGAGACCAGCTGAAAATGTCAGACAACGATACCAGCCTCAACACCTGGAGCGAGGGCATATTATTGAGTTAATCCTGCAGAGAGGAAAATTGTGGCCAGCAAAGAGCACCTGGGTCTCTGAAAACCATTGAAATATAAGAATACACACACAGGATACAGGATGTATAGCTTTAAATATATCCAATCGAATTGAGCCTAAGAGACTGAGGCTGATCTTCTAAAACAGATTGGCCAGACTTTTTCCCAACTAGAATAAACAGGTTCAGAAGGGAAAAATAACAGGAGTGATTCATTTCATGGGTATATGAGCTATGCTTTGGATTCTTGGCCCTTCAAATGCATAGATATGAGCACATATACCTCACAGGTTAAGAATCTGAATCAGTTTTTATTTGTAGATAGGTTCAACAAGTTGCATCTCCCCACATATAGCTCTAAGGGTGTGTTCACACATGTCATGTTTGGTTCGATTAAAACGAACCCTGGTGTGATTGCTCTGTTATTGCAGTTTGTTTGAGTAAGTGTGAACGCTGCCATCCAAACCCTGGTGCGCACCAAACAAGGTATCGGACCGCTTCCAAACGAACTCTGGTGCGGTTCGAATGAAATATGAACGCAACACGGACCAAACACTTCTAAACGAACCAAAAACAGGAAGTAATGGCAAGATGTGACACTATGCGACATGATTTAATGACGTGGAACGAGCGGTACCATCCAAAACAAAATGAGCAGAGGGCAAACGTGGAGCAGCGAGGAGGTAAAGTGCCTTTTATGAGCTCTTCGTGAGTTCGCAGGTGGTGAAAATAAAATCATAACTACATACAGCAATGAGCGTGCTTAGTCCAGCAGACGGCATTATGTGTGTTCGACTTAAAGTGGCGCTGAGCAGACCGATCTCTGAATGGGTACTTTGATGTCATACACCGATCGGTCTGCACAGCACTGCTTTAAGTCGAACACAGCTTTTGTTTGGGGTGTTCGGTGATTTCTGTCACGAAAAATATGTCATTCAACCCGACCAATCAGGTTGTGAATGGATCACTATGCCTTTAGGTTCGGTATCTTTAGGTTCGCTGTCAAAAATGTCAGTGTGAACGCTCAGCGGACCAGGACCAAATGTATCGTTTTCTTTTTTAGTCTGGATCAAACAAACCAAGAGAACCGAACTACAAGTGTGAACGCACCCTAAGATACACTCTTAACTTTTGCCCACCCTCATTGTAAATGAATTGGTATTGGTATTGGTATTGGTCTTCCAAGCAGCTCTCTATGCTATACTATTTAATCAAGGCAGTAAAAACAATAAATGCAATCAAATAGGCCTCATTTATTGCAAATGTAAGTGGATTTGAACAGGGGCAATTATTGCGCTGCATAACAAATTCATTTTAAGTACCTATCATTTAACATTAGAGATTTATTGTTTATTGTTTGTTTTAATTGCACTGCCTTGGCAATAAGAAAATAGCTATTTCAGGCATATCAAAATAATGAAAATCCATTCATTTACTGCAAGTACTCACTCAAATAGACATTTTCAATATATTAACTATTATGCTTATTTCATCGATAGATACTTATAGACTGGACATATTCAGGCACTTTAGATTTTTCACACAAAAGGGATCCTTAAAAACAGTGGCACTTGAGTCTTTGATCTCTCGCTCTCTCTCTCGCGCTCTCTCGCTCTCTCTCTCTCGCTCTCTCTCGTGCTTTCTCGCGCTCTCTCTCTCTCGCGCTCTCTCGCTCTCTCTCTCTCGCTCTCTCTCTCTCTCTCTCTCGCGCTCTCTCTCTCTCGCGCTCTCTCTCTCTCGCGCTCTCTCTCTCTCGCGCTCTCTCTCTCTCGCGCTCTCTCTCTCTCGCGCTCTCTCTCTCTCGCGCTCTCTCTCTCTCGCGCTCTCTCTCTCTCGCGCTCTCTCTCTCTCGCGCTCTCTCTCTCTCGCGCTCTCTCTCTCTCGCGCTCTCTCTCTCTCGCGCTCTCTCTCTCTCGCGCTCTCTCTCTCTCGCGCTCTCTCTCTCTCGCGCTCTCTCTCTCTCGCGCTCTCTCTCTCTCGCGCTCTCTCTCTCTCGCGCTCTCTCTCTCTCGCGCTCTCTCTCTCTCGCGCTCTCTCTCTCTCGCGCTCTCTCTCTCTCGCGCTCTCTCTCTCTCGCGCTCTCTCTCTCTCGCGCTCTCTCTCTCTCGCGCTCTCTCTCTCTCGCGCTCTCTCTCTCTCGCGCTCTCTCTCTCTCGCGCTCTCTCTCTCTCGCGCTCTCTCTCTCTCGCGCTCTCTCTCTCTCGCGCTCTCTCTCTCTCGCGCTCTCTCTCTCTCGCGCTCTCTCTCTCTCGCGCTCTCTCTCTCTCGCGCTCTCTCTCTCTCGCGCTCTCTCTCTCTCGCGCTCTCTCTCTCTCGCGCTCTCTCTCTCTCGCGCTCTCTCTCTCTCGCGCTCTCTCTCTCTCGCGCTCTCTCTCTCTCGCGCTCTCTCTCTCTCGCGCTCTCTCTCTCTCGCGCTCTCTCTCTCTCGCGCTCTCTCTCTCTCGCGCTCTCTCTCTCTCGCGCTCTCTCTCTCTCGCGCTCTCTCTCTCTCGCGCTCTCTCTCTCTCGCGCTCTCTCTCTCTCGCGCTCTCTCTCTCTCGCGCTCTCTCTCTCTCGCGCTCTCTCTCTCTCGCGCTCTCTCTCTCTCGCGCTCTCTCTCTCTCGCGCTCTCTCTCTCTCGCGCTCTCTCTCTCTCGCGCTCTCTCTCTCTCGCGCTCTCTCTCTCTCGCGCTCTCTCTCTCTCGCGCTCTCTCTCTCTCGCGCTCTCTCTCTCTCGCGCTCTCTCTCTCTCGCGCTCTCTCTCTCTCGCGCTCTCTCTCTCTCGCGCTCTCTCTCTCTCGCGCTCTCTCTCTCTCGCGCTCTCTCTCTCTCGCGCTCTCTCTCTCTCGCGCTCTCTCTCTCTCGCGCTCTCTCTCTCTCGCGCTCTCTCTCTCTCGCGCTCTCTCTCTCTCGCGCTCTCTCTCTCTCGCGCTCTCTCTCTCTCGCGCTCTCTCTCTCTCGCGCTCTCTCTCTCTCGCGCTCTCTCTCTCTCGCGCTCTCTCTCTCTCGCGCTCTCTCTCTCTCGCGCTCTCTCTCTCTCGCGCTCTCTCTCTCTCGCGCTCTCTCTCTCTCGCGCTCTCTCTCTCTCGCGCTCTCTCTCTCTCGCGCTCTCTCTCTCTCGCGCTCTCTCTCTCTCGCGCTCTCTCTCTCTCGCGCTCTCTCTCTCTCGCGCTCTCTCTCTCTCGCGCTCTCTCTCTCTCGCGCTCTCTCTCTCTCGCGCTCTCTCTCTCTCGCGCTCTCTCTCTCTCGCGCTCTCTCTCTCTCGCGCTCTCTCTCTCTCGCGCTCTCTCTCTCTCGCGCTCTCTCTCTCTCGCGCTCTCTCTCTCTCGCGCTCTCTCTCTCTCGCGCTCTCTCTCTCTCGCGCTCTCTCTCTCTCGCGCTCTCTCTCTCTCGCGCTCTCTCTCTCTCGCGCTCTCTCTCTCTCGCGCTCTCTCTCTCTCGCGCTCTCTCTCTCTCGCGCTCTCTCTCTCTCGCGCTCTCTCTCTCTCGCGCTCTCTCTCTCTCGCGCTCTCTCTCTCTCGCGCTCTCTCTCTCTCGCGCTCTCTCTCTCTCGCGCTCTCTCTCTCTCGCGCTCTCTCTCTCTCGCGCTCTCTCTCTCTCGCGCTCTCTCTCTCTCGCGCTCTCTCTCTCTCGCGCTCTCTCTCTCTCGCGCTCTCTCTCTCTCGCGCTCTCTCTCTCTCGCGCTCTCTCTCTCTCGCGCTCTCTCTCTCTCGCGCTCTCTCTCTCTCGCGCTCTCTCTCTCTCGCGCTCTCTCTCTCTCGCGCTCTCTCTCTCTCGCGCTCTCTCTCTCTCGCGCTCTCTCTCTCTCGCGCTCTCTCTCTCTCGCGCTCTCTCTCTCTCGCGCTCTCTCTCTCTCGCGCTCTCTCTCTCTCGCGCTCTCTCTCTCTCGCGCTCTCTCTCTCTCGCGCTCTCTCTCTCTCGCGCTCTCTCTCTCTCGCGCTCTCTCTCTCTCGCGCTCTCTCTCTCTCGCGCTCTCTCTCTCTCGCGCTCTCTCTCTCTCGCGCTCTCTCTCTCTCGCGCTCTCTCTCTCTCGCGCTCTCTCTCTCTCGCGCTCTCTCTCTCTCGCGCTCTCTCTCTCTCGCGCTCTCTCTCTCTCGCGCTCTCTCTCTCTCGCGCTCTCTCTCTCTCGCGCTCTCTCTCTCTCGCGCTCTCTCTCTCTCGCGCTCTCTCTCTCTCGCGCTCTCTCTCTCTCGCGCTCTCTCTCTCTCGCGCTCTCTCTCTCTCGCGCTCTCTCTCTCTCGCGCTCTCTCTCTCTCGCGCTCTCTCTCTCTCGCGCTCTCTCTCTCTCGCGCTCTCTCTCTCTCGCGCTCTCTCTCTCTCGCGCTCTCTCTCTCTCGCGCTCTCTCTCTCTCGCGCTCTCTCTCTCTCGCGCTCTCTCTCTCTCGCGCTCTCTCTCTCTCGCGCTCTCTCTCTCTCGCGCTCTCTCTCTCTCGCGCTCTCTCTCTCTCGCGCTCTCTCTCTCTCGCGCTCTCTCTCTCTCGCGCTCTCTCTCTCTCGCGCTCTCTCTCTCTCGCGCTCTCTCTCTCTCGCGCTCTCTCTCTCTCGCGCTCTCTCTCTCTCGCGCTCTCTCTCTCTCGCGCTCTCTCTCTCTCGCGCTCTCTCTCTCTCGCGCTCTCTCTCTCTCGCGCTCTCTCTCTCTCGCGCTCTCTCTCTCTCGCGCTCTCTCTCTCTCGCGCTCTCTCTCTCTCGCGCTCTCTCTCTCTCGCGCTCTCTCTCTCTCGCGCTCTCTCTCTCTCGCGCTCTCTCTCTCTCGCGCTCTCTCTCTCTCGCGCTCTCTCTCTCTCGCGCTCTCTCTCTCTCGCGCTCTCTCTCTCTCGCGCTCTCTCTCTCTCGCGCTCTCTCTCTCTCGCGCTCTCTCTCTCTCGCGCTCTCTCTCTCTCGCGCTCTCTCTCTCTCGCGCTCTCTCTCTCTCGCGCTCTCTCTCTCTCGCGCTCTCTCTCTCTCGCGCTCTCTCTCTCTCGCGCTCTCTCTCTCTCGCGCTCTCTCTCTCTCGCGCTCTCTCTCTCTCGCGCTCTCTCTCTCTCGCGCTCTCTCTCTCTCGCGCTCTCTCTCTCTCGCGCTCTCTCTCTCTCGCGCTCTCTCTCTCTCGCGCTCTCTCTCTCTCGCGCTCTCTCTCTCTCGCGCTCTCTCTCTCTCGCGCTCTCTCTCTCTCGCGCTCTCTCTCTCTCGCGCTCTCTCTCTCTCGCGCTCTCTCTCTCTCGCGCTCTCTCTCTCTCGCGCTCTCTCTCTCTCGCGCTCTCTCTCTCTCGCGCTCTCTCTCTCTCGCGCTCTCTCTCTCTCGCGCTCTCTCTCTCTCGCGCTCTCTCTCTCTCGCGCTCTCTCTCTCTCGCGCTCTCTCTCTCTCGCGCTCTCTCTCTCTCGCGCTCTCTCTCTCTCGCGCTCTCTCTCTCTCGCGCTCTCTCTCTCTCGCGCTCTCTCTCTCTCGCGCTCTCTCTCTCTCGCGCTCTCTCTCTCTCGCGCTCTCTCTCTCTCGCGCTCTCTCTCTCTCGCGCTCTCTCTCTCTCGCGCTCTCTCTCTCTCGCGCTCTCTCTCTCTCGCGCTCTCTCTCTCTCGCGCTCTCTCTCTCTCGCGCTCTCTCTCTCTCGCGCTCTCTCTCTCTCGCGCTCTCTCTCTCTCGCGCTCTCTCTCTCTCGCGCTCTCTCTCTCTCGCGCTCTCTCTCTCTCGCGCTCTCTCTCTCTCGCGCTCTCTCTCTCTCGCGCTCTCTCTCTCTCGCGCTCTCTCTCTCTCGCGCTCTCTCTCTCTCGCGCTCTCTCTCTCTCGCGCTCTCTCTCTCTCGCGCTCTCTCTCTCTCGCGCTCTCTCTCTCTCGCGCTCTCTCTCTCTCGCGCTCTCTCTCTCTCGCGCTCTCTCTCTCTCGCGCTCTCTCTCTCTCGCGCTCTCTCTCTCTCGCGCTCTCTCTCTCTCGCGCTCTCTCTCTCTCGCGCTCTCTCTCTCTCGCGCTCTCTCTCTCTCGCGCTCTCTCTCTCTCGCGCTCTCTCTCTCTCGCGCTCTCTCTCTCTCGCGCTCTCTCTCTCTCGCGCTCTCTCTCTCTCGCGCTCTCTCTCTCTCGCGCTCTCTCTCTCTCGCGCTCTCTCTCTCTCGCGCTCTCTCTCTCTCGCGCTCTCTCTCTCTCGCGCTCTCTCTCTCTCGCGCTCTCTCTCTCTCGCGCTCTCTCGCTCTCTCTCTCTCTCTCTCGCTCTCTATCTCGCGCTCTCTCTCTCGCGCGCTCTCTTTCTTTCTCTCTCTCTCTCGCTCTCTCTCGCTCTCTCTAGAACGAGCCGTTTTAGGGGGGCGTGGCAGAGTCTTAACTTTGATAAAGAATATCTCTTTGGTTTTGAGACTTTAGTCTTTGCAACTTTAGGGATCTTATCTATGCACAATCAGCTTGTAACACTCCAAAGAGAAAGGAAAACTTGAAATCGCATCATATGACCCCTTTAAGCAGAACAACTGTTTTCAACATATAATAATGTTACTTGATCAACATATAATTATTTCTGAATGATCATGTGACACTGAAGCCTGGATAAATGGTTCCTAACAATTCAGCTTTGGCTTCACAGGAAAAAATAATAAGTTTAACATACATTAAAATAGAAAACATTTAAATTGTAACCACATTTCACAATATGACTATTTTTACTGTATTAATGATGAAATAAATGTTTAAGTTGTTATTCAACTACCTCAAATCCCTATTTAAGCCCTGTATATAAACTAGAAAATAAAGCAGGCAATAATTTGTACAAGGCTGGAATTGAGTCCCGGGTTGTTGTTTTTTTTTTTTATTCCAGTCGTTTAGTGGGTTAACATAAAAAGATCTGCTTTTTCTCTGGATCAGAATGTCTTTTTTCCTGCTCATCAAACTCAAACAACCACTTATTCAATAGGCCAGCATCAAAATGGCTCTTTAAAGTTTTGACTGCCCTCTGAAAGGTTAAGCATTGTAATTACCGTGCAAAAGCAACTTTAAACAAATGCTACAATCACCAAAAGCGAGAGGGCAAACTGAACAGCAACTTGACCCAAACTCTTTATCTGCTTGCTCACACAGGGTGGCGATCCGCTGGCTGCCCGCGGAGGATCAGAGGCAGCATCGCTCAGGCGTAAATGATGTCTCATTTCCAAAGCTTCTTACTTGCTGCTCCGAGGTCGTTTGCATGTGCCTGCCGCATGCCCACTCCTCCCGAATCGCAGGGCTACAGCTTACTGTCAGAAGTCAGATATGAATGTTTCCTTTGTGTTAGACTGTGTAGAGGTGCATGTCTGTGGGCGTCAATATTTTTATCTAACTTGAGCCAAATGACAGCTCACTTCATTTAATTTATCCTTGGCCTCTAATGTTCTGAATTAATTCATGTGATTTGTGTCACTAGTGGCTTCAGACAGAGAGAGAGTGAGTCAAAGACAGAAAGAGAGGAGGGCATAATGCTTCAGTATAAGCAGTCAGCGGGTGCTGAGGGCAATGTGCTGATCTGCCATGATGCACTCAGACAAGTGAATAAATCAGCCTACAATTAGGACCTCTGATTTCATTTATGCAACCTAGGAGCGCTCCTGAGGCTGATCCTGGCAGATGTCATTTCTAGGCAATTGATTTTGTGACTGTCCTGGGCCGCCAGCACCAGGCAGCCTCCATGCCAGATAAAAGATGGAATTTAAGCACGAGCCAAATGACCGTCTATGCAATTTAAACATGAGAGGGGAGATCTCGCACACACGCAGACTGACACAAACTTTGTATTTTTTTTTGACATTGCATGCATGTAAACCTATTGCAGGAGACTCCCAAAACAATATTAGGAACCGTAAAATGTCATAACTGGGGCACTTTAATAGTAAGAATTGGTCCACAAACTACAGTGTGACTTAAATATGAAGTAAACATGTGAATACAACAATATTTCTCCAAATGTGCATACTTTTGGACTAAACACCCTTATGGGTGTTGTTTAGTCAAACCCTGTCATCACAAATAAACCAGAACAAATGCAATCGAATATTTGTAGATATATAGATATAATAGACTGGTAAAAATAATTACCAGTTAATTTTGCATGTTGATTTTGCACTCCTGACAGAAGTGAAAAAAAAATAACTTTCACTATAACCATTTTTATTATAAATAGTGATCCAAAATACTTCTATTAATACAAAATTTGTTGAGATTAACTGAGATTGTCATGCAAGTGTTTAACGATTAGCGAATGTAAACAATAAGGATTTGGGGCCATTGCGATCTTTGCAACTAAACTGGTTAAGTCATCCCTCAGTGCCCCTGGAAGTTTGTTGAGGCCCCCTAGTGGGCCCCGGGCCCCTGGTTGAGAACCACTGGCCACATTAGCATCTATGTAAAACTAAATAGCAACCTTTTCTACAGCATGGCTGACACACATGGAATAAATGTACACATATGCATGAGAAGCATATAAGCGTATACTGCACAAACATTGTTACAGATAACTGCTTCAAAAACATTGAGGAAGTGAGAAAAGAAACAGTGAGGAAAGGTTTGGAGTCTTCTGTTCTGTCAGACAAAAAAAAACTCATACTGTTTTGCTATAAATATTTTAAAGTGCTTTTGCTTCTCAAGTCGTTATTAATGAATAGACTAGAAAATCTAACTACAGCAGAGACATGCTCACCCTGGGGTTTTAGCTGCTAGAGCAATGCCACTCTCACTAAACTACACACAATTACATTGCCAATTTCTCACAGTATGGAGGAAAACAAGGCTTGTGGCTATATAGCAGAAGATCTGCTTTGATGTATAACATCTCTCAGGTCATGATAAATCAATACACATACTATAAAACATAACTTAACACACAAATGTTTCACATCATAATGCTACATACTTATATTTTCATGCCTAACTTGCTATATTGTGGCTTTGATCTATTTTGTTTGTACATCAGAGAGAAAAGAAAATGCTAATAACAAAATAAGAGTAACAAAGAGTTAAGAGAAGTAATATTAAATGTTCAAGATGTCCAACACGAGATCCAGGTTTTTTGCAACAGCTAATCATTATTATCCAGAGAGCAACTGTTTGGACTTTAACTTTATTCACTAGTCTTAATTAGAGGCAGATCTAAAACATATTAATATGTGAAAGCCATGCATGGCAGGTCTTCCTCGCCCTCTCACATGCAGAATTATTAAAACACTCTCCAGAGTCAGCTCAATTTATTATTCTCCTTCTGTCTATGTGTTCTCGCTCTCACTCTTCTTCACAATGTTTGTTTGTTAATCATTGTTTTATTTTATAATCACAGGGATTCTTATCATTAATTCCCATTTGTAAAAATGAACAGAATCAAAGTCATAACAACAAAGGCTGTATTCAACTCGGGTCATGTTTTGTTTACAAATGCTAGTTTGATTAATTACATTTTGATTTGATCTTACTTTTATTTTTGGTTCAAGTGTTGTTTTGTTCTAATAACTCTTCACAGCTTTATTTATATCGGCATTGACAAAATGTTAGTACAAACGATATGAAGTTATCTAACTTTTCAAGGGCTTTAACTGCAACTCTTTAAACCTCCATCAAGAAATCTAAAAGACTAAATGAGTCGATGAATATTTCAAAGTATAGGCCTACATATGTGTACATGAAAGTGCACAGAAAGCACAAATAAAATGTTTATCCATCCCGAGGGAACTGCCAGATTTCTTCTCGCCATGTGGGCTCTTATCTTCTGACTCGTTTCTTTAAATTGGTATAATAGGTTTAGCATTTGGTATTCAGGCAAATCCTTGGTACGGGACTTCTGCTTGAACAAACCTAAATGTTCATGGGCAGGCCCAGCATGAATAGTCATTCTGAGGGGAAAAATTGCTTTCAATTTGTCTACAACCTGTCAAACTGAATTGCCTTGAGGGGTAAGGTTAAGGATTTATTTCAGCAGAGTATGTCTAGTAACATCATTTAGCCTATTCATGTGTTTTATGCTCAATACATGTACATGTCTGGCATCCTCTGATTCACGGTGTTCCTGGAGCCTAACTGCTCTTTCTCATAGTCCTTTATAGGAGGTTTGAGCAGGGCAGAGGTGTGAATATCCTCTGTGACAGAAGCATTAAAAATGAAGTGTCTGGCTACAGAGACTTCTGTGGACTCAGAAGTGGATTTATTCATGGGGTATTATGGATAATATTCCACATTCTGTACATTGAGGTTTTCTTGGATAAGAAAAATAAACCTCAAGTGGAAAGTCAGGTGTGCTGCATACTAAAAGTAAAATGAATGAAAGATTTCTTCATATTTATAATATATCATATCATATAATTTTTTCAGGATTGTTTGATTAATAAAACGTTCAGAAGAACAGCAATTATTTGCAATATAAATCTTCTGCATCTAAAAAAAACCAAAAAACTTTGAAATATAGTATGCTAAGCATGAAAAGCATGTACAGAAAACTGTACTCCAAGAAGGTAAATATATATACAAAACTAAACATCCAAATTGCCACCCATGCATAGATGTGTCCTTAAAACTCTGCCCTTGTTAGGAGTATGAAATTTAGTATTGTCTTTTTCTGTTACGTCTGACTGTTGCTGTTTTTCCTTATATGGTTTTGTTCCTGTTTGGTTTAGCTCTTTAGTTAATTTGCTCGTTAGTCATTATTAGTTAACTCCCTTCACCTGTTTTCCCCTCGTCAGCTGCCTTACTTAAAGTCTTCTTTCTGTTCAGTAGTTTGTCGGTTATTGTTTGATGTTACGACTACCCTGAGTTATTTCATTGCCTGTATTCATGTGGATTATAATATTAATTGGTTTAGCTCTTTAGTTAATTTGCTCGTTAGTCATTATTAGTTAACTACCTTCACCTGTTTCCCCCTCATCAGCTGCATTACTTAAAGTCTTCTTTCTGTTCAGTCGTTTGTTGGTTATTGTTTGATGGTACTACTACCCTGAGTTGTTTCATTGCCTGAGTTTCATGTGGATTATAATATTAAAGACTTTCTTTGTGGATTATTCTTCCTCGTCTTCCTTGGAGATACTGTAACAGCCCTCTCCAGCAAAAATTCCAAATGCATATTTCACATGGACCAAATAAAGAAGCACTGATGTGTTCTCCTTTTATCTGAGCTAAATACAACCCTCTGTCAGGGACATTGATGAGGTTTTATCTCCATGTGAGGAGGCCATGTGGCCAACAGAAGAAATAAAAATTGTTTTAGCTCTGCTGTGCATGAAGCATGTTTGGTTGAAAGTAGGGATGCACCGATACTGGTATCAGGCCCGATACTGAGGTCCTGTACTCGTACTCGATAAAATGCCCCGATACCAAACGCCGATACCACACAGCATGTGATAAGTGCCATATTCAGACAAAGAAACACCGACAACAGACAGCAGAATGGAGTTATTAGAGATTAAAAATGTCTACGAAGTATATGTATGCAATTAATATAAAATTAATACTGATATATTCAGTATTAATGCCTGTATAGCTGATTTGCGCCAGCTGGTAAGCAAATCACGCTGAGTGGATTGAGCACGCAGCGGTGCAGATGCGCGAGCTTGTCGAGTGAATCTCTCTTTCTCACAGACATTACTGGAAAGTTTGTAGTTCGGTCGGATATGTCAAAAAGAAGTAAGTAAAACAGTGCACAAGTTACTTAATGGTAGGTAGGTAGGGAGGTAGGTAGGGAGGGAGAGAGAGAGAGAGCGCACACTTCTGTTGTGTGATCTTGATGTTCGCTCACTTAGCACGCATCATTTGGATTAAAACTAAATCGTAAATATAAGACAATTTATAGGGGCATTCACTATAAACGTAATTTATTTTCACCCTTAAGCATACACTACTTTCTGGCGAAAGTGAAACTAACAGCCTGTGTGAAATGCGCAAGGCTGTACTGTACTTGTCCCTCTCATTCTGCACCAGTAGCCTACAAATACGTGTGAGCGGTGCGCGTTTTGCTTGCTTCATGAGTGTTTCTGCATTATATGAGTGGCT
>NW_015554114.1:21560-21928 GCF_001515605.1 Sinocyclocheilus anshuiensis | reverse complement strand
TTGAACCCAACCACTGGGTCAAAACAACCCAACCGCTGGGTCAAAACAACCCAACTGCTGGGTCAAAACAACCCGATAGCTCCTTTTTAACCTTTTTAACCCAGCGCTGGGTTATATTTAACCCAGCATTTTTTAGAGTGTACTTGTCCCTCACCAGTAGCACCAGTAGCCTACAAATACGTGTGCGCATTTTGCTTGCTTCATGAGTGTTTCTGCATTATATGAGTGGCTTTGGAAAATAAATCGCTGCACGTTTCAGATGAAAAAAACGCGACTTCTATTTATGAAAATATCACGGTTAGGAGATTTATAGCGAGTGGTTCCCTGCATTATTACAGCAAATCGCGTGATTACAGTATACTAAGCCG
>NW_015554114.1:17688-21550 GCF_001515605.1 Sinocyclocheilus anshuiensis | reverse complement strand
GATCAGTGAAAGTAACAAAAACTTGTAAAATACATTTTAATGGGCATAATTAAGTGTGAAAATAACAGAAGGATATACAGTCAAACCAAAAATTATTCAGAGACCAGATGTCGTGACCAGATGTAAGTGAGGATAGCAAAATAAACTAAACTGTGATATATTATACACAAACATTCTTCATACAGTGGACTACCAGTAAAGTTGATACAAATTTGGGACCAAAAATTATTCAGACCGAGTCTGGGAAAAAATTGAAGTTCAGGTTTGCATGAACCTGGTTGACAGCATGCCCAGGAGACTATATGCTGTCATTAAGGCTAAAGGTCACCCGACAAAGTATTGATAGCTGTATGAATCATTTTTGGTTGATTGTAATCCATTACATACACTGTAAAATATGATATGATGAAAAAGCCATGACAACTTATGTTTTTAAGTTACTTTAACTCATAAATATAATTCAAGCAATTTCAACTTTTTTTTACAAGTTATACTAGATTCAACTTGATTTTTTAAGTCAGTTTAATGTTACTGAAATTCAAAGAGCCCAATTTAGTTCAGTGAACTTAACATTTTAAGTTGTAGTTTATTGGCACTAACCGGCCAAATCTCTGAACATGGATTCATGCGCAGGAGTCAAATTTGTACATGAATTTAATATCAGAGTCCTTTCCAAGAAAAACAAATATTCTGCAAATCTAGACATTAGACTCATGTTTGAAACATGAGACATCGCAGTGCAACATCAAACAAGGAGACACGGGCAGACTATACAGCGAACTAACTAAACCGCGGAGGAGTTTCAGACTAACAACTCATGAACTTGAGGAAGCTGTCCGTTGGGCTGCGCGCGAAGAAGCATATTCAGCGTGGATGAGGTGAGTGAATGCTTGTGTAACATCATTTTTGTTCTTGTCATATTTTATTACCATTTTCTAAACTATAGAGAATAAACTGATAATGTGAGAAATGTTGAAGGTGTCTGAATAATTTTAGGTTTGACTATCTATTTGATAAATGAAGTTAACCAACTAACATTATACATACTCTTGGTTTCTGTACCCAATATTTAAAAAATGTACAAATGCAATGAAAATATTGGTATCGGTACTCGGTATCGGCAAGTACCAAAAATAAAAGTATCGGTATCGGGCGAGTACTGGGAAAAAGTGGTATCGGTGCATCCCTAGTTGAAAGTATGGATTTGGTTGCGTTCATTGGTCTGCGTGTGGGAATTAAAGTCTGAGTGAGAGGAATACATAATACATTGGTGCTCGATATGGTTCCATTTTTGTTCTGCGCAACTTAAAGGGAGCTTTGCCCAGCTCCAGTGCCCTGAAAGGGTTTAAGTATGCTGTTTGTTCACCATCAGTATTGTGTTTAATAACGCAGTTGCATATTAAGTAATCTTTTGATCTTCCTTTCATTATGTGTCCCCATGTGTGTTTTCCTGTTTGTTTTTTTTTTTTTTTTGCTTCACATTTAAAATTTACAATTTGCTATACACACGAGAAAAATGAAAGGACACAGAGAAGCTTTTTAATCTTAAGATTAGGAATAATATCATGCTCTTAAAACCCCTTTAATTGGTTGTGTTTCTGGTGAAAAGCAGAACTTTGTTCACAAAACTTCTCATGCTCTCGGGCTGTGTTACTGGAGCCTGTTCAGAGATTTATATGAGCTGTATTTCAGCAGATGTCATGTCGGGGACTGTTGGCTCTGCCACAGGGAGTCGTAACTCATTGAGAGACTACTAGTACCCTGTTATCAGTCTGCTACATGACCTCACACCAAACACGCCGATATTCGAGTGTATGAAAGAACACGTTCTGTCAACATGAGCAATGGAAGCAACAAAAGCAAATTACACAGCAATGGTCGGCCATACCAATTTTATGTGTCTGTCTGACTGAATTCGGTGACACGGTCTGAAATGGCATGTTTCAGTGGCAACATTGCATCGCAGCAGGGGATGCAATCACCTTAATTCACATTATCTAGAGACTTTGACATAAGAAGACAGGTAGGGAAAAATTTAGTCAGGTATTTTTAAAGAGGATGGGGATTTTTAAAAAGACATTTGGACACTGATCTACTTTGACTGTTGTGTTAAAAACATCAAATGTAATTCTGAAGCATTTTCAGTACAAGGGTGCAGCATCTAGCATGAGCGCCTGAATAAGAAGAAAGAAAAAAAAAACAAAAAGCTGGAGGAAAAAAATGCACTTCGGAAACAACAAGTAGGTCAAATGAATATTATCCATAATAACCAATCCACCCATACATTTGACAGACATCTTGTTTTCTCAGACTAAAGTGTAGCAATTCAAAAATATGCTAAACAAAATTCAAACAGTCATGAATATTCACAGCGTAGTGCTTTTATTATGCATGCCCAACGTTGTAACCTATGAATAGCAAAGCAGCACATTGCAAACTAACACACCACATGCAACCCGGCAATAATAGGACAATATTTAGGTCATAAACAATTAACTTTGTTCTCCTTGGTTCAGATAGCACATTAGGATACACATTCCATTCCTCAACAAAAGGCTAAAAAAAATTTCACCTGCACATCCCATTCCCATTTATTCAGCATAACGTTCCTCTAATTATGTTTGCTCATTTATAGGGCTTAATTATAGAGGGAGCCCGTAATTACAGGGGCAGGGAAAAGGTGGGTGAGTTTGCTGAGAGGGATCCGTGCTAGTCTAATGCCCATAGTATCATATCCCGGTCTCAAAGCCAGGACATAGTGTGACTGAGAGCTGTCAAAGCCTGCTGAGGGGGAGGCAGAGGGGCTGGAAAGGTATAGAATGGGAGAGATTTCTCTCCCTCAGTCGAACAGAGAGGAAAGTGCCGTTTGCTCGAGTGTGATAACCACAGAAATGAGATTCTTTGACTGGAATTGCTTTTAAATCGTCACATAGCCGCCGCACGCTCTTCGGTGCATTCCGATTCTCCTTGTGGCTGGAGACTGCCAGCTACGGGCGGATAATACTCCTCTGTCGGCTCCTCTGAGATCAGCCGCCACAAAGACAGTCATTCAACATTGAATGTTTTTGCTGGTCACTTCAAGCCGGTCGAGTTCAATGCAATTCATTGGCACGCGAGTTTCCCCATTGTTGCTTGCGTGTGTGTGCGATGATGTGCATGTGCCGCAATGCAGGCCTTTATGCACAGAATAATGGTAATGTGTACACAAAGAGCGATACCACAAGGACGCTCTGCTGGCACAGACGCACTGCAGTTCACCACGGAGAGAGGGGTATTTGCTAGCTGTAGAGCTCGCCAGGAAACATAATAATGTGTACGCACAACACTCCCAGAGAAGACCATTGAGAAGCTTCAAAGTGCGGAAGAGAATGCATTTAGCTTTTTGATGGGCCCTTTTGTTGAATATCAATTTCATAGAGGCTGGAGTAATGTTGTGAAAGGCAGGGGCAGATTTTGTGATTTGGGGGCCCCAGGCAAAATATAGGAATCGGGCCCTATATATTTGCACACATTTACCTAGATCAGCCATGAGGTTCCTTTTTTGTTGTGATGCTTGCTACTGCACAATGGTGCCCAACAATCGTGTCCAATGTTTCTACATTTGCCATGTACATTTTATAATGGCTTTCTTTTATGTTGTAGACCATGAAATAGCAGTTGATTTACAGTTTTCACAAAAACTAAATAAATTATAAAATGATAAACCTCACAATTGAGCCTTTAAACCATTTTTTAAGAAAAGAGATAAGTCGGAAGTATAAAGTATGATCAGTGTTGGGAAGGTTACTTTGGACATGTAATAGGTTACAGGTTACAAGTTACCCTATTTAAAATGTAATAAGTAGTGTAACTATTTCAATTA
>NW_015554114.1:16428-17042 GCF_001515605.1 Sinocyclocheilus anshuiensis | reverse complement strand
ACTCAGAGCAGTTCTAGAGATTATGTTTATGTGTTCATGTACTCATATATTGAGGCGGCAGAGGCTGAAAACACCACAAGCTTCAGCAGGCCTATGTGTAGTAAAAGAAACCGCATGTCTGCGCCATTAATTTCTACGGTGACGCATTGATGCCACACACATTTTTTTTTTCCACTCAGTTATGTCGTAATAACGAGATGTTATGTCGTTTTAACGACATCTTTTCTCGTTAAAACGACATCTTTTCTCGTAATAACGAGATGTTTTCTCTTAAAACGACATCTTTTCTCATAAAAACGAGATATGTCGACATAATTATCTCGTAAAAATGACATCTTTTCTCGTAATAACGAGATGTTTTCTCTTAAAACGACATCTTGACATCTTTTCTCGTAATAACGAGATGTTATGTCGACATAATTATCTCGTGAAAACGACATCTTTTCTCGTAATAACGAGATGTTATGTCGACATAATTATCTCGTAAAAATGACATCTTTTCTCGTAATAACGAGATGTTATGTCGACATAATTATCTCGTTAAAACGACATCTTTTCTCGTAATAACGAGATGTTTTCTCTTAAAACATCTTTTCTCGTAATAACGAGATGTT
>NW_015554114.1:15454-16286 GCF_001515605.1 Sinocyclocheilus anshuiensis | reverse complement strand
TAATACTCAAGATTTAACAAAACTATACTTTCTAAATTGCCTACATGTCAAAATTAGTACATCACTACAATATATTTATAGAAAAACCCTAATATTGAACATGAGTCATGATTTTCCCTTACAGAAGTTAACCATGCCTTTATTAAATTGTATGGATAACTTACAGGTCCTTGATTAGGATGCCTTTTCTGTGAATCTGTGTTATTCATATATGTATGTATGTATGTTTGTATGTATGTGTATATATATATATATATATATATATATGTATATATATATGTGTATATATATATTTTAGCAAATTTTGTATTTTTATTTATTATGCTTGTATATCAGTTATCTTTTATTTGTTTTATACTAAGTAATGATTGTCTTGGCGTATGTGTATGTTTGACACATTTCAGGGTTTTGTGCCGCAATATCCTGTCATGTCAAACTTTAAATAAAACTAAACTAAACTAAACTAAACATTATAGTAAAAGTACAGTAACCAAGCTTTTTTTTTTTTTGGCAAATGGATTACCATTTTTACTTATTTTTACTAAAATTCCATGGTTAAAACTATGGTTAGTGTAGCAAAAAACATGGTTAATTTGTGGTTACCATGGTTTAACAATAGTAACCACTGTCTTTGGATTCATAGTAAAATCATTGTTCATTTTCGTAAGGGTTGTGCTGTTGTCTGCCCTAGCTCCCCCTACACCTATTATGATTATTTGTCTGCTAAATTACTACTGTACCATTACAATAGATAATAATGATGTCCTTTATACAGTATTTTGAGTGATGACTGATGAGCAATGGGCTGCTGCTGCTTAACTAAGTAAACAAA
>NW_015554114.1:9686-15061 GCF_001515605.1 Sinocyclocheilus anshuiensis | reverse complement strand
TTAACATTTTCATAAGTAACTGTAATTTAATTACACATTTTTTCTTAGTAACTGTAACTGATTGCAGTTACATTTATTTTGTAATTAAATTACGTAACGCCGTTACATGTAACTAGTTACTCCCCAACACTGATTATGATATTAATTTAAAACGGGGTTATGTGGGTGGATTTTCGCATTGGTCTGAACAAAAACTGCAGACAGGATTATTGAAAATGCACATTCATTCTCTGCCAACAGGAAGTGCTTTTGGAACATCAGAAATACAGCGGTTTCCCCGGCTGTAAACAAAGCAGCGCTGCTCATAAACGCTACTTTATCAGAAAAAAGGAAAATGTCACCGAAACTTTTCTGAAGACAGTCGGTACCCATCAGAGATTAATTCATATAAAAACTTGTTGAATTCGTGAGAATGAGAAACATATAGCCTATATTGAGGAGGAAATCCACTGATGAGTTACCAGTGTAAGCCTGTGTGCCAAAGGCTGTCTAATTCTAAACTTTAAAATACACTTATTTTAGTTATTTTAACTACAAATTTAAATGAAAATTAAAAAATAATGAAATGGAAATTATACATTTGCAAACCTAAGGATTATATTAACCAAACAAGTAACTGCGTATGCGTACTCTACTTAGGTCCTTCTCATAAATGAGTAAGCGGCATTTAAAACAATAAACATATAATATGCACTGTTGTGCAATATTTGATTACAGCTTCAGATACATGATTGTTTTATTTGCTAAAAGCAGGATACAATAAGGTGTGGGTTTGTTTTGTTTTGTTTTATTATTTTATTTATTATTTTACTATTCTTGCATAAAATCATTTAATGCTATTTATTTTATGCAAGCCTTAGCAATTTCATGTACATATTTGTTTCTAAAAGGTTCAGAAAAAAAATGTTGTATATAATATTTAATTCTGTGACAATCCATTGATTAATCAAAACTTTGATTTGTGGCTAAGTCAATTTCATATTGTGTGTTAAAAAAGACAATGCATAATACTATAATAGTTATACTATTTAATAAATAAATACATTTTATAGCCTGATAGGCCTCTTTTAAACAGACCATCAGTCAAAAGTTGGACACACCAGAATAAATGTTTCTCATGATCCAAAAGACCATGTTGTTGTATTCAAACATTTGACTGGTTTTGGTCTCATTCCCTCATAAGGAAGTGGTTAAAATCCACCCAAAAGCCATAAAAAGAAAGATGAAATTGTGTAAAATCTTGTTTCTGCAAGGATTATAAATAGATGATCTGTAAAAGTTCAGAGCAAATAAAAAATTCACATCGTATAAGTACATAGAAAGTGAACAATAAACACTTAAACATTGATGTCATCAAATTTTTATTAATGCGTGGTCACATTTACCGTTGCTCGGCTAAATTTTGTTAATGAAATCTATCAATTTCAAGAATAAGCAAGATTGGGAGTTCCCTTTCGAAAGGGAACTCCACGCTGCGTCCTCTAGAGGGCGCTAGGGGAACGCCTTCAGCGTGACCGGTGTCTGAAGCATGAATGAAAAAACGACAATGAACTTGACATTGGCAGGCGGCAGCCTATGACGTAAACAATAAAGCGAGTGCGGGTATAAAAGCGCACCTGCGGAAAACGTCATCCTCTTCTTTGTCTTCAAGCCTTGTGTACGGAAGCACATGCGTTTGACTCACGAGGGATAAGGATGCGCTCACTGTTTGCATTCGCGGAACTACTAGAGCAGAGGTCTGTACTCGAGTGTTTGTCAGCGTTTGCATGAGCGCGTTGAGCATCTTGAGGGAGTTGAACAAGCTTAATGCAATGCATTCGCGGCGGTTTCTGTTCTTGCCTGATTCTTGAGAGAATTTAGTGTTTGAACAGAGTGTGTTTGGCTCTCGACGGAGATTAGCCACACTGCGAGATGTGATCGCATTGAGAATGCCTCTATGCCTGATTCTCTTTGAGAATTGAGTCAGAGCTCTGTGGCTGTTTTAGGTTGTTAGGCTCTTGTGGGCCTCCTTGATAAGTCGCTCTTAGGTCGAGCTTTTGAGTACTCCCCTCACTTGAGGTCTTCGTACTGAGTACGCTGATCCATAAGGGTGGGTGGTTGCACTCCCCTTGCTTTAGAGCTCCCTAGAGCTCTGTTCAGCACTTGGTCAGTACTCCTAGCTTAGTACTCCAGCTTTGAGTCTTTCGACGGTACTATTAGCATGTAGGCTCTATCGTGAGCCTCACTAACGGTGTCTAGCGTTGAGTGTGGTCAGGTCTCCTCTCGTTTTAGAGAGTCGTTATGCTGAGGCCTCCGCTCACCTGAGCTCCAGCTAGACTTGGAATCAAGTGTTCGGCCCTCTGTGGGGCCGCCTTGATAGACAGTCTTTATGCTGAGTAGGTTTGGCCTCCTCTCGCTTAAGAGAGTCGTTATGCTGAGACCTCCACTTTTTAGAGCTTCTCTATTAGGGCTGAGTGTTGTTAGGCTTCTGCTCTTTAGAACTCCGTCTTTGGCAGTAATATGAGTTTGTAGGCTCTTCCTTTTTTGAGCCTCACTAACTGCCTATGGCGTTGAGTGTAGCTAGGTCTCCTCTCGCTTTAGAGAGTCGTTATGCTGAGACCTCCACTCTTAAGAGTCCCCCTACCAGCGTTGAGCGTTGTTAGGTTTCTTCTCATTTAAGAGAGTCATCTTGCTGAAGCCTCCGCTCCCCGGAGCTCCGCTTTTGGCGGTAATATGAGTTTGTAGGCTCTTTCTTTTTGAGCCTCACTAACTGCCTATGGCGTTGAGTGTAGCTAGGTCTCCTCTCGCTTTAGAGAGTCGTTATGCTGAGACCTCCACTCTTAAGAGTTCCCCTACCAGGATCAAGTGTCGTTAGGCTTCCTCTCGTTTAAGAGAGTCATCCTGCCGAAGCCTCCGCTCTCCAGAGCACCGCTTAGGCAGAAATATGGGTTCGTAGGCTCTCCCCTTTTGAGCCTCACTAACTGCCTCTGGCGTTGAGTGTAGCTAGGTCTCCTACCAGGATCGAGTGTCGTTAGGCTTCTTCTCGTTTAAGAGAGTCATCCTGGTGAAGCCTCCGCTCTTTAGAACTCCGTCTTTGGCAGTAATATGAGTTCGTAGGCTCTTCCTTTTTTGAGCCTCACTAACTGCCTCTGGCGTGGAGTGTAGCAAGGTCTCCTCTCACTTTAGGGAGTCGTTATGCTGAGACCTCCACTCTTAAGGGTTCCCCTACCAGGATCGAGTGTCGTTAGGCTTCCTCTCGTTTAAGAGAGTCATTCTGCTGAAGCCTCCACTTTGCATAGCTCCGCTTAGGCAGTATTAATGTGTAGGCTCTTGAGCCTCACTAACTGCCCCTGGCGTTGAGTGTAGCCAGGTCTCCTCTCATTCTAGAGAGTCGTTATGCTGAGACCTCCACTCTTAGAGTTCCGTACTTTGGTAGCTGAGCTAGTATACGACGCTGGCAAGCTTTGAGCCTGCCTGTAGAGGTTTGTTGCTCGGGTCCTGGCAAAAGCCATTTGGATGGGGCAGGGATGGTGTTCCTTGAGTCCTTGACTTAAGGATTCCAGTTTTTGGGCACTTATCCCTCAGCATGGCGGCGTGGGTAGACCGTTCCCCTAGCGCCCTATAGAGGACGCAGCGTGGAGTTCCCTTTCGAAAGGGAACGTCTCAGGTTACGCATGTAACCATGGTTCCCTGAGAACCGGGAACGAGACGCTGCGTCTCATTGCCATGCTTCGGCCATTCCTGCCTGCGTCTCCTTCAGACAAAGAAGTGGATGATGTTTTCCGCAGGTGCGCTTTTATACCCGCATTCGCTTTATTGTTTACGTCATAGGCTGCCGCCTGCCAATGTCAAGTTCATTGTCGTTTCTTCATTCATGCTTCAGACACTGGTCACGCTGAAGGCGTTCCCCTAGTGCCCTCTAGAGTTCTCAGGGAACCATGGTTACATGCGTAACCTGAGACGTTTTGCGCAAGGGTGAAAAAGTTCTGCATGCAGACTTCACTCATGTTGGTCTTGAGAATTTGCTACATTGACAACAGAAAAAAAAAATCTTCAGTGTAAGTGGTACTTTATGCATCGCTACACTATTAACATATTGGGGTGTAGGGGGTCTGGATAGAGGTAGTACCTTTGCTGTTCAGCAGCTGCACCCTACCTGCTAGGTTGGAGGGGCAACACTGGTCCTCACCCATCTCCTAAATCTCTCACGTGCTGGCTCCACGTGTCACACCCTGGCAAACCGCCTCAGCTGGCGGGCTAAACCACGTGAGGAGGTGGTGTTCACACTGCACCACTAGGCGGATGAGCTGCTTCTGGCAGCCAACGGCTAAAGGGCGGAGGAGATCCTGGACTGATCCAACGGCCGAGTGTGGGGGAGTAAACCCCCAAATCAGGAGTGGAGCCCCGAAGGCGGACAGATGCCTGTATTCACGCACTGTTCCGGCAGCTCCTGCAGCCAAGCTGGTGCCAAATGTACTGCTCTACATTCCTTTGGACTACATCGGTGAGGCCGTGAGGGGGATCTTGATGACTGGGCATCCCAGGATCTCCATACACTCCGCCCAGGCTTGCGCCCTGGAGAGGTCACTCCAGTATCGCTGCTCCAGCGACAACACAACACGGGAGACGGCAGTTACGAGTTATAAGCCCAGAGCAGATTGGCGTAAGCTCGGGCACTACGGGTTGTCTCCGACGGTGGGAGGGATCATCGGGTGGAATTTCAGAACCATGTGCCCTGGACACTCTGACGAACTACAACAAGTTGATGACGCCAGGAAGACAGCCATCATCAACCATGAGCTGAAACGACTGGACATCGACATTGCTGCTCTACAGGAGACCAGACTCCCTTCCAACGGCAGCCTCAGAGAACAGGACTACACGTTCTTCTGGCAGGGAAAGGAGCCTGAGGAGCCTCGAATACACGGCGTTGGATTTGCAGTGAGGAACTCCATGCTGTCCTCAATTGAGCCGCCTTCTGGAGGTACGCCCAGAATCCTCTCTCTCCGCCTCTCTACCTCTTCAGGTCCAGTCAACATCCTGAGCATCTATGCTCCTACACTCTGCTCCTCAGCTGAGTCAAAGGACAAATTTTATGAAGAGCTTGAGACCACTATCAAAGAGATCCCTACCACAGAACACCTGTTCCTACTTGGGGACTTCAACGCCCGGATCGGAGCTGATCACAACTCCTGGCCCCGTTGTATCGACCATTTTGGCATTGGCAAGCTTAACGAAAATGGACAGAGACTGTTAGAACTTTGTTCGTACCATGACCTGTGCATCTCAAACACGTTCTTCTCAACCAAACCCTGCCATCGAGTGTCCTGGCGACACCCCAGATCCTGTCACTGGCACCAGCTGGATCTTGTCATTACCAGAAGACCCCTGCTGAA
>NW_015554114.1:0-9614 GCF_001515605.1 Sinocyclocheilus anshuiensis | reverse complement strand
TGCTGAACTGCGTTCTTACTACCCGCAGCTACCAAAGCGCCGACTGTGACACTGACCACTCACTGGTTGGGAGCAAGGTACGCCTTCACCCCAAGCAGATCCACAACTCCAAGCAGAAAGGACGGCCACGTATTAACACAGCCCTGACATCAGTCCCAGAAGTTTACACACGCTTTGCCAGTGCCATTGAAGTGGCCCTCAAGGACTGCCCAGACAACAGCGCTGAAGAGTGATGGAGCCACATCCGTGACGCCATCTACAACTCGGCCATGGCAACCTTCTGCAAGAGGGAGAAGAAAAACCCAGACTGGTTTGAAGCAGGAATAACCGAAATTGAGCCAGCCATCACAGCCAAACGTACAGCTCTGCTAGACTACAAGCGCGAGCCTTCAGATAAGGCATTAGCTGCACTTCGGAAGGCCAGAAATGACGCCCAGCGGATTGTCAGGAAATGCGGCAATGATTATTGGCTGAACCTCTGTCAGAGCATTCAGCTCTCCGCAGACTGTGGGAACAGCCTCGCCATGTATGAGGGCATGAAGAAAGCATTTGGCCCAAGCACCATCAAGATCACTCCCCTGAAGTCCGCTACAGGTGACGTCATCACAGACCGCGGTAAGCAGATGGAGAGATGGGCGTAGCACTACCAGCAGCTATACTCGAGGGAGAACGTCGTCACTGACACTGCAATGGAGAGCACCACCCCCTTGCCCGAGATGGAGGAACTTGATGCTCTGCCCACTGTAGACGAGCTCAGCAAGGCCATTGACTCTTTAGCATGTGGCAAAGCTCCAGGCAGTGACGGCATTCCCCCAGAGGTCATCAAGGCTGGCAAGAAGAGTGTCCTCCTCGACCACCTTCATGAACTCTTACTTCAGTGTTGGGAGGAGGGAACGGCACTGACGGCACTCCCCCAGAGGTCATCAAGGCTGGCAAGAAGAGTGTCCTCCTCGACCACCTTCATGAACTCTTACTTCAGTGTTGGGAGGAGGGAACAGTTCCTCAGGACATGTGAGACACCAACATCATCGCGCTCTACAAGAACAAAGGAGACCGCAGTGACTGTAACAACTACCGCGGCATCTCCTTGCTGAGCATGGTTTTGAAGGTCTTCGCCCGCGTGGTGCTGAACAGACTCCAAGTGCTGGCTGAACGCGTTTACCCAGAGGCGCAGTGCGGCTTCAGATCCCAGCGATCTGTGGGGAAGATCCCACTTCCCCACGACTTGTGGGGAAGTCGTGGCCTAATGGTTAGAGAGTCGGACTCGTGTAGCACTACCAGCAGCTATACTCGAGGGAGAACGTCGTCACTGACACTGCAATGGAGAGCACCACCCCCTTGCCCGAGATGGAGGAACTTGATGCTCTGCCCACTGTAGGCGAGCTCAGCAAGGCCATTGACTCTTTAGCATGTGGCAAAGCTCCAGGCAGTGACGGCATTCCCCCAGAGGTCATCAAGGCTGGCAAGAAGAGTGTCCTCCTCGACCACCTTCATGAACTCTTACTTCAGTGTTGGGAGGAGGGAACAGTTCCTCAGGACATGCGAGACGCCAACATCATCACGCTCTACAAGAACAAAGGAGACCGCAGTGACTGTAACAACTACCGCGGCATCTCCTTGCTGAGCAGACTCCAAGTGCTGGCTGAACGTGTTTACCCAGAGGCACAGTGCGGCTTCAGATCCCAGAGATCAACGATCGACATGATCTTCTCACTGAGACAGCTACAGGAGAAGTGCCAAGAGCAGAGACAGCCACTCTACATCGCCTTTATTGACCTGACCAAGGCCTTCGACTTGGTCAGCAGGAAAGGCCTCTTCACCCTACTGCACAGGATCGGATGTCCCCCCCAAGCTTTTGAAGATGGTCACGTCCTTTCACGATGAAATGAAAGGTACCATCCAGTACGATGGCTTATCTTCAGAACCTTTTCCAATCCGAAGCGGCGTGAAGTAAGGTTGTGTCCTCGCCCCGACACTCTTCGGCATCTTCTTCTCCCTGCTGTTGTGCCACGACTTCAGTCAGTCAGAAGATGGTGTCTTCATTCGCACTAGGAGTGATGGCAACATTTTCAACCTTGCACGTCTGCGCGCAAAGACCAAGGTGCGCAGGGTCTTGATTAGAGAGATGCTGTTTGCTGATGACGCCGCCCTGACTGCCCATACCGAGGAAGCCCTACAGCGTCTCATCAGCAGCTTCGTTCGCACTTCTGGTGAGTTTGGGCTGACCATCAGCCTAAAGAAAACAAACGTCATGGGCCAGGATGTCAGCAGCACTCCATGCATCTCCATCAGCGATCACACCCTCGAGGTAGTGGAGGACTTTACATATCTTGGCTCCACCATCTCCAGCAACCTCTCTTTGGATAACGAGCTGAACACCAGAATCGGCAAGGCATCAATAGTGATGGCCCACCTGACCAAGAGAGTGTGGAACAATAGCATACTCACCACCAACACCAAGATGAAAGTGTACCAGGCCAATGTCCTCAGCACTCTTCTCTACGCCAGCGAGACGTGGACTATGTACACCTGGCAAGAACGCAGACTTAACTCTTTCCATCTGCGCTGCCTGAGAAGGATCCTTGGAATCACCTGGCAGGACCGTGTCCCAAACACTGAAGGAAAGAGAGAGGACCAGTGGGAGGAGAAAAGGCAGCGCAGACGGCAGAGAGTAGAGTCAGTGCCCACAGAAGCAGCCTCAGGCTTCACCTGTAGTAACTGCAACAGACTCTGCCGCTCTCGTATTGGACTGTTTAGCCACAGCAGGCACTGCAATTCCAAAACAGACTGACCCGGGCACAGATACATTGTCTCTCGAGACAGAAGGATGCCGATTGACACTATTAACAATGGACAACAGACATTTTTACCTGCACATTTACTTTGAAAATATAGATAAAAACAAGATGCTTTCCATTGAAGAAACCACTAAATACAATATGAGTCATTCTGACTCCCTTGCATTCACACATGCATTTATATGTTTTTAGTCATGCTTTTTAAGGTTAAAAATTGTAAGTTCTAGTGCTTAGCTACTACTACTACTGCTACTGTACATTTAAATACCCATTCAGGGGTCCTCCAAGACTCTTTTCTACCCTTGTATACACCACAATCACTCCTCGCGTACCCACGCATCCATGTGAAAGGCATTTTCAGAGATGTCCCCAAACTACATCTTTGTTGACATGTTAACTTTAAGTCTGGGCGTCTTTGATCACAGGGATGGGATCTCAGAGGGGAGTGTGATTAAAAATGACATTTTCAATGCCCAAGGACCAAGGCAGCTGGGGGATTTTCCACACAGTGTGGAGTCATAAGCTTCTATACGAAATACACCAGCGATTCCAGCAAAGAGCCCTAACTGGGGAATAGGATATAGCACGGCAGAAAGCGCTCTACCTCCCTCCAGCCCTTTTTGCTAATAGTTGTGAGCTTCACACTGGATGACTTTCAAAGCGACTTGTTCCACCCTTTCATGTTAATGCTAGTTGGAATGCAAATGTTCAGGTTCTATTCAGAGCCTCTAGTTTTATGGGTGCCGTGTCGGAGATGACAGGCCCGGAATATTGACAGCCGTGGTTAGCTCAATCCAGCCTAAAGTTTAGGATTAGACTTCATTGTGCCAGAAATAGGAAGGCCACTGTAGTAACTATAATCCATGATGAATGACATCTCACTGGGCTTGCTTTTTTTTACCCTTCATAGATTACATATTAGGTCCACTTCAAACAATTTCTCTCTTTAGAGGACGTACTGCCAAGAAAAATTATAGACATTACAAATTAAACACAATGTTCGTATTTGTTTGATCAAACGACTGTCAGCTATATTAAGACTGTGCCTTCAGATATGTGTCATGGTGAATAGATCCACATATAACAGGGCCTACTCATAATGAACACACAATACAAAACAATCTGACAAATAAAAAAACAAGAAGAGAGACCATTTGTAGGTGAGAGAAAGGTCATAATTTTACTTATTTCTGTGTTGAAGGTCAGGTCATGAAGAGACTCCTGCTGACCTCCTGACTTCTGACTCTTGGCTCTCAGCAGAAAGGAGAGGGAATGGAGAGGAAAGGTCAATGTGTGAATAAACATGATGTTATTGATCAATTTTTGCTTTTCAAATCCCAAAAAGTGTTTTCATATTGACAGATGCATGCTGTTTTTCAGTGTTTGTGAAGCTTTAAGATTGATTTTATTTTATTTGTATTTATTTGTCCATACAGTGAAAATCAATGGGGTTGAAATGATCTTCAAAATATCTTCTTTCATGTTCTGCAGAAGGTAAAAAATAAGAATGGGCAGTTTAATTTCAAAATGGTTCATTTACATTCAAATTAATTGGACTTTATAATGCTACAAACATTTTTACATTTGAAGCAGGTCAGCAAAACAGGTTTACTACATATGAATTGAACATTTTGTGTTATAGGTACAAGTGAATATCATACATATACATCAATATATATCATATACACCAAACTGATTTATTAAATAGTTTAGGAAGTAAATCCTTACACTGATTATTGCCAATAATCAAAGTATTGCTGTGTATGTAAACAGAACCACTATGACAATAAAACTGATGTAACGTCTACACTACATTGCAATTTGTTGGGGGAAAAAAACAGCTTGTTAAAAAGCTACTCTGTTTTAAAAACAGCTGAGCTCTATTGTCAAGCTTAAGATTGCCAACCATCCCATATGCATAATATAGAATTGTCCCATATTTAAAGAAACAAAACTGTGTTCTATATAATCCATTTGGGACACAGTTTGCCCTTTATTTTATCAAACAGCTTACAATGTCCTTTTCAATTAAACCAGTTTAACATACAAGAGTCAATGCTAAAATTACAGCACTTTAAAACAAAGTGTGAAGGACAGATGTGAAACAGGGAGATATTTAATCTGAGAGCCAAAACATTGCCTGTTGCTGCATTGCACGGATGCTACACTTCACAGCAGATGAACAATCAAAGGAGGGCAGCTAATACTAGCTAACTTTAATCTGCTGGCATTTTGCTCTTATACTGTTCATCAGGATGTTTTGTTTTGGGGGAACTATAAAGATAATCAATCCACTTTCAATCATTTCAGTCAGGACAACTTTTGAAAATTATACATTGATTGGTAATTCTTGAATTTGGTGAAAGCTTAGGCTTTAAGGGTTTCAGCTGCCATACTAGACAATTTAAGATACATCCTTAAGGCATGAATCCCCTAGCCTGACAATAACCAAATATTTATTAGCTACACACATATGCAATAATTTCAAAATAAGAAGAGTGACAAGAAATTCAGTCATAATAGTTCTAAGAAGAATCCAAAGCTGATATGGAGCTGCTATGAGGTAAAGGGGTGTAATTTAATTTATTTTTACAGCTGCAACAAATGCAATAAAGTCGTATCCTAGTAATCATCAAATCATAATCAAACTATAGTCATATTTTATGTCATAATGTCATTTTTTTTTAACCAAAGAAAAATTGTTCAACTATATGCATGCATCTTATTCTGTAAATAAGTTGTACATGAAGTAAAACATTTTTTTTTGGTATAAACAAATGTGACCTCTGCTAGCAAAATGAGTAAGAATGTGCACAGGCTAAATATGAGCTACAGGCAAAACAAGTGAAAAATGTCAATTTTGGTCGAATTTGAGGTTTTTACAAACATTAGTTCATTAAGCCCTCGTCAACGATCCCAATGCTCCTCTAAATTATCTGTATTTGTATGTTTTCTGAGAGGTCTACCTTCTTTGTTTTAAAAAGTTGAATTTGTCCATCGAAAGCAAACCAAAATACCTCTGACATTTTGGTTTCGGCTTTGAAAGGAACATGCAGGAAAGAGAATATAAATTGTGGGACTTGATTAATGTTAAAAGAGTTATTAAGAGCGATAAGCCACGAAAAGGATATTACTCGCACTAATAGACACATCTGAAGCGTGCGCACACAAAGACGCCGGCGATCCCCTACACATAGGCTACACACAGAAAGCAGTATTTAAAAAAAAAAGTCTTGGCGAGTATTCACGCAAACATAATCTGTTACGTCTTAAGTGAATATTTGGTTAACTGTTAGGGAAAAAACATCTACTGTGTAACAATATATTAGATCTGTGTATAACAGTAGGTCTTAATAGGCTGTCTGTCTCATTGCTGTTAATCAAACAATAAAAGAAAAGTGAATCACTCAGTGTCACACCCTTGGACTTCCCCTGTGTCAGGGGTCCCCAAACTCGGTCCTGGAGGGCCGATGTCCTGCAGAGTTTAGATCCAACCCCAATTAGACACACCTGAACCAGCTAATCAAGCTCTTACTAGGCATACTAGAAACTTCCAGGCAGGTGTGTTGAGGCAAGTTGGAGCTAAACTCTGCAGGACACCGGCCCTCCAGGACCGAGTTTGGGCACCCCTGCCCTGTGTTCCTATGTATTGTGGTTTCGCTCCCCATTATCCAGTTTCTCCCTTGTCTTTTGATTTCGGGTGTTCCCTCATTACTTTCCATGGTTTGTGATTAATTACTCCACCTGTTTCAGTTCTCCCTGATTACGTTCCCTGTGTTTATAAGCCCAGTGTTTCCTGTGTCTAGCGTCCTGTGTTAAACATCTATTCCTCGTGCTGCGTGTGTTTCTCCTGGCTCCCCTGTGTTTCCTCCAGTTTGGATATAATAAAAGACTGTGATTATTGCAACTGCTTTGTCTCCATGCTCCTTCGTTCCTCCACAGCAGCTTAACCATAACAGAACACAGGACTGAACAGTAAGCGGCGCCCCTTCTCCTCGTTTTTGTTTCCTTTTTTGAAAGTGTTTTATTTTCTGTTTTTTCCCCTCCGCAATCATGGAAACTGCTGTGAGATTCGCCACCCTAGCCCACAGAGATCTTCCATTTGTGGAGTACGCCAGGGAGTTCTGTGGGCTCGCCGTCAAGACGGCGTTAGATGACGCCACTCTTAACACTCTGTTCCCGGTAAGATGGCGCTTGACGACGCCACTCTTAACTCTCTGTTCTGGATCGGGGCAAATTACTACCGCCCCTTTGGCCTCCCAGACACCACTGGACTAAGCTGGAGGGAAGGGATCCTCCGGTGTCTGGAGAGCATCCGGCCCTGATCCAGAACCAGCCCGCCGGCCGGTTCACTCCCAAGCCCTCAGCTGACAGCAGCCCGATCCTTAACCACAAATCAAGGGAGGAATATGAGGAGGAGGCGACTGTTGGCTCGAGCCTATGAGTATGCTCCAGTGTCGGCTCTAGCCCAAGTCCGCTCCATTGTCAGCTCTAGCCCATGAGTCCGCTCCAGTGTCGGCTCCAGCCCGAGTTCACTCCAGTGTCGGCTCCAGCCCCTGAGTCCGCTCCTGAAAGGGCTCCAGCCCCTGAGTCCGTTCCTGAAAGGGCTCCAGTTCCAACGTCCAGCCCAAGAAGGGCTCCAGTTCCCACATCCAGCCCAAGGAGGGCTCCGGTTCCCACGTCAAGCCCAGGGAGGGCCTCAGAAGCCGATATTTTCCCCAAGGATTTTTTTTTTGGGGGGGTTATAGGGATCTGGCTAGATAGCTGTCATACACACAGTAATCACACGCTGATGTGCGGTCATACAGATGGTAATCATGCAGATACACCCACATTCCCCACAAAACATACACACATATATGAAAAATTATGAAGAAGAAAAAAAAAGAATTATTTGTTCAAAAAGCCGATCGCTAAGTTACTCCCCCAACAGATGACAGGTGCGTCACAGCGTGCGTCAATGGTAATCATGCAGATACAGTCACATTCCCCACAAAACACACACACATATATGAAAACTGTTGAAGAAGAAGAAAAAAAGAAAATTTCAGATGACAGGTGTGTCACAGCGTGCGTCATGAGCCGTCACGAGAGAGTGCCAGAATTAAAATAAACAATATTCCGTGTATCTTTGACTTTTTTTAGTGGATGGTCTCATTCTGTTTGTGACACTGTATGCTACAAAACCATGTTGCTTTTTACTACCAAGATGCAGATTTTTGGGAGTAAGTTATGCCATAATGGATACAAACAATAACTGTCCCCAAAGAAATGAGACATAAACAAAGGAATTACCATCCATATTACAACGTTACTGTTTCGTTGGACTAAAAGTGCTCTATGGGATGTTGTTCAGTGGACCCTTACCTTTCTAACTAAACCGGGATTTACAGCTGTGGATGCCTTTATGACTCGTTATTACAATGAATCTGGTACGTACTGCGTTTTGATTATGCATGTTTTGATGTGTACTGCTTACACTAATTTAGCAAATACATTCTTTATAAGCTTTCCATTGAAAAACAGCGATCTATCGTCGATGCTCGAGTCTTAGACCTTTAGAATGATATATAGTTTGTCAAGATTAATTATGTCCCTTTTCATTTACTATATTCATAAACATGGACACGTGCAAACAAAGAGCGTTCAGTGCGCCGGGATCCAGGTGCGGGGTTAACAGGTTAAAAACCCTTTTGTGCGGAACTACTTCCTTCCGCCACATATTCAAATCTGTTTGACAGTTTAACAGCTGAGCTGAAGCCTGTTACTAATTTGAAAATGACACTTTAGAACTAGTAATGAAGGAACGTTGAGTTGCTTAATTAAAAACGTATTGTATTAATTAAAAGCTCACTGTATTATGTAAAGTATTATGAGAGAGAGATGGACTGAGCGAGTGTGATTATCCGCATCTGATACAGCATTCATTCTTCAGCTCAATCTCATATTGACAACAAAACATGAGTTTGAATATTCGCTGAGGAAAGTGATCATTACTTTACCTCACTTTCCACATCTTCGAAAACATTGAAGCAATTTTCAAATAGACATAATCTTTATAAACAAATCACATATTTGAAGTCTAAACAACTACATTCTCACCTAAAAAAACACAGATGACAGCGCTGCTCACAGCATTTGTTAACTGCGTCTTACAAGCTGTTATTAAAAGTAAAAATAACTTCCATTTCAGTCTCTTTTAATATAAAAGTCTTAAATGATGACTCGTAAAACAGTCACTTGTCGCCATCCAATGACGGAACAATGTCACAAAAATCACCATCACGAACACACACACTATAAAATATTATTTATTGAATAATAAACAACAACAACAGCCATCATAAAAGCCATGCTCTAATATACAGCATTAAAGTTACATAAAATATAACATGACGAGCTTTTACCTTCAGTCGAAACGATTTGCTCTGGAACAAACAATAGATTAATGAGACCAAAGACTGCCCATCAGATTTACCCAAAACAAATTATATCTCATGTTTAACCACTATAGAGACATCAGAGCCAGCGGCAAATTCCAGAAGATCTGGCCGAGGTAAGGCGGCTCCCTGGAGCTCATGTCTCCGAAAACGTCGAAGCAAATTTTCAAATAGACGTTATCTTTATTAATAAACCGTATATTTGAATTCTAAACAAGTACATTAGTACATTCTTGCCTAAAAAAACTCTTAAAACTACATTCCGTGACACAAAAACAGTATTATTTTAAAATGTTAGTGGATGTGGGTGTCCGCCATGACACTCGCTGTAAGAAATACTGGAAGCGGAGTGATACAAACGGTGAAAGGGCGTTCC
>NW_015554113.1:637-798 GCF_001515605.1 Sinocyclocheilus anshuiensis | reverse complement strand
TTTGGTCTCATTAATCTATTATTTGTTCCAGAGCAAATAGTTTGGGCAAAATCTCATGTTTATAAATGTAAATACTAGGGATGCACCGATATCACTTTTTCCAGTACTCGCCCGATACCGATACTTTTATTTTTGGTACTTGCCGATACCGAGTACCGATA
>NW_015554113.1:0-121 GCF_001515605.1 Sinocyclocheilus anshuiensis | reverse complement strand
GTCTGAATAATTTTTGGACCCAAATTTGTATCAATTTTACTGGTAGTCCACTGTATGAAGAATTTGATGGTATGATGGTATGATTTGTCACAGTTTACTTTATTTTGTTATCCTCACTTAC
>NW_015554112.1:213901-216606 GCF_001515605.1 Sinocyclocheilus anshuiensis | reverse complement strand
TACATACATACATATATACATACATATATATATATATATATATTCACCAAGGACAGATTAAATTGATCAAAATAGACAGTAAAATACTTAGAATGTTAAAAATAAAAGGTAACACTTTACAATAAGGATCTATTAGTTAATGTTAGTTAACTAACAAACAATGAACAATACATTTCTTACAGTATTTATTCATCTTTGTTAATGTAAGTTAATGAAAATACAGTCGTTCACTGTTAGTTCATGTTAATTCACAGTGCATTAATGTTAACAAGCACAACTTTTGATTTTAATAATGCATTAGTAAATGTTGGAATTAACATTAACTAAGATTAATAAATGCTGTAGAAGTATTGTTCATTCTTAGTTCGTTAACTAAAGTTGTTAACTAATGAACCTTATTTTAAAGTGTTATCAGATCAAATATAAATGTTCAAATTCAACTTTCTGTTCGTTGACGAATCCTGAAAAAAAATTGTATCATTAATGTAATAATATTTCACAATATTACAATTTTTGTGCTGTATTTTTAGTGCAGCCTTGGTGAGCATAGAGACTAAAAACATTAAAAAAATGTTTACCTAACCCGAACTTTTGAATGGTAGTGTAAATGCATAGCATTACTAATAAAAACAAAAAAATCAGCCTGTTTTGAGTTACCATCTTTCTCCAGATTTCCAGAACTATCTGCGCACACAGACAGGCAGCACAACTACGATCAACATCATCATCTGCACTGTTGACTATCTGCTCAGACTACAGGTACAGCTTCAGCTCAACTGTCTTCCTCTACGTCCCTATATACAGTATACTATCGTCAAAAGTATTCGGACACTTACAAATGTGTTAATGTCATTGTGTTTGAGAACAAGAAAACAAGTGGCAGATGGCTAAAAACATCAGTGAAATGACATTCAAATGTGGCTCAAGTAAGCTTGGTTGTCTCTTATTTTCGTCCTTACTCTTCATTCCTGTCTCAGGAGTCTATCAGTGACTTCTACTGGTATTACTCTGGGAAGGATATCATTGATGAACCAGGCAAGAGAAACTTTTCTAAGGCAATGACGGTTGCTAAACAGGTTTTCAACAGCCTGACAGAGTATATCCAGGTACTGATGTCACCACTATATGCAGTCAAGCTCTTTCAAACTGGCAAATTTCCATCTTTAACATAGTTTATCTTTTTTTTTTCACCATAGGGTCCTTGCACTGGTAATCAGCAGTCTCTGGCTCACAGCAGATTGTGGGATGCAGTGGTGGGCTTCTTGCATGTGTTCGCACACATGATGATGAAGCTAGCACAGGTAGGAACACATATGTTGAGCACACACACACACCCCTAACGTGACTGATAAATCTTATTATATTAATCGATTTGATTGCATCTAGAAAACCCCGGAATTTTCCTGGAAAGGTTCCATCAACACTGAATCAGTAACATCTGTATGTTGTTTTATTTTGACATTAAAATACTTGTCGTTGAGTTTTGCCTAATCTAAAATCAAAACATAATTTCACCAACTTTACACAGAGGAAATAAGAGAAAAACAATGCATTGTATTTTTTAGTAAGTATTGCTGCAAAAAAATGTTTGTGAAAGTGTTTATAAGAGCAGGAATATTTGGAAGTTAAATGTTCCAAATGTACAGTTTTATAGTGTTTAACTTGCATTGAGCTTATAATTTGTGCAACAGAATAGAAGTCAAATGCATGTCATACATGTACATACTTATATATTCTATATAAGTATGATCAGAGTAGACTAATGAAGAATATTTTCTCTGTTTTGGAAGTTGCAATTTTTTCAGCACTAATGTTTAGTTGTTACTATGCATAGTCTAATTAAATAATAATTAAATTATTTAATTTTATCCTTTAAAAAAAATAAATAAATTACTAATCTGTTTACTAATTTGTTGACTGTGGTTGGTTATTAACTTCCTGAGTAGGGGTGTTCGATTCCAGGTTTTTCAGAGTTGACAAACTCCATTCTCGACTCCATTTACTTTACATCAAATAATACAAGTTTGCAGTCGTTACTACACACTTAATTAACGACTCCGACTCTAGGTCTATTCAGAGTTGAGGAATCGACTCTTTTGGAGTCAACTCCCCATCACTATTCCGGAGTCAATTTCTGCCTCTTCATATCATTAATTATAGATTTAGAAGAAACCTTATCGGAGGTATGGACCTTTTTTACATTTCCGGGTTTCTCAGCCGCGGAAGTCGTCATAGTTGGGTTAACTTGAAGAGTGGTGAATGGGAGAGTACCACAAATATATTTTTTGCACTCCCATTTGCTCAAATAGCAAAAGAAAAACTCCACGATAGTGTTTTCATGACTTTCAATAAAAGGAAAAAAATTGAGAGACTGATCACGGCAGTCAGAAGAGAGAACGTTGTCAAATTTACCATCCCTCCCATAGATGCTGCATTAGAAACACCCTCGCATTAGCGTTAACTGTTTTTTTATAATTTGATGCAAAGGTGATATAATACAAAGAATAGTGTTGTAAATGTACATACATTAATAAAACGGATAGTTCCGGTCCTTGATTCTGATTGGCTGAGCCATGTTCAAAGCTGTTGTACATTACAATCATACACCTTTGTTTACGTTTGTCTGTTGCTTGGCAACCACTTTGTTGCAACCACAACTGATTCTGAGGAACTACATTGTTTGGTGGAAGAATACTGTTTTTATT
>NW_015554112.1:198422-211412 GCF_001515605.1 Sinocyclocheilus anshuiensis | reverse complement strand
TTGACGAATCCTGAAAAAAAATTGTATCATTAATGTAATAATATTTCACAATATTACAATTTTTGTGCTGTATTTTTAGTGCAGCCTTGGTGAGCATAGAGACTAAAAACATTAAAAAAATGTTTACCTAACCCGAACTTTTGAATGGTAGTGTAAATGCATAGCATTACTAATAAAAACAAAAAAATCAGCCTGTTTTGAGTTACCATCTTTCTCCAGATTTCCAGAACTATCTGCGCACACAGACAGGCAGCACAACTACGATCAACATCATCATCTGCACTGTTGACTATCTGCTCAGACTACAGGTACAGCTTCAGCTCAACTGTCTTCCTCTACGTCCCTATATACAGTATACTATCGTCAAAAGTATTCGGACACTTACAAATGTGTTAATGTCATTGTGTTTGAGAACAAGAAAACAAGTGGCAGATGGCTAAAAACATCAGTGAAATGACATTCAAATGTGGCTCAAGTAAGCTTGGTTGTCTCTTATTTTCGTCCTTACTCTTCATTCCTGTCTCAGGAGTCTATCAGTGACTTCTACTGGTATTACTCTGGGAAGGATATCATTGATGAACCAGGCAAGAGAAACTTTTCTAAGGCAATGACGGTTGCTAAACAGGTTTTCAACAGCCTGACAGAGTATATCCAGGTACTGGCGTCACCGCTATATGCAGTCGAGCTCTTTCAGACTTTGTCTTCAATATAGTTTATCTGTATTTTGTTTCTCCACCATAGGGTCCTTGTACCGGTAATCAGCAGTCTCTGGCTCACAGCAGGTTGTGGGATGCCGTGGTGGGCTTCTTGCATGTGTTCGCACACATGATGATGAAGCTAGCACAGGTAGGAACACATATGTTGAGCACACACACACACCCCTAACGTGACTGATAAATCTTATTATATTAATCGATTTGATTGCATCTAGAAAACCCCGGAATTTTCCTGGAAAGGTTCCATCAACACTGAATCAGTAACATCTGTATGTTGTTTTATTTTGACATTAAAATACTTGTCGTTGAGTTTTGCCTAATCTAAAATCAAAACATAATTTCACCAACTTTACACAGAGGAAATAAGAGAAAAACAATGCATTGTATTTTTTAGTAAGTATTGCTGCAAAAAAATGTTTGTGAAAGCATTTTTAAGATCAGGTATATTGGATGTTAAATCAGTTGAAAGCTTTTCTCAGATGTTCCAAATTACAATTTTTATAGTGTTGGAGCTGCATAAATTATCAAATGTGTGCATTAGAGCAGAAGTCAAATGCATGTAATACATGTGCATACTTATATATTCTATATAAGTATGATCAGAGTAGACTAATGAAGAATATTTTCTCTGTTTTGGAAGTTGCAATTTTTTCAGCACTAATGTTTAGTTGTTACTATGCATAGTCTAATTAAATAATAATTAAATTATTTAATTTTATCCTTTAAAAAAAATAAATAAATTACTAATCTGTTTACTAATTTGTTGACTGTGGTTGGTTATTAACTTCCTGAGTAGGGGTGTTCGATTCCAGGTTTTTCAGAGTTGACAAACTCCATTCTCGACTCCATTTACTTTACATCAAATAATACAAGTTTGCAGTCGTTACTACACACTTAATTAACGACTCCGACTCTAGGTCTATTCAGAGTTGAGGAATCGACTCTTTTGGAGTCAACTCCCCATCACTATTCCGGAGTCAATTTCTGCCTCTTCATATCATTAATTATAGATTTAGAAGAAACCTTATCGGAGGTATGGACCTTTTTTACATTTCCGGGTTTCTCAGCCGCGGAAGTCGTCATAGTTGGGTTAACTTGAAGAGTGGTGAATGGGAGAGTACCACAAATATATTTTTTGCACTCCCATTTGCTCAAATAGCAAAAGAAAAACTCCACGATAGTGTTTTCATGACTTTCAATAAAAGGAAAAAAATTGAGAGACTGATCACGGCAGTCAGAAGAGAGAACGTTGTCAAATTTACCATCCCTCCCATAGATGCTGCATTAGAAACACCCTCGCATTAGCGTTAACTGTTTTTTTATAATTTGATGCAAAGGTGATATAATACAAAGAATAGTGTTGTAAATGTACATACATTAATAAAACGGATAGTTCCGGTCCTTGATTCTGATTGGCTGAGCCATGTTCAAAGCTGTTGTACATTACAATCATACACCTTTGTTTACGTTTGTCTGTTGCTTGGCAACCACTTGTTTTAGGGGGTTCTAAGTGGTTTACAGTTAATTTATAACAGCTAAGGGGGTTTTAGGGGGGTTCTAAGTGGTTTACAGTGAATTTATAACAGCTAAGGGGGTTTTAGGGGGTTCTAAGTGGTTTACAGTTAATTTATAACAGCTAAGGGGGTTTTAGGGGGGTTCTAAGTGGTTTACAGTGAATTTATAACAGCTAAGGAGGTTTTAGGGGGTTCTAACAATGCCCCTAAGCTGTTATAAATTCACTGTAAACCACGGCTTCTTGGGGCTTATTGCTTTAAAAGAAACTTGGTTGTTAAATTTCTTTGGAGTTTCATATATTTTATGGGAAGCTTTTCTAAACTGTAAATAGAATAGAATTTTTCTGATTGTGGTGTTTATCGGTTGATCACTGTTTATAGTGTAATATTCCAGTAACTATTTCCAAACTGGATTATAGTGGATTATCAAATGGATTGTATTTAACACTCTTGATATTCTATTATATAAATGTTTAGTCCGGTATCACCACTAATCCATGAATGTGGAACATGTTCACAGTGTGACGTGACTGTTGATGCTCTAGTAATCTTTAATCATGTGTTGTTTCTCTTAACCTCTCTGTTGTGTTGTTTGATTTTGTTCTAATATTTGTTACACATCTGGTACCTGTGTACTGCATTTTTGTATTTCTCGGCAGTTTAATACCTACAAAAACGACTCGTAGGGACTACAACGAGTTACTTCCCAGGTTCGTGACGTCACAAACCCTGATAAACCCCGCCCTCGGGAGCATGCAATGAAGGGGGCGAGGCTATGCTGCGTTGCTTTAGAGAAGAGGAAGAGAAAACTAGAGGTGCACGTAAAAATCTATTCATAAATGAATCGCGATTCTGTCTTCTAACGATTCTAATGGATTCACAAGTTTCAAAATCAATGTTCTAAAGCAGCGGTTCTTAATACTGTTCCTCGCGTCCCCCTGCTCTGCACACGCTCTGCATCTCTCTCTCTCTCATTCAGATCATCAGCTCAGCTCTGTTCCATTTATACACTTATTTTCACATAGCTATGAGAAGAGATATACATGGACACGCGTGCCGTACTGTATTAAAGCTTTAATCAGGATAAAATTGTTTACAATACAACCGGAGCACATGCCGCTGAGGTGAGGGGCCAGACGTTTAGACATGCGCCAGAGGTGGTTTAGCCAATCACAACACACTGGACTAGCTAACCAATCAGAGTCCATCGCCTATTTCTGAGGGAGGGGCTTCATAAAAGCAGGAAATGTTCAGCGTGTTTATCAGAGAAGGGACAGAATAAAGGTAAATTATGTGAGAAAGTGGAATAAAGGTAAATTATTTGAAAAATAATGTGTTTTTAAAAAAACGAAGCATGAACACGTTAGACTGCACCCCATAAACACAATCAAGCCTAGAACAAAACCAGTCAACCACCCCTTTAAAATTGAGAATCTCTCCCACTCTCTCAGGCTTCAAAAATATGAATATATCTGATAGTGAAACATTTAATTGTCTGTTGAAAGATCAGTGCCCACATGTCAAAGTTGCTTCATCACCAACAAATTGACACGGTTGTGTTTTATATTATAGGTGAGGCCAAAAAGAGGCCAACATAAACTAAACTTACTTAATTTTTCTTTGCCCTGGTTGTCTGCATAAGTAGAAGAGAGAGACTATAAAAAACAGACATGCAAATTTAAAAAAATATAATAATGAGGAAAGAGAATATATCTAAGAGAATGGGAAATACAAAATACAAAAATGTATTTTTATTCTGATGTGTAACCCTGCCAGATGCACCCTGACCAAGGACTCCGAAATGGCGTAAGGATCTTTGTTTTTGCGTCCATCTTACGCACTTTTGCACTGCTTTTCACACACGTACACAGTGCACAGAACAGTTTTTTCTTTGCTTCCTGTTTCCGTTGTATTGCTTATGTGTCGGCACGTTTTCTGCAAGTGTTTTCACTTGCATTTTTTTGTCATGTACATTTCCTCTGTTCCCACAGTATCAGTGTTGAATTTCTGAAAGCAGTCTTAACCTTGTTGGGTTTATTTTGATATACTGGAGCTGAGGGAAGTGTCACTATGCCGTGTTCCTGCTGTTGCTCACTTGTAGAGGAAATGTATTTCCCTCGACCTGCGCTATGTAACTCTTTTCATGTGCAGACATACATATGTTCTCAAGAAAATCTGTACAATACTGCATAAATCTCACAAAACCTGTCAAGATCATGTTGGGGTCACATTTTAAAAAGTATGATATAATTTTATATGTTTTGTTTACTTTCATACTTTTGTTGCAGTGTGTGTGTGTGTTTTTCAATTAAAATTAGCTTAAACCAAATGATATTCATAATATTGTATTATAAACTTATGAATATAATATACATTTGTTATTATTATTATTATTCATGCATAAAACTTTTAATGACAAGATAATCAAAAATAGGCTTAATTTTCTTTGAAGTAATATACCATTTCTTTTTGTCTTCCTTTTGATTTTGCTGTGAAATATCAAAAAGGTTTTGTGAGATTTGTCTAATATTTCTTAATGTACAGTATATGTGCAGGCCTTTGTGCTCTTTTGTTGTTATACATGTTAATGCATATACTGTGTTTGCAGATGTGTGTGATATTGTTCTGTATGAAAGACTTTTTGTGTCTGCTGGCATTCCTTCATAATATGCTTTTAGACCATCAGCTAGGCACATATAAAATGTGCTGGCAAATAACCTAGATATTTATTGTTAATAATTGAAATTACATATTACAGTGCTTTATGGCAATATTTTGCAGATACAAAGTCATTAAGAATATGACTGTCCTCATCTATGCCAGGAGCTGACATCTGCTATCTTCATATCCTCTTTAAATGTCCCTGTGTTAGATGATAGGTTACAGTATGTGATGCTATGTTTGTGTCTGTTTATAAATGCAAACCCAGGATCATTTCTGGAGTAGAACACATTCTGAGGTAAGCTGAGAATAGGTGGACTTTGTCCCAGTAGTTCCATCTCCCACATCGCCCCATAAAATAAAACATGCCAGAGATGCTAGTTATGCCACTAAAATCAATTTTAGCCTAATCGGGATACTTGGTATTCTCGGTACATCTCTTTTCATGGTTCCATGGTGCATATCATATTAAACACTACGGAGAACCAGTTTTAAGCAATATGAACTGAAAGATCCTTTATGCTCTCTAACAGTGAGAGTTTGAGACATTTTGTGGATAATGATTTGTTATTTTTTTGTATGTCTGAATTTGGTTGTGTGCAACAGGACTCCAGTCAAATTGGTTTGTTGAAGGAGCTTCTGGATCTGCAGAAAGACATGGTGGTGATGCTTCTATCTCTACTGGAGGGTAAAAGATATCTGTCCATCAAATTTAACTTTCATAGTGACCTACAAACCTGTAAAGCCACTCAAGTCATGATCTATAGCCTATTTTATTGTTTTATTACAGGTAATGTTGTGAATGGCACAATTGCTCGCCAGATGGTTGACATGCTGGTTGAGTCATCCAGCAATGTAGAGATGATTCTCAAGTTCTTCGACATGTTCCTCAAACTGAAGGATATTGTGGCATCGGATGCCTTCCGTGACTATGTGACGGACCCTCGTGGCCTCATCTCCAAGAAGGACTTCTCCAAGGCTATGGACAGTCAGAAGCAGTACACACCATCTGAGATCCAGTTCCTGCTCTCTTGCTCTGAAGCCGATGAGAACGAGATGATAAATTTTGAGGAGTTTGCTGATCGCTTCCAAGAGCCAGCCAAAGACATCGGCTTCAACATTGCTGTGCTACTCACCAACCTGTCTGAGCACGTTCCTCATGACACCCGCTTGCAGAACTTTTTGGAGCAAGCTGAGAGTGTCCTGAACTACTTCCGACCCTTCCTGGGCCGTATCGAGATCATGGGCGCCAGCAAGAGGATCGAACGCATTTACTTTGAAATCAGCGAGGCCAACCGCAACCAGTGGGAGATGCCTCAGGTCAGAGAGTCCAAGCGGCAGTTCATCTTTGATGTCGTCAATGAGGGTGGTGAGTCTGAGAAGATGGAGCTCTTTGTGAACTTCTGCGAGGACACCATCTTTGAGATGAACATTGCCTCGCAGATCTCAGAGCAGGAGGAGGAGGTGATCGAAGATGAGGATGAAGAAGATGAGGAGGAGAGCAGTGGCGGCGGAAATGGAGCGGGAGAAGGAGAAGAAGGGAATGGAGAAGTAGCACCACCTGAATCCAGCTCAGCCTTTACAGACTTCATCAAGGGCGTAATGAATTTCATTAACCTCTTCACTTTCCGCAATCTCAGACGCCGTTACCGCAAAATCAGGAAAATGACCATAAAGGACATGATTGTTGGTCTGGTGATGTTGCTCTATACTGTCCTCTTTGGCATCCTGCACTTCATGTACAGCATCTGCCGAGGTTTCTTCATGCTCATCTGGAACACTCTCTTTGGGGGAGGTCTGGTGGAGGGAGCTAAGAAGATGACATTGACAGAAATTCTGACTAACATGCCCGACCCAACTCAAGATGAGGTGCACGGTGACCTTCCACCTGAGCCAGGAGCAAGAAAAGCACAAGAATCAGGTGGAGCTGCTGAGGGAGAGGAGGGAACAGGAGGAGGAGAGGAGGAAGCCGAAGAGGGAGAAGAGGATGATGGTGGAAGACCTGGTTTTGGTCCTCACGGCGGTCTAGGAGATATGGGAGAAACTGAGCCAGAGGAGCCTCCGACTCCAGAAGGCAGCCCACTGCTGAAGAGGAAGCTGGTGAGAAGAAGCTTTTTGAGTTTTTAGTCTAAAGATGCGGTCGGTCAGTTACCTTTGTTCGGCAAATGTTCACAGCCGAAATTTGGTATTTTCAGAAGGAATTACTCAGTCAGGATTGGACTAAAAGTGCTCTATGGGATGTTGTTCAATGGACGCTTACCTTTCTTTTCTTTTTTTTTTATATTTTATTTTAAGCTTTTCACATTTTAGAGAACAATCCCCCAACCCCCCATGCCAGCAAATCAAAGGAAAAAGAAGAGAGAAAAAAAAACCCTAATGACACTAATCAATGTAATCATGCATATATACATACACCCACATATAGTATACATATACATCTCCATAAACATACATCGTTCATACTTGTGTATCTATACAAGAGCACACACAGCTGTCTCTACAGATACACAGAGTCAAAAAAAAAAACTTCCTATACCAATAAATACCCAATTATGGAAATATATAATTATTACACACTGCTATTTTATTAAATTAACCACCCCACATAAAGAAAAAGGTTAAATTCAGTTATCATAGGTCACCTTCAAAATATTCCAAGAAGGACTTCCAAATCTGTATGAATCTTTTTGGTTTACCCGCAATCTCGTATCTAATTTTTTCCATATGTAACACATTATTGAGCTCTGTAAGCCAAGTTTCAAATTTAGGTGCAGACTCTTTGTTCCACATCAACAAAATTGTCTTTTTTGCTATAGTCATCCCATATTTAACTGTTTGGATCTGACTGAAACTATACTTCTCTAAGAAGGGGGCCCAGCCTAATATTGCAATAAGAGGGTCATGAGGAAAATCAATCTTAAGTACCTTTGAGTAGAAAGAAAAAACCTCAGTCCAAAATGTACACATTTTTGGGCAGAGCCAAAATAAATGAGCCAATGTACCCTCATTGGACTTGCATTTGAGACACAAAGGTGACACAGAGGGATATATGGAATATAATTTGGTACAGGAGTAGTGCAATCTATATGGACAACTTTGTACTGAATCAACTGAAAATTAGAGTTGATGGAGCAAGACTTAATACCTTGGAGGGCCTTAGTCCAATTATCTTCTGAAATATCTATCCCCAAGTCCTTTTCCCAAGACATCTTTAAGTATTGAGTAGAAAGAGTTCTAGAATCATTAAGATATTCAACATATTTAGAAACAAGACCCTTCAAGTCGAGTTCAGAGGTCATAGATAAATAAAGATATTCAGGGGACTTGTAAACTTCAAAATTAGAGATATTACTTTTAACATAATTCCGTACTTGTAAATACCTGAAAAAATGAGAGGAAGGTAGCCCAAATTTTTGTCTAAGCTGAGCAAAAGAAGCAAATTCATTATCTATATATAAATCTCCTATAGACAGAACTCCTTTTTCTTTCCATGATAAAAAAGTTCTATCCGACTGTGATGGAAGGAATGCATGATTGCAAGCAATAGGGGTAAGTGAGCAGGTCTGAGGGAGTTTAAAGATTTTTCTGAGCTGATACCAAATCTTAAGACAGGAATGGTAGCGTTCGATTTCCCGGGGCATGCAATCCACCAATACATTAATGCCCTTAGGTTGGCTGCCCAGTAGTAATGCTGAAAACAGGGAAGACCTAGGCCTCCTACCTCTTTTGTTTTACAAATATGCGCTTTAGATATACAATGAGCTCTATATCCCCAGATAAATGGCATGATCACAGTATCAAGTGTTTTAAAAAATGACTGGGTTAAAAGGATTGGAACGTTTTGAAACAAATGAAGAAATCTAGGTAAAGTAACCATTTTGATTGCGTTAACACAACCAATCATTGTTAAAGGGAGTACTCGCCAAGTCTCTATATTTTTCTTCAGTTTATCTATCATGACCTTGTAGTTTGTTTCGTACAAGCTTTTATAATGTCTAGGGACAGTGATACCAAGATATTTTAATTTGCTTACAGTTTTAAACGAGAGACTATTAATAAAACCTGAACCTATATTATCATATAATGGCATAAATTCACTTTTCTGCCAGTTAACGGTGTATCCGGAAAGGGCACCAAACTCTCTAATAAGATCAAACAAAAAGGACAAGGATCTTTCTGGCTCTGAAAGAAAAAGAAGAACATCGTCCGCATATAGAGAGATCTGATGTTCTACATCTCCCATAATAACAGGAGATATATGTGAGTGATTTCTTATACTTATTGCCAAAGGTTCCATAACGATAGCAAAAAGTAAAGGACTCAGTGGACAGCCCTGGCGGGTACCACGGTGAAGAAGAAAAAGAGGGGATCTATTATTGTTTGTGAGAACTGAGGCAGAGGGGCAAAGGTACAGCATCTTAATCCACGAAGAAAACTTGTCCCAGACCAAATTCTTCTATAGTACTTAAGATATGAGTCCATTCCACCCTGTCAAATGTCTTATGGGCATCTAGGGCTAGAATGGCTATTTTATCATGTTTGCCTTTATTTCTGTACACAACATTAATAAGTCTGCGTACATTATGAAAAGAAAATCTCCCGGGAATAAAACCAGTTTGATCTTCGTGTATTATTGAGCTAATACATTTACTTAGCCTATTTGCTAAAATTTTAGTAAATATCTTAACATCACTACCAAGAAGGGAAATGGGTCTGTAAGAGGAGGAGTCTGTACTATCTTTATCTTTAAAATCAATGCAATATTTGCAGAATAAAGTGTCATTTTTTGTTTTCAATAGAATCTTTGAACATCCTAAACATCAAGGGGGAAATTTGATCAGAGAAAGCCTTATAAAATTCAATGCAAAAGCCATCCGGGCCAGCCGCTTTACCATTGGGAAAATTCTTAATAGCTGTGAAAACTTCTTCCAGTTTAATGTTTGAATTTAAGCTTTCTCTCGCATCCTCACTAATTTTGGGTAGTCCAAAGGAATTTCATTTGAGGGTAAAATATTTCCCCATGATTTTCACAATGTTTACAATTTGATCACATGGATATCTGTGACTTCTGTGAGAGTGGTGCTTCATAATCACAACACTATAGGCAGTAGACTATGGACCTTTTTAACCTGTGAAATTTTGCCCAACTTGTACTAATGTGACCACACCTTAAGAATAAACATCCAGCATGTGGATTGTTCCTCACCATGTTTCCACATTGTTATCTTTCAGTTTGTCAAATATAATGGTGCTTCTTGCTTTGTAGACTCATAATCTAAATCTCTTAATCTATATATTCTTCTCCTTAATGTTTGGCCGGATATTTCAGGTGAGTGAAGAAGCAGAGGAAGAAGAAGTAGAAGAGGAGAAAGTAGAGGAAGAAGCAGCCCCTGAACCCGAAAAAGCAGAGTAAGTAATGGAGAACAAATGATCAAACTAATTTCTTTTACCATAAAAAGTATTTCGTTGGTGATCTGTTGTGAAGCCATATTCATCACAACACATAGACATTGTGCTGTTGTTGCTTTGACTTATCCTTCTGTCCATCAAAGTGCTGAAAATGGAGAAAAGGCCGAGGAGGAGGCAGAACCTGAGCCAGAGGAAAAACCAGATGAAGAGCAAGAGGAGAAAAAAGCAAAGGCTAAAGCAAAGAAAGGCAAGAAGAAAGAGGAAGAGGGCTTTGAACTATGGAATGAACTTGAAGTCCAAAGAAACAAGTTCATGGTAATTATATTTATTTATCTGTGTACATCTTATAATATTATATTATTATGAACATTTTTCCTTCATCATTTTTTTATTCTAACTGCATTTAAAAGTCAAACCACTTTCTCTTCTTCTAGAACTATTTGTCTCGTAATTTCTACAACCTGCGCTTCCTGGCTCTCTTCATCGCCTTTGCACTCAACTTCATTCTGCTCTTCTACAGGGTCAGTATGATTTTAAAGTGCCCCTATTATGGGTAATGAAAGGTTCGTATTTTGGTTTTGGGAGTCCACAAGAACAGGTTGACATGCATGCAAGGTCAAAAAACACTTTCATTGTCTTATAATATGCATTTATTTAGGCCTTATTGCTCAACGACTCCCAAACGATTCGCTCAACGATTCATTTTTCCAAACCCCTCCTTTGCCTGACGCTAATCTGCGGTGATTGGTCCGATTGGTCTCATTTTCATTTCATCATGCCTGTAATGCCTGATAAAGCAGCGTTTGTGAGCGCAGTGCTGCTTTGTGTACAGCGTTACCTGGGAAACCACTATTCTAACCACTCCAAAAGCGGCACCTAGTGGCAAAGAATGAATTTGCATTTTCATTCAGACCAACGCGAAAATCAAGTTTTCCTAGGTCTGCGCGGAATAAATGGGCGGGCAATATGCTAATGTTTTATGTTGACCTCAACATGAAACGGCTTGGGATTCCTTTTAAAAATGCACTTTCAGATACACGGTGCACTTCCAGATTTAAAACTTTGCAGGATGTTTCTGTCAGGACCACTATCGTCAAAGATGATTGACAATTAGCATACAGTTTGGATTGGCGGTATGGTTCCGTTCTGGGCAAGAACTCCCTGCACATCCATGCAGCCTAGCATGGATGAGAGCAGGGAGAGCAGCGATAACCCCCCCCCAGGGTAAACAGAACCAACATAAATGTATGCAAATATCGTTAAAGTTCAATAATGTTATGTACACATTTTAGAATTAGTCTGATTCAAAGGAGAATCAGAAGGCTGAATCCTGACTGACAGAGGAGGAGTTGGGGATGCGTTTCGGGGCATGGAAATGTTGCCTCAATAACAGACCGGTGTGTAAAACTCTCGGACATATTTGAAAGATTCTATGCCGCAAAATTTAAATATTTTACATACTTTGAGAATCCAACGTTTAGTTGATCCTGATAAGCACTCGTCGTCACAGCTGTAAACACGGCGGCTTTCTTTTTTCGTAAGGGTTTGGCATCACGGCATCTTTGTTTCCAGTGGAACGTTAAAGAACTTGACACACACGTCTCCCGGAAATCCTGTATAATTCAACCAATCCAGTTCTTATATGACCGGGATCTTTGATCGCTGGGGCTTCTCCATCTTCCAGACACTGTGCAAATCCAGTGTCAGAATGTACCTGGTTATAAAACATTTGTCACCGAAATGACGGGAACAAATAAATGCGCTTGAGAACTCCGTTGCTGGCTTGGAAAACAAATTGCATCCACTGTTCACATAACACTGAACAAGGTTATCTTTTCCTCACAACCAAAAACACACTCTTTAGAGATATTAGACTGATTTCAGACGAGGCATGCTAACTCTGTATATTGAGCTCTTATTTATGAAAGTTTTGACTTTTAATCACATCTTTATGTGTAGACGGGAGGTTTTGATAGCTTTGTAAATGTTTTGTCAATGAGTTATTGGAATTAGCCTAATTTATTTAGCCTAAAAATATGAGCTGTACTGTTAATCGGTGACGTCACTTAAAGGAGCGTGAATTAACTGAATCTAGTTAAAATGTGATTTGATCTTTCATGGCAAAGTTAAACAATTATTGATAAAAAATTGTTCTGTGGTTTCAGGAGTAACCTTTCTACAACAGAAGAGAAGCTCCAAGATATCTACATTTCTGAAGGAAGCTGCTGACAGAGATGTAGGAAAGACAGGTAACGTTATGCTGAGAAAGCTCATTAACCCTCTGGCCCTAAATTTATATTTAGAAATTTTTAAAATCTTAGCTTCATTGGAATGAGATGACACTTGGTGACTTTTGTCACATTAGCAATAAGTACACAAAAAAAAATCATGGACATGATTTGGATATGTTAAAGGGTAAAAAAAAAAAAAAAGTCACCCTTGACTTCTTCGTGGTCAAAAATGACCGACATAGGAAATTAATGGGAAATACGTAAAAATGTGAAAACTCAGTGAGTCTTTTGGTGTTACAAACTACAAATCAGCCACTGATCAGAAAAAAGTGTGCAGCAATCAATGGGTGACTCTCTAGAATATCAGGAGTGCAAAACAGACACCCACACACGCGCATACACATATATATAGTGAAATGAACTGGTAAGACTGGAACAGAGCAAATTTTGAAAATATGT
>NW_015554112.1:198065-198412 GCF_001515605.1 Sinocyclocheilus anshuiensis | reverse complement strand
AAAGAGCCTCTCTCTCTCGCGCGCGCACATACACACACACGTCCCTCCACGGCTCGTGCCTCAATAGCTGGTCCCTGCATGGCTGGTTCTTCTGCAGCTGGTCCCTTCGGAGCTGGTTCCTCCACGGCAGGTGCCTCCTCGGCTGGTCCCTTCAGAGCTGGTTCCTCCACGGCAAGTGCCTCCACGGCTGGTCCTTCTGCAGCTGGTCCCTTAAGAGCTGGTTCCTCCATGGCAGGTGCCTCCACGGCTGGTCCCTCCACGGCAGGTGCCTCCACGGCAGGTCCTTCTGCAGCTGGTCCCTTCTGAGCTGGTTCCTCCATGGCAGGTGCCTCCAAGGCTGGTCCCTT
>NW_015554112.1:196559-197484 GCF_001515605.1 Sinocyclocheilus anshuiensis | reverse complement strand
GCTGGTCCTTCTGCAGCTGGTCCCTTCGGAGCTGGTGCCTCCACGGCTGGTCTTTCTGCAGCTGGTCACTTCGGAGCTGGTTCCTCCACTGCAGGTGCCTCCACAGCTGGTCCCTCCATGGCTGGTCCTTCTGCAGTTGGTCCCTTCGGAGCTGGTTCCTTCACGGCAGGTGCCTCCACAGCTGGTCCCTCCACGGCTGGTTCCTTCACGGCAGGTGCCTCCACGGCTGGTCCCTCCGCAGCTGGTCCCTCCACGACTCATCCCTCTGTGACCAGTCTCTCACAGAAAAGAAAAAGGTTCCAAATGTGCTGGTCAAAGGATGTGAAAACCAGCAGTTTTTGCATAAAGTGCAAACTTCCAGTTTGCAAGAGACACTGTAATACTGTCTGCTGCATTTGCAGCAATGTGTAAAATAAGTAGTTTGTATATATATTTAGTTAAAATTGTTTATAATTATTACATTTTTATTCCTCTTTTTTTACATCTACTGTTTGATACTGATTGTTTTTGCTGTTGTTAGTTTATTATGTTTCATCATAATCGCTGTTCCCTTCTGAAGTTTTATTAACATTTATTGAATTACATTGAATAAAATAGCAATTAATTACAAAACGTTTGTATAAAGTGTTTTGAATTATCACTATCCATTCCTTATTTTGTTAGATTTTTTAATTGCCAAATACTGAATAACAAACATGCTTTCTGTGTGTTCCCTTTCTAACAATAATTTAATGTTTGTCTGTAATCATAATGTAAAACCTGATACTTATCTAACCAAAAATATCTAAACCTTGACAAAAAGTCAAGTCTTTTAGAATGTCTAGATATATATCTAAATGCAAAACCTAAAAAAAAATGAAGAAATGATGTCTAAAAAACAACGGGAATCCAAAAGCCTCTGTATATACTGTATCTATATAGGGTG
>NW_015554112.1:190625-196014 GCF_001515605.1 Sinocyclocheilus anshuiensis | reverse complement strand
CAAAAGCCTTTGTGTATAGTGTGCTAATACAAGAGGTTACGCAGCATTACACAAGTTTTTTATTTTTTAATGCCTCCAGATGGCCCAATTCTCACTTTAAAAAAAATTATTTTAAATGCCTTCACTCTATTTTAATGTGAAATATTGCATTTATTAAAAAATAGTAAATAAATAAATATATATATTAATTCTAATGGAGAAAATAGCTCATTCAAATTTTATAAATATTGCATAATATAAAATTCCCTCAAAATCATAAATAATAAATTTAATGCATCCTAGTTGAATAAAAATATGAATTTCTTAAAAAAATCTCACTGCAATCTTTTGAACAGTATTGTACACTACCATTTAAAGATCTGGAGTCTATTTAACAATGAATTATGGAAAAAATATATATTTATACAAATATTTATCAGCACATCTGTTTTTTATATTGATAATCAGAAATGTTTCTTGAGCAGCAAATCAGCATATTAGAATGATTTCTGAAGATCATGTGACACTGAAGACTGCAGTAATGATGCTGGAAATTCAGCTTTGATCACAGAAATACATTACATTTTAACATATTCAAATAAAAAAACAAGTTCTCTTGAATTGTAATATTTCACAATGTTACTGTTTTGTTTGTTTTTACAATAAATGTAGCTATGGTGGGTATAAGAGACTTCTTTCAAAGATGCAAAAAATCCTACTGACCCCAGACTTTTGAACAGTTGTGTAAATTACAGTTATGATGTTCCTCCCATTTCAGTAATACTGTGGCATATATAGTCCATACCATAGAGACTGTGCCTGTTCCCTAAATACTGAGGACAAATAATATGTTTACTAAGGGATCTAGAATAAAATCGAATTGTGATTTAACCAAATAATAGCATGGTAAGCTAAATAATGTCACAAAACTATGGACAATTGATAGTGCCCAGGATATTGAAGTCCAGTAAATGAGGCAGAGCTTTTTCGCATTTTACTCTTAAACTCTCGAATAGCCTTCCTGATAATGTTTGGGGCTTAGACACACTCTCTCTGTTTAAAATCTAGATTAAAAATACATCTTTTTAGCTAAGCATTCACATAACACATCTCATAACCTTGTACTCCAGTGATGAAATAGTAATAAATGCACATGATCATCTTTTGCCTGAAATAATATGAACAGCATCTATGCTAATCCTTCTCCTTTTGTGTTCCTGTTTCTATCTCTCAGGTTGCCCATCCCAATGTTACTACAGCTTGGATCCAGCCTCACTTGTGGTGACTTGGTACAAATATGTGAACTGAATGCTTCTATTTGAAAGTTACATTGGATAAAACCATCTGATACTGTAAATAAATTTGTATATTTAATCTGTTCACTGAAAAGAAATTTACAATTGTGATTGTACATTGTTTCTGATCCATCATTGTGTGCAAGGACATTTTGGTTAGCGTAATCCAACTGATAATGAACCACGGACCGACCGTGGACTGCCAGCAAACAGTAATTATAAACCAGCGGCTCGTCAGCGGACCGCCGTCGGAAAAGCAGCGGCTGCCGCTGGTGGTCCGCTGGAATAACGATGAGCAAAACGCCGGTGGGCCGCCGACTTTGCCACCGGTGGGACGCCAGTGGCCCGCTGGTCTTGTGTTAGCTGGGTAGTAACTCGAGCAAGTAACTGGCGCTGCCAAATACTTCCGTAACCATGAAAGAAACGCGTTAAGCGGCGCGCTCTCGCTCTGGCTTGGTCGCTGAGTGCGCGCATGTGCATAAGAATCCAACTCTTAATTAACAGTGTAAATAACTCAGAATGCATGAAATGGCATTACCCCGTTTAAGCGAAGCATATTGCAACGACAAGCGTGTTGCTAGTGACAACATAAGTACCGCACGTGCATGATCAGCTGATGCGAGCTTGACTAACGTGACCTGCCAGAACTAATGCCGAGTTCACACTGCACGATTTTCAAACTCGTCGCCGTTGTTTTCACACTGCGTGACTATCTGGGGTAGCATTCAGTTGCTGCTGTGTTCACATTGCAGTCACAATAGGAAGACAGCTCTGTCTGGTGCAGGGTTGCCAGGTTTTCGCTACAAAACCAGCTCAATTACTACTCAAAACTAGCCTGAAAACAGCCCAGTTGCTTTCGAGGGGGTCCCCCAGTAAACATCGTGTTGGAGGGTAAAATACACATTTTTTTGGCGGGGGTCTCCTGGTACAATTCACATTCCAGGGCCTAAATATCACGTTATTGGGGTCGCCTCAACATTTGGAAGATATTTGCTACAGCCCTCTTGTGTTTTCGCACCTGCATCTAATAACCACATTTGCATGAAATTTCATTGAAAAGCAAAAAATCAGCCCACTCTCCTGCAAGCTGTTTTTGATTTTAAGATGAGGTATTTTCTGTGAGGTGTTCCCACAAACAAACACAGACAGAGAGAGAGAGAGAAAGAGAGGGAAGCATCAGTGATGACACTTTCCTTTAGTGAGCCAGAACTAATTATAGAGTGGCAAAGTTGATTATCTGGCAATATTCTCCACACAGTGTAGGAGTGATAAGCAGCACATCTGGGAGATCTTATCTGGTCCCGTCGGGCTATGAAATTAATCTCCGCTCCATGTGAAGGCAATCATTGCACATTTCATACACCCGCACTATACTCCTAACACACTCCAAACTCTCTTTATAGCAAACCCTTTTGCTGGACTCCTGTTAATATGCCAAGAGAGATGTAAAACATAAGAGAGGTTGTAAGGGCATGATATTAAGCCACGGTCCGAAACACACTTAAAAAACTTTGTGGCTTGTAGTCCAAGTGCGCTAACTTTGAAGACTAGTGTACTGCTAAACATTGACAGTTCACTTTTAGCATACACATTTAAAATGTACCTTTCTCTTTTGGGAAACCGAATCACCTTGCACTCAGGTGCATATCCAAATTGTTGTCCAATCAAATGCTCTCTAGAATGAGAAAGCCCCTCCCCTAAAACCACATGACAACGAAATTGTGTTTGACTGCTCCTTGCCTAATGCCGAGTTCACACTGCACGATTTTCAAACTCGTCGGATCGCCGTTGTTTTCACACTGCGTGACTATCTGGGGTAGCATTCAGTTGCTGCTGTGTTCACATTGCAGGATGGATCGGCGACAGGGAGTTTCACACTGCATGACTTCACAATAGGAAGACAGCTCTGTCTGGTGCAGGGTTGCCAGGTTTTCGCTACAAAACCAGCTCAATTACTACTCAAAACTAGCCTGAAAACAGCCCAGTTGCTTTCGAGGGGGTCCCCCAGTAAACATCGTGTTGGAGGGTAAAATACACATTTTTTTGGCGGGGTTCTCCTGGTACAATTCACATTCCAGGGCCTAAATATCACGTTATTGGGGTCGCTTCAACCTGCTGACATAAAACACAACCGGCGGCAATCGCGGATTTGGCAACACTGGTCCGCAAACTACGTTTCATATAACTATGGAACGGTTTAATTGCAATTTAACAGCAAAATTAATTAATTAATTACATGAAAATATATGACTGCCTTTGTATTTTAGGAAGAGGGTCCCTCTCAGTCATAGTTGTGGGGTCCTTGGCATCAAACAGTTTGCGAACCCCTGCAATAAAATACCATGTGATTCCCTGTAATTTGTTTCAAGAACATATTTGATTGAAGCTAGCCATTCCTCCCTAGGTATCTGACAGCCCGCCTGGAGAAGAGGAGGAGTTTGAGGGTTCGGCTGTGTTTGAGGGTTCTGGCATATTTGAGGGCTCTGGTGTGTTTGAGGGCTCTGGGATCTTTGAGGGCTCTGCTGGAGAAGCTGAAGGTTCTGGAATGGAGGAGAATGGAGAGGAAGAAGGGTTTGTCTACTACTTCCTGGAGGAGAGCACTGGATATATGGAGCCCGCTTTGGCCTTTTTTTCCATCTTACACACCATCATTTCCTTCCTGTGCATCATCGGCTACAACTGTCTGAAGGTCTGGAGCTCACTGGATTCTGTTATCATTTACTCACCCTCATGTCATTTCAAACCTGCATGACGTTCTTTCTTCTGTGAAACATGAGGAGAAATTTAATAGTGTCCACAGAAAGGACCAAAAAGCACCATGGAAGTGTCATAAATGTGGTCCATACAACTTGTACACAATATTCTATATGTCTTCTGAAGCCATACAATAGCTTTGTGTGAGAAATGGATCAAAATTTACATATTCCTTCCCTTCAGGCGAGTAAATGATGACAGAAATTTCATTTTGGAGTGAAATATTCCTTTTCATTTGGTTAAGCTAGTGTGAGCTGCTAACGTTTTCTTCCATGTCCAGGTTCCTTTGGTCATCTTTAAGAGAGAGAAGGAACTGGCCCGAAAACTGGAGTTTGACGGTCTGTACGTAACTGAACAACCAGAAGATGACGACATCAAGGGCCAGTGGGACAGACTTGTCCTCAATACACCGTAATATTACTATATTATTATTATTTATAAATTTATAAACAAGTATCCTTGTGAAGACTCTGAAATGGCATTTCCTTTTATTCTCCACTCAGGTCTTTCCCGAACAACTACTGGGACAAATTTGTGAAGAGAAAGGTCAGGGGCGCGCTATGCTGGTTTTTGCAGATGTTTAATGTATTGAGAGATGTCGGTGACTGAGTGTGTCTATGGTGTGTCTGTGTTGTAGGTGCTAGAGAAGTATGGCGATATCTACGGTAGAGAAAGAATCGCTGAACTTCTGGGCATGGATCTAGCTTCCCTTGATGTCAGCGCTATGACACACGAGAAGAAGCCTCAGCATGATCCCTCAATATTCACATGGTACAGAAAGATGCAAAACATACTCATAATGTGTGAATAAACATGTCACCAAAATGTCAATAGCCAAAACCAGTATAAAAAATAAAAGATTTGATACCACAAAATCAAATATACCAGTGGGTAGGGATGGGAACCGCTCTAACAATTCCAAAATCACAGCTACTTTATGCAGGCTGTGTGCATCTGACTGTGGATTGACTGTTTTGAAACTTATATGGTAGTTATATAGCACCTAGACCTCAGTTATCATGAAAAAAGCCAGGAAATTTCAGTTTTGACAATATGGGACCTTTAACAGTTCCATTGACAATTTTTGAAGCAGGCATATGTGGAGAATTAAATTGAGCCAAATGAAGAGGAAAGAAAGAAAGAGTTGTAAGCCGTTTATGATTCACTAGAGCAATAGTTCACAACAGCTCATTAAAGATATTCGTTTGGGAATCGGTTGGACTATACTACTCTTTATTTTTTAAAGGGGTCATATGATGCGATTTCAATTTTTCCTTACTCTTTGGAGTGTTACAATCTCTTGGTGCATAAAGAAGATCTGTAAAGTTGCAAAGACTAAAGTCTCAAATCCAAAGAGATAT
>NW_015554112.1:190118-190311 GCF_001515605.1 Sinocyclocheilus anshuiensis | reverse complement strand
CGCTCCGGCCGGACAGGGCATCACAGTATGGTAGGGGTGTAACATTTCCGTCACATGCTTGAGGTATTCGGCCACTATATTCATAGGTATTCGTATATATACGCACTGGATAGCTGGCCAATCAGAACACACCTCGCTTTTCAGACCGATGAGCTTTGTAAAAATCGACGCGTTTCAGAAAGGCGGGGCATAG
>NW_015554112.1:185613-189814 GCF_001515605.1 Sinocyclocheilus anshuiensis | reverse complement strand
CTCTGGTGAAGCTGATTTTTTTTTTTTTTTTTTTTATTCACTAAAGTTAACCTGTTCATGAGAAGTCATTTGTTTGAGATTCAGACATCACTGCTCTTAAATATGATGTTATAATAGAATGGAAATTCTGTTTCTCATTATAACAATTAATGAATCCACAGGTTGACATCTATTGACATGAAATACCAGATCTGGAAATTTGGAGTGGTGTTCACTGATAATGTGAGTTTCAGTAAAGACATCACTTTGTTTCAGTAAGTTGAGGAAATTTATAACAATGAATCATTTGGATTCTGTTTTGCTCGAAGACGTTCCTGTATCTGGTTTGGTATCTGGTCATGTCACTGCTTGGCCACTACAACAACTTCTTCTTCGCCTGTCATCTGTTGGACATTGCTATGGGTGTCAAAACCCTGCGCACCATCCTGTCTTCTGTAACCCACAATGGCAAACAGGTACAGCTCTCAGAAATCATTATATTTGACTGAGATTTTATAGAAATCTCTTCCAGATATTAATCTTGATGGCGATTGTTGTTTAGCTGCTGATGACGGTGGGTCTGCTGGCTGTGGTGGTCTACCTCTACACCGTGGTGGCCTTCAATTTCTTCCGAAAGTTCTACAACATGAGTGAGGATGAAGACGAACCGGATATGAAGTGTGACGACATGATGACTGTAAGAGTTCATACACAAATATCTACATTTGGTTGAATTACACTTTCTCATTTCACACCTGACTGTGATCAAGTCTTCTCTCTCAGTGTTATCTGTTCCATATGTACGTGGGTGTGCGAGCTGGTGGTGGTATAGGAGACGAGATCGAGGATGCGGCCGGAGACGAGTATAAACTTTATCGTGTGGTCTTTGACATCACCTTCTTCTTTTTTGTCATTGTCATCCTGCTGGCTATCATTCAAGGTGAAGAATATGTTTTTTTTAGACCCTGTGTGAATTTTTCTACTCTGTAAATGTAATATTTAAAAGGTTTGGACATAATAATATCTGTCATTATGAAATGATGTTTGTGTTGTATGCAGGTCTGATCATTGATGCCTTCGGTGAGCTGAGAGATCAGCAGGAGCAGGTCCGAGAGGACATGGAGGTACAACTGCCAGTTTTATGCTTGACGAAATATTTCACCCAAAAATGAAAAGGCAATCCAAGATATGGATGAGTTTGTTTATTCATTGGAACAGATTTGGAGAAATTTAGCATTTAGCATTTGCCTGCCAATGGATCATCTGCAGTGAATGGGTGCTGTTAAAATATCCAAACAGCTGATAAAAACACCACAATAATTCACAAGTAATCCACATGACTCCAGTCCATCAATTAACATCTTGTGAAGCAAAAAGCTGTACGAAAAAAATCCATCATTAAGCCGTTTTAACATTAAAACAGTCGCTTTGAGCCAAAATATGAGTCCATTATCCATATTATTGCTATTGCTTTAATACTATAAATACACTATACTTTAATATACAAAATCTACATGTGAAACTTTTGCATTGGAGGCCCACCCCTAAACGGAACATAGAAACAAAACAAACTATGATTGGTCAATGATCATAGTCTCTATGATCAAAATGATGTGTACTTCAGAATCTTGGCAGAAGTAGTAGGTCATCCAGGTACTTTTCGGCTGTTATTTTATGAATACTATGAATTTGGACATACTTCTCATTTCACGTACAATTTTTCACCTACTATATAGTAGGGAAGTAGGCATGTTCATACGCAGAGATCAACTTTACCTCGCTTTCTAGAGATTTTCTACAAGTTGTTGCTTCGCTGTGGCAGTGGTTGACCTGAAAGAGAAAATTGACTGTAGAAGATGTTTTTTGCTAATGTGTGCCATAGCGCCCCTTGTGGCAATTGCTGAGAGTGCAGTGCATACTTTTGTTAGTATGGATTGCAGTCTGACACATTCTGAAAAATTAAGGTGTTTTTTGTTGTTGTTTATTTCAAAGACTAAATGTTTCATCTGTGGAATTGGAAGCGACAACTTTGACTCGACTCCGCATGGCTTCGAGACGCACACGATGGAGGAGCACAATTTAGCCAATTACATGTAAGTGTAATACTTTTGTTTATTCAGAAATGGTGAGAGCTAATATTTTGTTTCCTCATTTTGAAATCATGTTTTTTTTTCTGTCATGTAGGTTCTTCCTGATGTATTTAATCAATAAAGACGAAACAGAACACACAGGACAAGTCAGTGTTGTTTTATTCTTAACTCTGTCCAAAATTGTCTTTCTGAACCAAATAAAAATTAAATTAAATAAAAAACTTAACTAAGAGTTTACTTTGCATATAAGAGGGTATACATTATAAATATATATACACTAATGTTCAAAGGTTTGGGTCAGTAAGATTGTTTATGCTCACCAAGGCTGCATTTATTTGATCAAAATACAGTCAAAACAGTAATATTGTGAAATAATGCATTTTAAACATAACTGTTTAAAATAAAAAATATGTATATTTTAATATATTTTTAAATGTAATCTATTCCTATAATGGTAAAGCTGAATTTTTTAGCAGTCATTACTCCAGTGTTCGGTTTCAAATGATCTTTCAGAAATCATTTTAATGTGCTGGTTTGGTGCTCAAAAAATATTTCTTAATAATTTCAGTGTTAAAAGATATATATATATATATTTTTATATTTGTGGAAATTTAAATTTTTTCAGGGTTCTTTGTTGAACAGAAAATGTACTGCATTTATCATTACCTCATAATGGCAATTATATATATATCATATATATATACATATATACATAAATGTACTTAATGTCTCTTTTGATCAATTTAAGGTGTCCTTGCTTAAGTATTAATTTCTTTCAAACAAAATCTTTCTGACCCCAAAATATGAACAGTAGTGTTTGTATATTAAAATTTCAATAATAAACTATTTTATTTTTCTCTCTTTCTAGGAGTCATATGTATGGAAAATGTACCAGGAGCGATGCTGGGACTTCTTCCCAGCTGGTGACTGTTTCAGGAAGCAGTATGAGGATCAACTTGGCTAATTCTACAGCCTTGAAAGTGTGTGTTTGTGTACAAGTATCATTTCAGGAATGAGGGTCAAAGAGGAAATTATGAAAAATAGGCAAAAGAAGGGAACGAGATAAATGACCAAGTGCAGCCTTAATTTGACTCTCACAACCCTCATCTTCAGCCAACACATCACACAGACCACACAAACTCACTCATAATATTTAAAACCTTTGATTTCCCCGTGTTTGACTAAACGGGAGAAAAAGAGCTAAGACTGAGCATCAAAAGAAAGTATTTTAAAATGTATATATATATACACACACACTACATGGCCTTTACCTTTTAAATCAAATCAAGCCTAAATGAACAAACACTCCTAAACAAAGCCTTCCATTCCTCTCTGTTTTGTTTGTCACTATGAATCTAAAAAATCTCAGTACCTAATGTTGAATCTTAACTGTTTTGATAGTCTACATAGCGATCTTTTTATGTGTGGAGTTGCTGTCTAGATCTTATAATCTTAGCCTATATAAATATAGCTTTGTTTATGTTTATTTATTCATGTATACCACAGAAATATAGCCATATGAGTGGTAGCATCCTGCTCTGTGACTTATATATAGAGCATTTTGACAAATATTAAGCCAGGCTTTTTCCCTGGCATGTCTAGCGAATGTGAGATTGCGTGCAACTGAAATATCTTCACCATTTTAATCTTGAGAGGAAAGTGTTACAACCCCAATATTTCTTTCCCGCCTCTGTTTCAAGTTTCAGAGAATTACAAATGGTCTCATGAGACGTTTTAACTTTGTAAAAATGTGAAACCACCTGTTTTGCACTCTAGAGTCTTATAATGAGATGCTGTATCCTTGCCAAGCACACACTTCCATGGTGTCCTGCTACAAAATGCTGTATTACAAATATAGAGAGGTGGAGAGAGTTTGTGGGTCATTTGTTTTATTAAAATCGTCCTCTCTAGATTTACAAGACAATGTCCTTTTACTCTGATTATGGGAAAGAAGCACTATCATGACTATATGCACAGTATTATTTATGTTGCTATACTGTCATTTAAGACCGTGACATGAACTGTGTCGTTCAGATAGCAAGACTGCAACTTAATTTATCCATTTAAATACATAGATGATATATTTTTGTTGGAGCTCTGATACTCTGAACTCATTTGTCACAAGTGAGTAT
>NW_015554112.1:177587-185483 GCF_001515605.1 Sinocyclocheilus anshuiensis | reverse complement strand
GAATTTAGTAGAAAAGTGGAAAAGGAATGTTAGTTAGATTAACATAGAGGTAACAAAGACAGTGTGTTTTTGCCTTTTAGATTTTTATTCTTCTTTTTGGCGAAATCTCACACTTTATTTTTGGCGAATATAGATGAAGTATGTAGTCGTAGGTCTCTGATATTTGTGCATCAGACATCTCCAAGCGACATACAGATTCACAAGTGCATGTTCCACCTTGTGCGTTCTGCTGACATGTTGTGACAGCACATTAAGAGCGTGTGTTGAGGTGTGTTTTGCTTTGAGAGCTCACAGAGGGCAGAAATCAACTATCTTCTCTGGATCTGACTGTGTATCAGGCTGAATCCCGTGTTTCAATGCGCATTAAACAGATTCCAATATTTTAAGAGCATTGCTGTCTGAACTCTTTTGTTTGCCATGAAAGTTTATTGTCTTTGTGTCATTTGTGCTTGATTAATGCCTGTATGTTCTTATATGTTCCTATAAGATTTTTTTTCTATAATACATCTTCAATAATTGTAGCAACAGCAATCAATAAGCATGCATTGTAAATATGAAATTCTACTGGTATTTTACAGAAGTATATGGATAAGTATATTAACATTACCCCAGTAGGTGACGCCAAGTGACTGTCACAATGAATGAGTCATTGAATCAGTGAATCATTAAACCAATTCATTCAAACACTGATTTGCTCAGGAACAAGTCGTATGACTGTGTTTATAAGTGAGTCTGTCAGACTCTGTTCCATGTCTCCTGTTGTTTTCCTCCCCCACGTGCTCCAGTTTGATTATTATGCCCATATTTGGGTTTTTCTGTTCCTGTCCCTATTTAGTTCTATCAGTTCCAGCTGTGTTTAATTAATTGTCCCATTAGCTCCCTTGTTATTTAAGCCCTGTGTGTCCCTGTTTCTAATGTCTACTGTTAAATGTAATTTCGTATTCTGTGTTTCCCGTGTTCCCTGCTTTGTTTTCATTAAAGCCTTTGGATTTTGCTTCACTCCTCGTCCCTTCGTTCCTGTGGTCCAAGTGTGAATCGTGACAGAGTCATTGAATAATTCACTCAACCGATTTATTTAAACACACTGGAACAAAAAAAGTTGCTGAATTCTGAACCACATACTAGCATACTACTATTACTATTTTTATAGTATCTTTCTATGACAGGAATAGTAATAGTAGTATGCTAGCATGCAGTTATGAATTCAGCAAGTTTCTGTTTAAGAGTCATTGAATCATCCGCTCAACTGATTAGTTCAAACACACTGATTCATTAAAGAAATAAAGTGGTTGTGTTTATAAGAGACAACTATGTTTCCTTCATAGAGAAAAATGGTATCTGTGAGGCTTTCCCATCAGGATTTAGACCGTATTGTGGCGGAGATGGCAGCTAATCTGAAAGGAAGTGAGGTAATTGTATTTAAGGAGTAGTAAAAAGGAGGGGAAAAAGTAAGAGTGGATTTGGGAAAGAAGGAGGATGACGGTGATTGCAAATATCTGTGGTAAAAAAGACGGAGGGTTATCCGCGAGTGCACACTTTGTATGGTGCTGGGCGATTGATTTAGTGTTTTGAGGAACGATTTCTCAGTCCAAACTAAGGGTACCAGTGCTGAGTGTGTTCGGATTCGGGAGCTAAAGTGTGTGTTGCCCAGGTACCCTCCTTCATAGCCTCCAATATGAAGGTAGAATTACGTCAAAAAGATTTGCATACGCAGGGTAAGAGTTGTGGAAGTGTACATAAGACTGTAAGCGTAAATTAAATTTGCATGCGCAAGAGAAGCTTTGTAACGGTGTAAATCGTGTTTCAAGCACAAGAAAATATTATTTGCATGGAGAGTCAGCGAGAGGCTCATTTGATTGGCTACAAGAAGAAGGTTGCCCCGCCCTCCCCCTCACGCTTGCAAAACTCAGTTAGTGAGAGAATCGTGCCAAAATTGTAAGCGCAGAGAAAAGAAAGACGGAGCTGTACATATCGGATTATTTCGGGAACTTTTTGCCCCACATGCACAAGTCATTTAGACATTTGCAACAGTTAGTGTTGTACACATACAGATTGGTTCTATGCAGTCAATCCGTTTTGCAGTTCTTTAAACTGTTGTTTTCGCTTGCAAATCACTGTTCACAGGCTTGCAGTGCTTTTGACCGTCTTTTGGCGAAAAAAACGTGCCAAAAGTGTAAGCGCGGAAAAATGGAAGTCAGAAGCATGCAGATCATATTTATTTTGCGTTAGCATGAAGCTGCAGTTTCACAATACATGAATTACACTTACGAATAACAGTAAAATGCTGCAAATAATATTTTCTTGCGCTTGAAACACGATTTACACCGTTACAAAGCTTCTCTTGCGCATGCAAATTTAATTTACGCTTACAGTCTTATGTACACTTCCACAACTCTTACCCTGCGTATGCAAATCTTTTTGACGTCATTCTATCTTCATACTCCAATTCATCTTTCAAAGCTGGGTTCCAAGCCGACATCTGGGAGTAGCGGCTCATCTGTACGGCTGGCTGGCTGGCTGGCTTCGTCTGCACATATACACACCACTTGCTCTTACCACTTTCGTCACACCTTCATTGTCCTTTGGTGTGTGAGTATATAAAAATTTTTTTCTATTATAAGCTGAACAGTTTCCTATATCAACCTTGTTTGAATGTATATTTATTTATTTATTTATTTTCCCTTTTCCTTTGTGGTTATATCCATTGAGAACTGGACTCTTGAATCTATCGAATTGAATGCGGGAATAGAGTGGACCGGCATCACCCGATATCCGCAACAGTTTTTTTTTTCCTCCCCTCTCTCTCTTTGACGAGGCGTAAAGGTGTACCAGTGATGTAATGATTTTTGTTGGACAATTGTACTTTGCGCATATGAAAATATAATAGGACTTTGAACTAAAACCCTCGATTTCTTCTGTTTTAATTCTGTTCATTTCTTTATTTTTGTGGTTGTTGAAAAGAGTGTAAACTTATTTTGGTTTGTAACCAGTGGCTTTTAGAGCTCATCTGTGTTTATTTTAAATATTGACAGGCCTACTCCTGTCTGGATCCCGGGGCCCACCACAGTTACAGTATCATAGTACAGAGACTGCTCTCATCAGAGTTACAAATGACCTGCTCTTATCATCTGATCGTGGTTGTATCTCTCTATTAGTGCTACTGGATCTTAGTGCTGTATTTGACACTATGGACCACAACATTCTTTTGAATAGACTAGAAAATTATGTTGGCATTAGTGGAATTGCATTGGCATGGTTTAAGTCATACTTATCTGACCGTCATCAATTCATAGCAGTGAATGATGAGGTATCATATCGTTCACAAGTGCAGTATGGAGTACCACAAGGCTCATTACTAGGCCCGTTGCTTTTCACGCTTTACTTATTACCCTCGGGCGATATCATCAGGAAACATGGTATTAGCTTTCACTGTTATGCTGATGATACTCAGCTCTCTTCACGGCCATATTCAGCATACCAATTTGCTAAACTAACGGAATGTTTATATAAAAAACTGGGTTGTAATTTCCGACAGTTAAGTTCTGAAAAAAAACATTAGTGTTAATTATCGGACCAAAAAACCTCCGCATGTAATAAACTAAAACACTGTCTAACACTTGAGGACTGCTCTGTCAATTCTTCGTCATACAGTTGGAAACCTAGGTGTGCTATTTGATAGCAATCTTTCCTTTGACAGCCACATTTCTAGCATTTGTAAAACCACATTTTTCCATAAATATATATCTTAATTATGACCATGCTCTCAATGTCAAACGCAGAAACGTTAATTCATGCATTCACGACTTCAAGCTTAGATTATTGTAATGCTTTATTGGGTGGTTGCTGTGCGCTTAATAAACAAACTCCAGCTGGTCCAAAATGCAGCAACTAGAGTTCTTACTAGAACAATTAAGTATGACCATATTAGCCCCGTTCTGACAACACTGCACTGGCTCCCTATTGAACATTGTATACACTTTTAAATCTTGCTAATTACTTATAAAGCCCTGAATGGTTTAGCTCAGTTCTTGAGTGAGCTCTTATCACATTATAGTCCTTCACGTCTGCTGCATCCTCAAAATTCTGGCCATTTGATAATACCTAGAATATCAAAATCAACTGCGGGTGGCAGATCCTTTTCCTATTTAGCGTCCAAACTCTGGAACAATCTACCTAGCGTTGTTTGGGAGGCAGACACACTCTGTCAGTTTAAAGCTCGATTAAAGATCTATCTCTTTAACCTGTCTTACACATAACACACTATCACATTTCTATAATTCAAATCTGTTAAAGGATTGTTAGGCTGCATTAATTAGGTCAATCGGCACAACACCATGGGCCAATCGGCGTCGGCACAACACCATGGGCCAATCGGCATCGGCACAACACCATGGGAACCAGACGAGTCCACTGTATTATTCTAACTTGTTGCAGCCTGGAATTAAACCACGCCATGCTGGTTTCTTCTGCTCAGAGGAGAACTGGTCCCCCGACTGAGCCTGGTTTCTCCCAAGGTATTTTTCTCCATTTCTGTCACCAGTGGAGTTTTGATTCCTTGCCACTGGCACCTCTGGCTTGCTTAGTTTGGGACACTTAATTTCTGGCAATATTGTCAACTTTATTGCACAGATACTATCTGAACTGAGCTGGATTATGACATCAACTGACTTTAACTGAAAAACTTTAGTGTTTACTATTGTCCTCTTGCATTATCGACACACTATTTTCCCGTTTAATACTATATTTTCCTGTTTAATAAAGGTAAAAAAAAAATCAAATGAATTTATGGCTTTTATGACTGAGTCATTGAATCATTTACTCCAATGAACCAATTCATTCAAAAACACATTCAAAAACAGGAATGAATCCCCACCACATTACTGTTTGTTGTTTGGAGGCACGGCAAATCATTCTTCTTTGGCTTTGTTTGAAAAACAAAGTTAATGGCAACAGTTTACCTACAATGTTGGTTAATCAATGTTAACGTCGTTTACTGAACTGTTGTATTAAAAGAAATACAAAAAAAAAAAAAGTCATGATATTTGAAACAAAAACATTCTCTGTTATTGTACCATTACCACTATTGTACCACACTACACATAGATTTAAGTAATGTAATATCATATAAATTAACTACATCCTCAACATGAAGTTTTCTACATGCACATATTTTGGGGTGTGTTGTCTCTGAGCATTATAACTGCATTATCGTATTGAAACAGTTATATAACTAACTGACATAACAATAAAAGAATTAAAAATAATAATGATGATTTGGAACAGCCTTTCTCAAACCTTCCCAAAGGGCTCCTAAAAAAACATGCCTGAAAATGCTTCAAACATAACTGCCTGTACATGTTGGTGCTTGTTTGCTGACTGTATCTCAAGAAAAGGGCAAGGCATTGCTGATACTAGATTTGTTTTGAACCATTCAGTTCGTGATTCAGCACAAAAAAAAAAAAAAAGAATAAGTGATTCATTTGTGTAACAACATTATTCAGAATCTCTTTTTCGGTTTTGTTCCTGGTTCTACTTTTCAGGTTTCATGTAAATCTGCATGATCAAGTGCTGATACTGCCCTCCACCTCAGTCTACCGTTTGATATTCAGATCTGCTTTCACTGTGGGAACCGAAGGTTTAAGGTGTATTTGAATGAGCATTGGTGTCATTTCTCCTGCTAGTTTAAGCCTCAGTTTGATATGCTGTAGAAAGAGGAAGATATTCAGCTATTCTATATCACTTCTGAACATGAAGCTCTAAACTCTCTAAAGACAAAACAAACAGTTCCTTTGTTTTCCTAAAATAAAATTATAAATTAATACTAATATAATCTCAGTTTGTAAATTCTAATTGTTATTAATATCAGGACTACATTATAGACAAACAGAAGAATAAGGAAAGACATTAAAGTTCACACAATATTCTTCAACTTTATTTGAATATATGGCATACACAACTCCTAGTGCATTTCAGCATTTAGATTTAAGTGACGTACCAAGATAAATGCATTATTTTAATTATTCATTTTATTTTGTTATAATAAATTGTAATATTTATAATGCATTATTAAATAGTATATTAATTAATAATAATGCCATACCTAGACTTAATGATAATAAAATAAACTAACAAAATAAATAAATATAATAATAATAATAGTGTGTGTGTGTGTGTGTGTGTGTGTGTGTGTGTGTGTGTGTGTGTGTGCGTGTGTGTGTGTGTGTAATAAATTCTATAAAACTGAGATGGTCAGAAAGGATCGTGTGACATTTAGTAAAACTCTTGTGACATTTATCCTCCGTCAGTGATTTGTATTGTGATGACTATTATACTATTGTATTGTGTTACTTTGTTGAGTAACTTGGGATCATTTTAATTAAGCATTACTTGTTCAATCCCTAAAATACTGGCGAATCATCTAGGTGTCATCCGCTCTCTTGTAACACTTGAGAATTTCCACATTCATTTTGTTTCTGTGGTCATCAAACTAAATGCAGTCTTATGTGATTTATTTCGTAGTTTCTCATTTTGTCCATGAGCTCCTCCTGACACTATGAAGGGACAATGAGGACTAGTAAATGTTATCTTAAGTTCAGAAATGTTCATAAACCTCTTGAGGTGTTTATCAACCTATTCAGCTGTCCAGTGCTGACTTCTTTCCTACTTGAAGCAAAGGTTGTCTCCGGTGAGAAGGGTGTGTTTCAGTTGAGCTTATTGACTGAGTCATAATGAGTAAGAAAAAGTAGGTTAATAATGTTGACTTCAGCCATCAGTTTAGCAAACGTTTCTCAAGCAAAACAGACTGAGGAGAATCTGATATTGGTGGAATCGGTAAGCACATGTTTAGTGTTTATTAGATTGCTGTGTCATTAAGCTGTTAAAACAGTAATGTTAAATAATTTGAATGATGTATTTTTTTTTTATCTAGTGTGATTTATTCTGTTATTTGAACAAACATACAGTAAAACATGAATATTGTGAAATATTACAGTTAAAAATAACTGTTTTCTATTTAAATATATAAATGTCATTTATTCATGTGAAGGCAAAGCTGAAGTCTTAGCAGCCATTACTCCAGTCTTCATTGTCACACAATCCTTCAGAACTCATTCTAATAAGCTGATTTTTTTTAATCATAGCTGAGCTACTTAATATTTCTTGTGGAAATATTTCTTGTGGTTCTTTATTTATTTTTTTTCAGAATTCTTTGATGAATAGAAACCATTTATTTAAAAAGGGGTCATATGATGCTGCTAAAATGAAATGTGTTTATGGGGTTTAAGGTAAAAAAAAAAAACACATTCTTTTCCAAATACTGTACATTATTGTTTCTCCTCTATGCCCCGCCTTTCTGAAACGCGTCGATTTTTACAAAGCTCATCGATCTGAAAAGCGAGGTGTGCTGTGATTGGCCAGCTATCCAGTGCGTTATGATTGGCCGAATACCTCAAGCGTGTGACGGAAATGTTACCATACTGTGATGCCCTGTCCAGCCGGAGCGACGAGACAAAAACATGAAAACCCATTATAAACGAGGCATTGGTTGCATCCAGTGGGGACATAATTATGGATTATAATGACTTATACTGTCTTTTTACGCTTTGCGTTGCATTGTGCCGCGTAAACATAAAACCATGTCTGCATTTGTGAGAAATGACAAACAACAAGCCCTACTCTACACTGCCCAAAAAACTCGCTTTAAATATATAAAATATAAAATCTCTTTAAATATAAAAAACATACTTACAGTCTTTGAGTCAGAACAGCCGGCATTGTAGTCTGCTCTCCCAGGATCAGGAAACGGTCCTCCATAAAATGTGCTGCACACATCTGAATATTTGGGTTGAACTGTTCTGGAACAGTGTTGTAAATACAACTTAACCACTGATTTCTAGT
>NW_015554112.1:171508-176815 GCF_001515605.1 Sinocyclocheilus anshuiensis | reverse complement strand
TAAAGAATATCTCTTTGGATTTGAGACTTTAGTCGTTGCAACTTTACAGATCTTCTTTATGCACCAAGAGCTTGTAACACTCCAAAGAGAAAGGAAAAATTGAAATCGCATCATATGACCCCTTTAAATTTGAAATATTTTGTAACATCATCCATGTCTTTACTGGTGATTATTTGCATGCATCCTTGCTGAATAAGTATTAAGTTCTTTCAAAAGATCTTTCTTACTTACTGAAAACTGTTGAACAAGAGTGTAGATTATACTGTAGGACTACTTACTGGCTATTTCCTCTGACATAGCAATGAGAGTAAAAACCTTAACAGACCAGAAATACTTGCCTGATGTATAGCCTTATTTAGTTTTCTAAGCATCAGTGTTAATATAGGTCAGGCAGAAAGAATGGCTTGCCATCATTGTGGTCTGTCATGCAGCCTCACAGCGAGAGCTCTTTTCACTTAAGTTCACACTTCCTGTACCTCAGAAAGTGTTATGCCACAATTATACAGCAACCTATACATATATATCAGTATTTACTGTTCACATTGGTACAATTTTCATTCCATTTCATTTGACTGTTTCATTTTGTTAATATTAAATATCAAGTAAACTTAATGCCTTTTTATTGATGTAACAATTCTTGCTCTTTTGTGGTTTGTACTGAATAGCTTGTAATTGTGGTGAGTGTGGTCTTGTCTTGAGAGGTGTCCTGTGGTCATTGTGTCAGGTTACTTACAGTAATACAGTTTGCTAATACCTGTGTAAAGTTGAGCAAACAAATATGTATGCAGGGTGGTGTAGTTTTTACAAATGCTGTTTAGTTAATGGAATAGTTCATGCCAAATATAAACATTCTGCCATTATTTACTCACCTTCGTGTCGTTCCAAATCTGTGTTACTTTTACTCTTCTGTGGAACAACAACAACAAATATCATCATAATATGTTACCATTTTATTTATAGAAGGTTTAGACGTTGTACGTCCCCTCTTTAAACACTAGAGGGAGACAAATATCCAAATGCATTGGAAGAATAATACAGCTGCGATCCTCAATCCAGCCACAAACATGATGGTACTGTTTATAGCGTACACATAGTCATTATCTCATTAAGTCAAATGACTTAGCTAGTTAAACGTTTCCCTTATGATTTATATGGCATTTTATTGATGGAGAGCACTTCTGGTAAGTGTTGGAACCACTTATAAGTCACTTATTAAACTTTATAAACTTGCTTATTTAATAACATATATTTGTCGTGATCGAGTGAGTGACATTCATTGATGTGTGTGTATATGGGGGGGTGATTCATAACTGTACAATATTATTTTGGTTAGATTAAAATATATATATTTTTCGATAGCAATTCATTTTAAAAACAACAACAAAAGCAATAGCAATTTATGGCATGACCACGTGTATGTGTTTTTAAATAAATAAAAATTAGCATATCTATATTTGAGATATGAGATATTTTCTCCTTCTTGCAATTACTGCCTTGTTCCTGTTATAATATCCTGTGCCATAGTTTTTCGTCTTTACAAATATTGCATAGTTTTTCGTTATTACAAATATTGCATATTGCCTCAACAGAAGCCCTATAAACCTTAGTGTATCATATTTAATACATGAATTTCTAAGGTCTCTGAATGATGAGTATGATCAGTACTTCTGAGAAATATGTACATACCTTCTGCCCTCTGATTGATAGTTCATACTTTTTTAGCAAGTAAAAGGCCTTTTAGTAATTCTAGAAATGTCCCTTTCAGGTTGTGGTACAGATGACATGTCCTTTTGCTGTGAAATAATTGTTATAAAGTCTTAATAATAATAATATTAATAATAATAATACATATTTCTGACTTTTATTTCCTGTCAGGCTGTGCAGGGTTAAAGACCTTGGCCAGAGCAGCGGCGGTGGGCGTTGCATTTAAAGGGCCGTGTGAGTGATCTGTACGGTACGCAGTATGGGCCAATCATCATCCAGCAACGGCGGCTGCTCTTCACACCGCTGTAACAGCGCAGCACTCGCGAGCTCCACACGAGTTTGCGTGCAAGGAGTGTTTTGTTCGCCGCATACCGGTGACCGCTTAGACGAAAATCCGATGAAAACCAAAGAGCTGCAATCTGTTCAGAAGTGCTGGCGGGGCGGTTTTAAAGAGGGGACGACTTTAGTGGATGTGAGAGTACATGAGCCGAAAAAACTTATTTCAAACGCGAGTTCTTCCGGTAATCAGCATGCGACCGAAAACTTGATACTTCTGAATCGGGACACTGACTTTGAGAGTTCTGTCTCGGATTCCCAGAGCGGACAGAAAGGAGTACGTGAGGAGAACCATGAGTGTTGCGTCTCGCCGTGGGACATGGAAAGAGTGTCAGAAGGAGGTGCCGTGACTCCAGGCAGAGTTTCGGAGGAAAATGTGACCCAGTGCCTGAACACACCAGACTTTTTAGTAGACTTCAGTTGTTCGTCTCCGTTAGCAAACCATAAAATGACCAAAAGTACGTTGCAACCCTCCGTATCAGGTCGGCTGGGTGGAGAAGTGGAGCAACACGCCTCATACCCGTTCCCTGGGATTATTCCCAAACTAATAGTCACCCATGATGATTTAGGACCCGGTCAGGACAGTCCGCACATCAGTGATTTGACTTTAAGCATGGGCGGCTTTTCACTGGACATGCATCCCGATGAGGACTCGCCCTGCTCGGACAGCGGCTGCGGAGGCTCCCCTGCGCCCTCTCTGTTCCACAGGAAACTGTCCAACTCCTCCTCTGCTGGATTATCCTCTGCCTCGTCGTTTGAGGAATCGGAGGATGATTTCACGGGCAGTGACATTGAGCCCACCAGTCTGTCCCCCAGCATGATCGGCAGTCCTGGTGAACTGACAGGGGTAGGTGTCCAGTTTTCCCTAACTCTCTTAGGCCTTATTATTTTCAAAGTCCCATTATATAGATTGATCTGTTGCCCATGTGTTGAGCTTAATGGTATTGAATGTGCACTTGTAGTGTACTTTAAACCTTAAGATGGTACAGCACTTGTAGACAATCTAATATGAATGAAATAAAACGCCACCTGAGTGTACTTAAAGTCCACTTCCACGACTACGTGTCTTAAGTACACTTCTAAAAAGTGCACTTTGTAATGATGTCAAATTAATAACAAGTTTTACGCTTAAAGTAAATTTTTGTATAAAATTTTTCTTTCTGTTTTTTTTAACAAACCTTTTGTCCTGCTTTAAAGAAGTATGCTTATTTAGCCCAGTGTTGACTACTAAACCACACATTGGTTGCTTTAATTTTACCTAAATTGATATTACATACAAGTAAATATATTTTAAGTAGGCCTATACTGAATTGAAACGTTATCATTGCAAATGTGTAGTTACAAATATATTTTTAAAAAATCATGACATACATTTACCATAAATGCTTGTCAGTACATTCAGCAGTACACTGTAACCATATTTCCCAAACAATAGATGTATGAAATTCGGTATAAAGATGTAAGTCCTACTTAAGTATGTCAGAAAAGCACTACTAAGTTCAGCTAATAGCAATTAATATAAATTTAGCCTGTAATAGAATTTCATTTTCTTGCAAATAACATGCAGTTAAGTGTTCAAAAACATTACATGTAGGCCTAGTTTGCACTTAAGTATATTCTTTTAAAGTATATGATTTCCATAATTAGCATATTAAAAAGAGTACTTAAGTGTACTACTTTTTCCCAAGGGTATGACTCAAACGTTAGGGGAAGGGCTTTTGAGAAGTGTTTGCACCAACACTTTATCATCAACTTTATTGTCCTGTAGCAGACATGAGGTCTTGTGCTGCCTGTTATCTACTGATATTCCTCCAGTAAAACACATTGATTAGGAGTTTATGATTACCAGTAAGGAACTTCTCAACGTTATATTTACAACTGCGATGTTCTTGAGTTGCTGTTGATCTGTAGTGATACTTCAGCTTCAGTTGGCATGCAAGAATGAAGATTATGAAAATGTTTGAAAACTGAGTCAGAATGAAACTATTTATTAGAAATTACAGCTATTTTTAGCTCCGTATCTGTACACCACCAACTTTTGTTTTGTGAAAGTGGTGAATCTAAGATACATTGACATGCACATATACAGTAAAGCCAGAACCTGTTATATTATACATAACTCCTCAGGCTTTTAGAAATGATCAAAAAGGTTACTGAAATATTGTAGTTTCGTTATTTCTGACAGAGAGCTGCCAGTCTGGCAAACTTTTTTCAGTTTCAGAATTATATTGTTGGCTCTTGGAACAGTTGATGGGTGAGACTCATTAGAGAGATGATTTTTGTTTTCTGTGGAAAGTTAGTAACTATATTTGGCTTTTAAACGTTAAGAGACAAAATGTGAGTAAGATATACCTATAATGCTAATGGGGATGTTTTTAAAATATGAGCGAAACTCTGAGGGTGAAGAATAACAACTATTCTAGTTTCTGGAAACTAAAAAAAAAAAAAATAGAACTGTGACATTATCTTCAAATGTCACTGATTGAATTAATAATACACTCACTTTCCTAGTCATTCATATATGACTGATAGAGGAGTCAAACTGGCATCTCTGGTATCTCTGGAATCTCCCTATAATGATACCAGAGATTTCATCTGGAAAAATCCCTCAAATCCCTGGTGTCTTTGTGTCTGCCGCCTGAATCTCGGTTAGACACGTGCTCAGTAAGTTTTTATGTGTGGATGGATAATCTGTTACAGACTGAAACTTTGAGTGACTTCATATCTCTGATGAAACATTTGTTTACCTTGATTAGAATAGAAACTCATGTCCACTGACTGATCTAGCAATCTGTGCACTGAGTAGGCTGGACTTGTTACTGAACCTCAATTGGTAAAACATGACGCTAGCAACACCAAGGTCATGGGCATAATTTCCAGGAACAGTTGTTCTGATAAAACGTATATTACTTTGAATGTGCCTTGAGTTAATTCGGATAAATAAGTGTTGTTTGTTTTATTTGAAAGGTCTTACAGTAAATTACCATGATATGCGTTTACAATCATCTCATTTGAAAGCTATAGCTTTTTATGTCTCTGCTGAACAATGACCAGAGTCAGCAGAAACAGGCCTGATATCCTACAATATACATTTCATCAGCAGTTCTGTGCTAATCTCCAATTTCCCACTCAGTCTCCCATTATCCAAGTGATTAACGTTTTGTGTATGTCTGGCTGATCTGTGAATCAGGATGAATCAGTCCGGAGAGAATGACTGTCAGGAAGTTGTTGTTTTTTCTCCGGATCTCTTTTTTTTTTTTTTTTTTT
>NW_015554112.1:157736-171450 GCF_001515605.1 Sinocyclocheilus anshuiensis | reverse complement strand
TTTTTTTTTCCCGGGTCTCTTTTTTTTTTTTTTTTTTTTCATTCTACAAACAACATTTCTTTATTAGATGGTTCTCTGGAATACTGGAATACTCTGGATTCTGATTGGTCAAAAGAAGCATTCTATGGTCAAATATTTTAGTAATGAGCGCTACAGTGTTTAAATGACCAGTACCAAAAAAAACTATTTCCTACCGTTCAAAAGCATCTGTAATATTGTTCAAATGTTTTTGAAAGAAATCTTTTATGCTCACCAAGACTGCATTTATTTGATCCAAAAAAACAGTAATATTATGAAATATTACAACTCAAATGAACCATTTTCTATTTGAATCTTTTAAAATTCAAATAGTAATTTATTCCTGTGATGGCAAAGCTGACTTTTCAGCAGACATTGACAGTGTCACATGATCCAAGAATAATTCTAATAAGCTCATTTGGTGCTTGACAGCCTTTTTGTTGTTATTATCCATGTTGAAAACAGTTGTGCCTCTTAATATTTTTGTTGGAACCGTGATGCTTTTTTTCAAGATTCAATTCAATGATCAACCTAATGTGTCCTTGCTGAATAAAAGTATTGAATTCAAAATAAAAAACGTAAACTTTTAAATGGTAGTTTAAATCGCAGTGCTAGTCTCTCATATCACTTCACGATTCTTCTCACATGTTAAAATAATTCAGTCATTTTATTTATTTATCAGTCCCATTGTAATAAACCCTAGAAGATCTTGATCACCCTGTTAGGGTTTATTTTGTTTGTTATCATGCACAAATCTTTTTCCTTTGCATTTGCTGTACATTAAACTCATCTAACCTGCATATTCACATTTTTTTGGTCCGTTTTTTGAATAATTTGACCCTGCTCCATCAGCTGCTGACATCCACAGGCCTACTTACACAGACACGCATTCTGATGCCATCATTGAGCCATCATCACTCACACTGTCATGGAAAACTGAGTTGTGGGTGGTTCTTTTGTTGCTAAGTAACCATGAATCCATATATGGTGTTGCTTCTCATTTCTGTTTCTTCTTCTCTTTCTTAATCTGTGTTGTGTCTTACTTCAGTGGTCATGACGCAGATTATTGTGCTTTGTTTACAGCTGTGTGTATGTGCGAGTTACTTTTGACTCTTTTCCTGCTGAGCAAATCCCACATCATTGCACTTTGCGATGATGTAAACAATTGATTTCACACCATAAGCTTGTTCCGCCACTTCTGAGACAAAGCGACACACTCCATACAAGATACTAGCTTGAAAACAGTTTACAGGAAGAATGAAAGACATCTAGCTGTCTCGGTCTCAACGTTCCTGGCTCTTTTGCTCTCTGAGGGTGTGAAGCTGTTGGACAGGTTTATCTTTGTTATGAAAAGGACGGAGAGTGAGAAAGAGAGACAGATCAAAAGAACGAGAGGGAGGGGAGAAGTGGAAATTGGATAGCTGCAGTGAGGGAGGAGGTGGGTGATGGGGTGGGTGGGGTTTTTACAGCGTGTTCAAACGCAAACAGCCCAGAAAAGCACATTTATTACATTAGTGGTGTTTGCCAAGGCCGGCGGCACTATAACTTGATTTGAATCACTAGTACTTACTAAAAAAAGCAATTTAATATGTACTAATACTTATTAAAATTATTTATTTAGTGTATTTTACATAATTTGAGTTGTTGCATGTTCATGCTAGGAGAAACTGAAGAATATCCATTAAGTCGGATGGTAATTTTCTTTTAAAAAACATGTAATGGCAAACTTTAAAACGTTTGTTTTAAAAATGATTGGATGATTGACAGCTATAGGTGGGGATGCATTAGCATTACAATTATAAGGGCAATACTACCTGAGTATTTGGTGATCCCAAGTATAGAGTATATGGAGTAGTGTTGTTATTGTTAACAAAAAATAATTAAAAATCATTTTCTGTCATTGAAATAAGGCTGAAATAAAATAAAATGTATATACAAGATGAAATAATAATAAAAAAATAGTGTTTAAAATGTTGCCTTGGCAATAAATGAAAGTATTAAAATGAGTAAAATAACTGACTAATAACTAATAAAAAAAGACAAAGCACTTAACAAAATTACTAAAACCAAAACTAAAGTGGAAATATAAAAAATACAATGAGGTCCCTTTGGGCCAGTGAGTAAAAGCAACCACTCAGATAACCCTAGCAACCACATAGCAACGCCCTCATATCATGACTTTGTTCACGTGTTCTTTTACACATTTCTTTATAAGCTTGTCAGTATGTAGTAAGAAGGGAGTGAATGTACGAGTGTCAGGACGAGTGTATATGCTTCATGAGAGCTAGCAGAGGAAGGTGGATTAGGATCAGAGAGGGAGGGAGAGTAAGATAAGAATGTGTAGAGGAGACATCTGAGAAAGATCTGATAAAGAGGACTGAGATGGTGAGAGAGACAGCTGAGCTGCAGAAGTGCATGTGAGTGAAAGACCTGGAATCAACAGAGAAAGAGAGAGAGAGTTATCAGGGCTGAGGTAATCAGTGCTCCATGCACATGATGTGAGTGTGTGTGTGTGTGTGTGTGTGTGTGTGTGTGACAGCTCAGTCTGCTTCCCGGATGCATGTGTGGTTACAGGGCAGTGCGGGACTCGTGGGTCTCTGCACGCTTGTTTGAAGTCTGTGTTTTAAGTGTGTGGTTGTGCATGCTTGTATTTGCGCATACATTGTGTCTGCCTGCTGTCTTGCTTGCCAGGTAAGAGACATTCACATGGTGTCTTAACAATTTAATTAATAATTATTTTATATTTATATAATTCATATATATATATATATATATATCAATTTAATGACATCAAATTGGTGTGACAATCAATGTGGTGTAACAATTAAGTACAAAGTAATAACTTATTTTCCTAATTTCTTGAATACACAAGTATTTTTAAAACTATTTTATTACAAATATCATGAAATATTAAATCATAAATATCTATATGTTTTTGAGGAGGTGCAGCACATGACATTTTACAACTTGGACTAACCTTGCCTTCTCAATAAGTCATGTTTTATGATGGGGTATAATATTGTTTCCTGTTTTTGTTTTGCTTTTCATTTCTGTTTTCATATTAGTTTCACTACATGAGTTTTATTTGGCTGAAATACATTTTTCAAATAATATAAAGCAGTGAAGCAAGTTTTTTTTTTTTTTTTTTTTTTTTTTTGAAAAAAAAAAAAAAAAAAAAAAAAAGTAAATGATGACAGTATTTTCAACACACACACACACACACACACACACACACACACACGTACACACTGCTGGGTCGATTTGACAAAAGGGTCAATGACAAATAGGAGTGTCCATGTTATAGCAAAGGAAAAATCTTTAAAAATCTATTTTAAAATGCATGTGCCATTTTTTGATATGTAGTCTTTGAATTAAATACATTTTTCAAATAATATAAAGCAGTGAAGCAAGTTTTTTTTTTTTTTTGTTTGTTTATTTTATGTAAGACACACTACCATTCAAAAGTTTGGGGTCAGTAAGATTTCGTTTTTTTAAAAAATACTTTTCAGCCAGGATGCATTAAAGTTATCTAAAGTGACAGTGCTAACATTTATAATGTTACAAAAGTTTTCTGTTTTAAATCAATTCTGATCTTTTGAACTTTCTATTTATCAAGTATGCTGTAATAAAATATATAATCTGTAAGAAAAGGGTTCTGTGGGTCAGATATGCAGTAGATCTGTTTAGATGGTTTAATCTGTAAAGATCTGTAAAGATGGTTTATTTCAGGGTCATTTGTCAGGTTACTGTTGCTATTAACAGTAACCTGACAAATGACCCTGAAATAAACCATCTTTGTGTGTGTGTGTGTGTGTGTGTGTGTGTGTCCTTGAGATAAGTCAGACATGAAGATAGAGCGGCTCTGTTTGTCCAGGGTGGGTTTGACCTTTGACCTTTGACCCAGGGGTGGATCTCACTTTGACTCTCCTCAAAGCCTGGCCATTACCACCGTGACAACAGCTCATATTCTAGAATTATTAGAATGGGAGTGGCAGTCGTGAGTCGTTAGCATATTTTGCAATCAAAATTGAGATATGAGGTATTTAAGCATTAAACATAATGCTGTAATTGTTTAACAATGGTGGATATTATCAGTTTGACTTTTCACAATAGATAAAGTCATTTTGGGCAAGAAATTTTCATGTCTAAATATATGAAATACTGTTTCCGTTCATAAACTGCAGCGCATGTGCCTGTTTTGAAAGTGAATTGTAATTAATACTTTGCCTGAAGTTTCAAGAAGTGTGTATAATTATGCAGAAGGACAGGAAGAAATACAGAGGCTTTTTATGAGGTGTCGTCTGTCCCCTGTTGGCTATAGTGTCGTCAAAGGGGGTCATTCAGGAACAGAGAGGACAGACTGAATTACATCTAACTGTGGAGAGCGAGCTGTCGACTTTACAGAGCACACGTTGAGAGGGGGGATGGTTTGGAAGAAGGGAATGAATGTCTGAATTGTAAAGGGGACAAAAGAAAAGAGACCTGAAAGGGGACAGACCAAGAGAGAAATGCTTTTTTGCATTTTCCCAATTTAATATAAAATAATGTCATTACAAATTGTTGTTGTGATCATAATAACAATTATATAATTGTTTTAATTTTATATTTTTGTAACTTTAATTCATCATCATTTTTTTCCTCTAAACTCAAAAACTTTTTTTTTTTTTTTTTAAGTAGTATTCTCCAGTATTTGTATGTGAGTTTTTCACAAGTTATATAAGGTCCGGGACCAAGCATATTCTGTAAACTGCTCATTCCAGGAAGAGTTTTTATGTTGTTTCTGTGTTCCTGTCAAAGCAACTGAAAAACAGATCAAACAAGAAACATTGAAGGAATTATGGAAGGAGGTTGTCAGTGATTGTGAAAGTTTGAGTGGCATCCCAGGACGTCATGAAGAGGTTTTTCTAGTTCCCTTGCAAACAGCTGGGTTAAGTCATTTCCCACACTCACACATTCCTCATCGATCAGAGCTGTATAATCAATAACCTGTCTGTGAGGCTGTGTGCGTCACGGCTTCTTTGTTGACCTTGTGTCGCTGATAAAGTCCTCACTCAGTCTGGGACTTTAGTTCCAATGCCTAAAAAAACGGTGTCAGTGTTTTTACAGAAACTCAGTCTAGACACTAAATGTTTGTTTAGAGAAAAAAAGATGTGGTTTGTTTCACAAATCAGTATAGTTTTCACGTATTTAGTCTGTTCTGTTTTGAAAATAAATGAAAGAAAATGCAGTATGTTGGTCTCATCTGTGCATATGTGATCTTTGATTTCAGGCTAAATCGTGGAGGAAGTTAAAGACCATGGTGCATTGCTCTCCATTTGTGGTTTCATTTAAGAAACTATATCCTTGGGTTCAGCTCGCAGGCCACGCAGGTAAAAACAAATTCTCCTTCCTGTATTGCATCCTGTATCCTGATTGCTGCCCATCATTTTGGACTGATGAAATGAACGCTGTTTTTGCCTCTTTGTGTGTAGATCATTTCCAGGCAGGCGAGTATGGGAAACTGTTGAAGAAGTATTGTGAATGTGAGCAGCAGTGTCTGGAGAAGCTGATGAATGACAACCTCCGGCCGTTTGTACCTGGTTACTATGGTATTGTGCAGCAGAACGACCAGGATTACAACCTAATGGATGATCTGCTGACTGACTTCGACTCCCCTTCAATCATGGATTGCAAGATGGGAAGCAGGTGAAAAAAAGCTTAGAGATTAAAGAGAATAGAGATGTTTGGATTTTTTTTTTACAAAGATCTTATTTGTTAAAACCGCCCAACTCCAAAACCGCCCTAACCAAACAAACTAAATGTATAGTAAAGAATAAAACACACACCAGTTTTTTTTTGCAAAACTTTGTCTCAATAATTTTCTCTTGTGTTGCTTTCAGTTTTCCATTGAACCTTGTCTGTCATTAAAGGGATAGTTCACCCAAAAAATTTAAATTTCTGTCATTATTTACTCACTCACATTTTGTCCCAAACCTGTATTAATTTATTTCTTGTGCTGAACACAAAAGACGATATTTTGAAGAATGTGAGTAACTAAACATTAGCTGGTCCACACTGACTTTTACAGTAGGAAAAAATTACCAGCAACTGCTTGGTTACCCACATTCTTCAAAAATAACTTTTATGTTCAACAGACGAAATAAACTAATTCAGGTTTAAAACAACTTAAGCAAATGAATGGTATAAAAATGAAACACTACTGAAAGACAGATGACAGAATTTTCATTTTTGGTGAACTATTCTTTTAATGTTAGTAAAACAACAAAACACAGAAAAAATCTGCTCACTGCTCTTGACTGATGAACTTATCATCAGTCAGTTGCTTTAAAAAAAATAATATAATTGTAAAAAAAAAAAAGTATAATTGATGTATAGTGTTTTATTTTAATATTTGTTCATTCAATTTCTTGAATGCTACTGCTAAATGCTGTACCTGAAAAATAAAGCACTATTTGTTTTATTTGTATATTATGTGTATTTGTAATGTATATCTTTGTTCTTATTTTGTAATAACAAAGATAAAATAATGACAAAGATTTTTATTTTTTCTCACTTTGGCCTAAATGTCTGCCATTGTTTTTTTATTTTATATTTTGTTAAGGTGTAAGAGGTGTTATGTTTCTGCACTCTTCCATTTTTAGCAAATTAAGAAAACTTTGTCTAAAACAATTTTTGTGATGGTTTGTATTTTTTGTGCTCTGTATGGAACATCAGTGCCTGTTTAAGTGATGAACTCCATTACTTGTGTTTGTTTCAGACATGATAACAGACGTTTTATACTTGTGCTACAACTTTTTGGCCTGTGCTACAAAACTTTCAACCTCTGTAGCACCAGTGCTATGTGAAACAAAAGTTAACGTACAGCCCTGCACACGCACACATGCAGAAGGTGGCAGAGTGAGGTTGACGTCACAAACTGATGTGTGAAGGCTGTGGTGTGATTAATTGGGTCTTTTTACCACAGGACATACCTGGAAGAAGAGCTGGTAAAGGCCCGTGAGCGTCCTCGTCTTAGGAAGGACATGTATGAAAAAATGGTGGCTGTGGATCCAGGAGCGCCCAGTCGTTTCCACAAAAAATGTTTCTTGACTACCGGATCATGATTTGTGAAAGATCATGTGACATTGAAGACTGCTGAAAATTCAGCTTTGACTTCACAGGAATAAATAACATTTAAAAAATATATTAAAATACGAATCCGTTATTTTAAATTCTAATTACGAATATTTAATTAAGAATATTTCACAATAAAACTTTCTTTTGTATTTTTGATCAAATTAATTAAGAATATTTAACTAAGAATTAAGAATAGTTAGGATTATGAATATTAATTAAGAATATTTCATAATATAACAGTTTTTACTGTATTTTGATCAAATGAATGCAGCCTTGGTGATTATAAGAGATTAAAAAAGTCTTAGGGGTGTGTGTCTATATATATAGACATATATAGTATTTTAAGAGATACAGATAACATCATTAATAAAACAAAATCTATTTATAGATGTGATTAGTAAAACCAATGAGATGTTATCTGTGATATAGGTATAAATGGTGACTTAAAGTAGTAAATGTACATCATAGCTACTTTCCTGAATGCATGTTTGCTGTTTATAGATATGACATTTACAAATTTGCACTTTTTTGTTACTATTAAAAACAAGAAGCATTAACATGAGCTCAACTCTGTTCACACTCTTTGTGTTTCTTTTTAGAAAGCAGATGGCACATGCAACACCAGCTTTAAAAAAACCAAACATAAGGAGCAGGTGATGGAGGCCTTGAGTGACTTTGCGGATGGAAACACACAGTTACTGGTACGTTGCTTCAAAGGAAATGGACTGTTTTAAGACTGCACTGGAGCTTTTATTTCATTAACTTTAGCCAGTGACTTTCCTGTTTTATTTGATAATCATACTTGTGAAAAACAAATAATGTTGATTTCTCTAAAGTGCTGTTCTGACCTTCAGTGACTTTTGTCAAATTAAGAAATAAATGAGAGGCCCTGCTACATTATTACTGTAGCTATAGCTGACAGGTGTTACTATATTTAAAAAAGCACAAAAGATAAGGACAAAAATTTTCATTAAAATATTATTTTATTAAGTGAATTCATTAATTTCACTGGACAAATATGTGACCCTCTCTGTGAAATCCAGGCTAAAGTCTCAAAATCTAATTATGAGATAAGTCTCAAAGTTTGATTTCAACCATTAATTTCACTATGATTTAAATCTTTGACATGGTCTTAATCAGTCAATATTAAAGATATCAAGGTTACATTTTCACAATGTTCTTTACCTTATGAAGGATGATTTTATGTAGAAAGTAAATCACCAAAAAATGACTTTAGCTGGGTTTTCACAGCCAGGGTCACATATAGTAAATAATTGTATACCTTCATTTATTTATTTTTATGGGGGAAGCAAATTCATTTTCCATAATTTCTAGACCTATATTGTAATGTACATACATATGTTTCTGGCTATAATTTACAGTATTTTTATACAGAACTTTCAGGTGTTTCTGCAATAGTGCTATATTATGCATTTTGGCAGCACTGGGAAGCTGTATTAACCAATCAGGATCCAAGAACTGGCAATGGCTAATTACAGTTGTCTTGAACTTTTTTTTTTTTTCCTTCAGAGGAGTTATCTACAGAGGCTGGAGGAGCTGAGCAGCGCTCTAGAGACATCAGAGTTCTTCAGGACACATCAGGTGAGGAATCTGTTCTTTCCATGTTGTGAAATATTTCAAATCAATTTTATCTCTGGAACACAAGTAGTCATGTTTCATAAGCTTAAAACTTTGCCCTGTAAACTGTTCTGTCTCTCATCAGGTGGTTGGGAGTTCTTTGCTATTCGTGCATGATGCTTCAGGCCTGGCCCGAGTATGGATGATTGACTTTGGTAAAACCGTCCCACTGCCACCACCCCAAACCCTGGACCACCGCACGCCCTGGGCCGAGGGAAACCGGGAGGACGGCTACCTGTGGGGTCTGGACAACCTCATTCAGATCTTTGGAGACATGCTGCAGGACGTGACCTCACCCTGATGGATGCACAGAACGTGCCTGAGCCCGAAGCATCACGTGTAGGGACACGTTGATGGAGGGAGGCACACAACAGGATATTAGTCCTGAGATGAGTGTGCTCTTGTGCTGTCGGAGAGATAAAAAGCGAACAAAATATGAGTGGAAAAACTCAAGCACATTTTGTCGACAAGCTCACGTCCTTAATTCTTTTTTTTGCACGTGTGGTGCTGCAGATCCACAGAAGCTCCACCACAGTCAAAAGACACAGATACTGAACCCACACAGACTTGAGGAGCAACAGATGAGAAGAAACTATCATTTTAAGGGCGCACAGCCATGATTATTCTTTTAAGAATATATGCTACGTTCACTTGTTTTTTGGGGGGGGGGGGTTACCTACAAAAATGATGATAACACTATCAAACTGGAATGTGCTTTTTGTTTTGTTTTCCTTGTAAATTTTTCTTTGGGTTTCCATGGTTATGTAAATAGTGCTAATTTTATTTTTTTTTTATATATTATAATAATTAAGGTTTTTGATTTAATTTTGTTTTATTTCTGTAGTCTAAGCCAGTGGTTCCCAACCCTGGTCCTGGAGGCACCCCAACACTGCACATTTTGCATGTCTCCTTTCTCTGACACACCAATTTCAGGTCTTGGAGTCTCTACTAATGAGCTGATGATCTGAATCAGGTGTGTTTGATTAAGGAGACATGCAAAACATGCATTTTTGGGGTGCCTCCAGGACCAGGGTTGGGAACCACTGGTCTAACCCATACCTCATTTATTTCTGAAAGGTGGTCTAAGTGCCAAACTACAGGCCGACTGCCGCTTTTTTATTTCCTGTGGTCGTCTAATCTTGATGACACATGCGGTGTATGATATTTCCATGACTCTCTCTTCTAAAACGGATTGGCGTTTGTCAGAAATAAGGTCGTAGAGTCAACTTAACTAACCGCCCAAGACAATGAGGATAGTTAAACCCTACCAAGATTGTACTTTATTGATGAGAAATAGATGCAGTGCTTCTTAAAACTAGCCTTGGTTACATAGACACACAAGCTAACAGGTATAATTGATAGACATATACACTTGTTGCTGGAACAGCTTGTTCACACTTAGTTCATTGGTTTTTAAGGTAACCAATGAGTGACTGGCCTGTTTGCAGTGTTCGTCAGATGGGTTGCTTTCTAGGTTAGCCAAATGCATGCAAATTTAGATTAAGTTTGAGAGGTTATCCATCTTTATGTGGACCAACGACTATTAAACTGATTTTTTTTGGTGAGTTTTGTGAGCTTTTGTGTTGGTACACGCAGCAGAATGACCTCCAACCTCAGCTCTTTCCACACCATAGCAGGCACTGTGGAGTTCAGCTTCATAGTGATCATAGCTTATTTGCATGAAGAACAAATCTGATGGTTAATCTCTCAACTGTGGTGGAAAATTTATTTTGGTGTGCATGAGCAGATTGTAAGTGTTAGGGCCACTGATGTCATCTCATTGCTGATACGCAGTAGTTCTCAAATTAGGTGCTGTGGTCAGCTTTAAAAAAAGACGAGCAAAACATTTTCCCATCGTCACTTCATGTTTGCTTCAGGATGTAACTCTGAACTCAGAGTAACTCCGATATAGCCATGAAAAGATCATATCCTCTTGCACATCCACATGCAATATCACAACCATTATATTAAAGTGATTACCTCACCTGGATACTTTTTGTTGACGTTAGTTTACAAAACATGATGTTCTACCACTGTGTGTTTTTTTTATCTTACAGCTTTAGAGATTGTATTTTCTGTCTTGAACGGACCTGCACACTGTCTGTTGGTGTGTCTGTCAACGTTCCAACACAACATTCCAACCGTCAGTATTTCCCCATCTGACTCTGGAAACAGTGAACTAAATGTCTCACACATTCTTTTGGAGATCCACTGCATTGTTTACAAATTATACAAAGTATTGTGAGTCATTCAAATTGTTGAAATTGGTTTCTAGCTACCGTACTGCATGTTTTAGATGACATGTTTTATATTGGAAAGAGAACTGGACAGTGTGATGCCTTTTTGAGTTGTCTCAGTCCATTTAATACAGTTTGAGACAACAGTTTAATTGCAATAGGGACATGCTGAATGCCTGTACTTGCATCACCTTGAATCATTGTCTTGAAAGCCAATAATATAATACAATAAACTGGAACTATTATTGTATAACATACTGTGTTTCTCCTGTTCACTTCCTGATTCACCATTACTAAAAGAAATGATCATCAAAACACTACCATACTGATTGGATTCAGTTAGTTTTTTAAAGAAATTAATTTACATTAAAGTGAAGTTAAAATGACAATCACTTCCACAAAAATTTTATCATTTAGTAATTGCAATGTCTTCTGGTCCATATCCTTTCCTTAGGAAGGTGTGCTAGACACTGATTAATGTAACATAAAAATGCTATACATATTTATATATTTTGCGATTGTATTGTGGAGTGCCACTTTCATAAACTTTTCTATATTCCTGATTATATAATGGTAAATATTACAATACCATAGCACAACAACAGTGATCAGCAATAATGATAAGCCTAATACAATAAAAAGAATAAGGCCATATAGAGCGGAGGTAAGAAGTGGATTATCCTTCACCTGAAATGTTTGTCTTTTCATCCTGAAATGTGAGGCAAATGTTTGATCACAATAATTAGGAACCACAGTTTCCACAAATCCCTTGTCACTCGATTGGGATGTTCTCTTTTATTCTGGACGGCAAGGGCAGTGACTGTAACATCGAGCATATTTTGCAGTAGCCTATTAAACATGTATTTATACTGATTTCATCAGGCTCCGAAAATTCTTCAAAAAGAACACAAAGAATGGCCTTCTCAGCTGCCATAGTTGCTACTCTTGCGTCATCAGAACAGTGTGTTCAACGCACCACCGTTCCCGTTTAAAACGTTTTGCACCGTTTTGTCGGGGCTGAACGCAGCTCTGGAGTAAAGGCTGCTGAAAATTCAGCTTTGCCGTCACAAGAAAAAAAATGCATTTTAAAAGATATTAATAATGAAAGCACTAGTCACATTAACCTGTAATACTTCACAATATTACTGTATTTTTAAAATAAAATAAATGCAGCCTTGGTGAGCATAAGACACCTCTTTCAAAAACATTTTTAAAAGACACAATAAATAAATTCATTATATGGAATAAAACATGAGTGAGGAGCCAGTTTTGGACATTTGGACATCTTCCTCAAGTTGCACAACAGAAAGGTTCTGAAACCGCTGGACGACATCAGAACAGCTGAACACTTTGTTCTATTACTGAGGGTCATCAGTAAATGACATCTGACTTACATCCTCCGTTCAGTTTGTTTGTCCTGAACCGAACCGAATGTTCAGATTAGTCAAGAGGATTACCTCATACTGGTCCTCATGTCAACAAAACAGTTAACTGTCTAAATGCTGTTAAATACAACAGTCAAAACCATTTAAATTGTTGCACAAACTTGAGAGCTAGCAGACACCACAATTACAAAACAGAAGGATTTGAACCACACAATGAGAAAATCTAGCAGTTTATTCTTTAAAACCACTTTTGTTTCAAAAGCTTGTGAAATATATTTCAAACCAAACTACAAATAAGAATCTATCTCTGTAACCATTCTTCATTGTGAAATCCTAATATCCTATGCAGTATAATTACCTTATTCTGCATCAGTCTCTTAGGTTTAAAGAACCAACTATCACATCGTATTTCGCTCAGCACATTTAGAAACACTCGAACTATAGCGACACCTAGTGGATGAGGACTGAAAATACAGGTGTGCAACCAGCTCCTGTAGAAGAGTCTTCGGTGTTCTTGATCAGCTCATCTGTGTGTTGGTGAGGAGCAGCAGTGCTTGTCCTGCCAGACCATCCTGTATGCCACCAGGAGGAAGCACGTAACGCGTCCCATCGCTGGCTCTCTGAGGGTCCATCTCCTTGAGTTGACAGTTGCTCTGTGTTACCAGCTCAAACTTCCACAGCTGGTAACGTAAACTCTTCCCCTGCTTAGCCAGAACAAACACCTCTTTAATGTCATCGGTCGGCCAAGAGACAGAAGCCTCATTCTGAGAGAGATGCAGCCAGGGAAGTGTGACGTCAGGGGGGAAGTGTTCGCTGTCCACGCACCCCTGTCTTAAGCCTAATAATATACCTGGATAAAGACAGATATTATTAGACTGAAGAATTGTTTCGTCATATAACTTTGTAACATAGCTTTCAACTTATTGAGTTTGTTAATTGTTTAGTCTCACCTGAGACGACTGCCCAGTGGGCTTTGTGGCCATTGCGTAAACAGGGCTCATGATTAAAATCCTCATCATATCTGTGCCAGAGCTGTCAGGAACACAACTACAATCTTTCTAAATAGATGTCATTCATTAAACAGTGTAATATGCACATGGCTATGAATATGTATTATGTTTTATTTGATTATGTTAGCACTTGCAAACAGAGTTGGCAGTTGAGAGGTCTAGAAATAAAATAAAAAATAAAAAATAGTTAATTCAGAAAACAGTGAACAAAACAAAAAGAGGCCAGGAGGTAAAATAATAATAATAATAATCAAAAATAAATAAATAATGATAATAATAATAAAATGTTTCAGAAAAGTGATAAAAAAAG
>NW_015554112.1:136729-157672 GCF_001515605.1 Sinocyclocheilus anshuiensis | reverse complement strand
TATATATATATAAAAATTATTTCAGAAAACGGTAAGCAAAACAAAAAAACGTGGCTTAGTAGTAATATATAATAAATAAAATGAAATGATTTTAGAAAACTGTGAGCAAATGAAAACATGAACAAACAAATATGTAATCATTAAAGATACGGTACAAGAACAGGCTGCCCGCCAGCGAGGTGTTTAAGAATGACAGCAGTGTTTTCTCCCATCATGCCTCCTGATAACCTCTGAACTCTGCAGCCACACACTTCCTCTGCCAGCTTGGCCATGTCACTAGCTAATTCAAAACAGAAAAAAACACAAACATTGTAGCATCTAGTAGTCTCCTGTTTAGAAAGCCACAAATACTCTTAAAGGGATAGTTCACCCAAAAACATGATCAACGTCCAGAAACGTAGCAAGGAGATCGGTAAAATAATCCATGTGACATCAGGGGTTTAACCGTAATATTACGAAACTACGAGAATACTTTTTGTGCGCAAAAGAAAAAAAATAACTGTTTCTGGTTTCTGGACGTTGATCGTGGTAGTACCCTTGCTGTCTATGGGAGGGTCAGAGAGCTGTCAGAATGCATCAAAAATATCTTAATTTGTGTTCCGAAGATGAACGGAGGTCTTACGGGTTTAGAACGACATGAGAGTGAGTAATTAATGACAGAATTTTCATTTTTGGGTGAACTAACCCTTTAAAACTAATTCCTGTTTCTTCAACATGTTAATGCTTAATTCCACTAAGTTGCATTTAGTCCACGTATGACAGTTACATTTGAAAGTAGTGGTTTACTAAGTACCAGAAAACATTTCCCCTTGTTCAGTGTAGCCGTTGTCTTTTGCCATCTGGACCAGTGTCTCCAGCACCACCGTCTTAGGAGGCTGCAGAAGATGAGTCGCCATCCATAAGGCCACAAGACCACATCTGAAGATACATGTAAGAGCAATGATATATCATCCAGCACTGCACAAACATGCAGCCACACAGACAGAAAAACAACACCAATGGACCGATATATTGTCAAGGCAGGTAGGTTTTTCTGTTTGGCCAGTAAGTGTCAGAATATTTATGTCATATTCGCTGTGTACACTATGTAACATTTGCATTAACAGATCTTTTCAGCTCTTCACTTTATCAGTGTTATTTTAGTATCACTGAGATACTATTATAGTTTTTAATTCATATTTTGAATTAGTTTTTATTTTTAGATTTTCCGTTTTGATTTTAAATTTAGTTAAAATTGTTGCAATTCTGTTGTGTTTTTGTCATTTGTATTACTTTGTTTAAATATGTGTGTGTGTGTGTGTGTGTGTATAATTTTTAATACAGTTTTAGATTTTATTTTAGTACATCAAGTTATACTAAATGAAAATTGTTGCCTTGGTGACAAGTTTAAAACAAGTTTTAGAAGAAGTGTAGAATATGATTCCCATTTTGAACAGACTTACAGCACCATATTTTTGAGCACACTGTTGGTTACAATGTTTACTTCTTTTTTATATTTGTAACAGTTTCTTTATTTATGCAAAATACTATAATAGGCTTGCATAATCAATAAGTTGCTTAGTATTAATCTCTATGATTTCCAGGTTTATTTTTTGATCAAATTCAAATGATTTTCCCCATTCTGATTCAATTTAAAATGATTTATTTCCAATTTAGTAAATATTATGTAATATTATAATACAGAATTATACATTTTATTGCAGCACGTTTTTGCTATCTTTAATTAAATATTTAAATGAAATAGTGTGATATCATACATGTATACACACACACACACATATATATATATATACAGTTGTGGTCAAACGTTTGCATACACCTTTGCAATCTGCAAAACGATTATTTTTCCAAAATAAAAGGGATCATACAAAATTCATGTTATCCCTCTTATTTTGGTAAAACACTTAAGATTTTGCAGATTCTGCAAGGTGTATGTAAACATTTGACCACAACTGTATATATCAGCCACCCTGCTCTCTAAAATATCAACATTAACCATTAGGTATTTTTATGGAAACTTACTGTGGACCATCTTGAATAAGTGAAGGCACATACTTATTGAACAACACCCACTGCAGATCCTTCCTAAAACTTCATGGAGAAATGTTGAGAAATGATGAAATCGTGATTGTACAAAAAAAAAAAAAAGTATTCCGAGTATAAAATTGTAGTTTGTACTCGCCTGCTTTCTCTCTGTCCTAGAATAATTCTGGCCTCTTCATGGTCCCCTTCTACAGGGGCCCTTCCCTCTGCTAAAGCCTGGTAAAGCTTCTTCTTGCTGGACACTGAGCGAGCCAGTGAAAGAGGTGGAGGTGGAGGTGGAGGAGGTGCTGCAATATTCTCCACTGACATGCTGCTCCAACAGATTTTCACACAGTGGAGTCAAAGAAAGAAACAAGTGAAAAACAATAGACAACATGCAAGAGTATTGTGATTTACATGACATGCTGACACAGACGTGTACATGAACGTTACAATGTAGGGTCCAATAAAACGCCACCAAAACGATGCAATGAATGCACGTACTAATTATATAAGCATTCGCAAAGCTACACGAACCCACATCAGCGTCCAAGAAGCTGTTTCACTATCTACTAGTAATTCGCTGTGAAGTGCAGCTAAAGTCTGGGTAGCGTTCTCTATTTAGGGAATACCAAATAGGGTCATATACTCCCATAGTCGTGAGAGGCAAAATACAAAAATACATAAATATCAAAGATAATAATATTTTTAAATGTGGCGATGGCGATATATTTTTAATCAAATCAAAAGGGCATGCTATCGTTTGTGCAATTTATATATTTCCCATTCAACGACGTGACAGCCGGACAGAAAACAGCGTAACACGACCAACGCACCAATCGGTTCATAGATTGGCCCGCTCTTCTCTACAATAGCCAATGAGAAAGAGCTTTGGTAGTCGGGTGCGCTGGACAGACAACCAATCGGCAAGTTCACCGGGAGACCAGCCGCTGTCCGATCGAATTCTTTTTTTTATTTTTTTTATTGCAATTTTTAGAACAAAGAACATATAAGGGCAATAACATTTAAACTGAATGAAAACAAATACTTTAAATAAATAAAAACTAAATAAGAAAAGCAATAATAAAAAAAAAAAACCTCACGTCTGTAAACAAGTACAAATAATTACAAATTATTCAAAGAATAGATTTAAGGCTTTAAAGTAATTTACAGTTTTTTTTGCTTTGTTATTTCTTGTTTCTTTTAACGTATACAAGTAGTGACCTATTTCTATTCTGAAACGAGTAAAATTAGGTTTTTTCACTGCCATTTACATTTGTGAATAAAGAATTTTCCATATATAATGAGTAGTTTGTATAAATACAATCATAAAATAAATGAACAATACTCTCATTTTCCTCTTTACAGAAAACACACTTCAAGTCAATGTCTTTACAAAACTTTGCAATGACCTGTTTTACAGGATAAATATGATGAACGATCTCGTATGATACTTCTCTAATTTTATTTGTGATACAAAAACGTCTGGAGATCTTAAAGGTTTCTTTCCAGTTGACATCTTGAAATTGTGATCTCCAAAATCCAATGGCTAAAGGAACACCGGAAATTTGGCAAATCGTTCTAAGGTAATTATTATTACATTTTTGTTCTTTTATATTTATACCTTGTGGTCCCGAAGGGTAGTTTAACAGAGCTATTGCATTCATTATATAATGTTCGAACTGCACGGATAAAGTTGTTGCCAAAACCAAAGAAATCAAGAACTTCAAATAAAAAATTGTGGTTTACAGTATCGAATGCTTTATAATAATCTATAAAAAAAATGTAACTATCATCATTTAAAAGAAAATTGTAGTCAATCAGATCTAATATTAATCGAATATTATTGCCAATATATCTACCACGTAAGAAGCCAGATTGACAATCATCTATAATTTCATTTAAAACTAACTTCAATCGACTTGCAAATATGTGTGAAAGTAATTTAGTATCATTATTGATTAGAGTTATAGGTCTCCAATTTTGTATATTTAATAGGTCTTTACCTGGCTTAGAAATCAATGTAATCAATCCCTGTAACATAGTTGGCAACATTATTTCATTTTGCAAAATTTCTTTGAAGACACTCTAAAGAAACTCTGAAATATCTTCTTTGAACTCTTTATAAAATTCACAGGTCAGCCCATCGCTGCCTGGTGCTTTATTATTTTTAAGCTTTTCAATGCTTTTATTAATTTCTTCAAGAGTTATGTCTTGATCACATATGTATTTAGAATGATGATCTATAGTTTTTGCATTTTTTTTAAGTGAATCTAGAAAAAAAGCAACATTACCTATATTATTATTTTGGGCATATAACTTTTCATAAAATGTAACAACAAAATTAGATATTAGTTGTGGGTCCACTGTAAGAGAATCGTTCATCTTGAGTTTCTTTAAAGAGGACAAATCTCCATTTTTTCTTTCAACATTGAAAAAATATTTAGAATTCGATTCACCTTTTTCTAGCCACTTTCTCCTTGACCTTATAAACGCACCCTTAGCTTTATATTCATAGATTTGTTCTAATTCCAATTGTAATTTTATTAAAAGATTTTTATCTTGTTCACTTTCTATTTGTTTGTCATGTATATCAATTATGTTTTGAATTAAGCTATTTTCTTTGTTTCTTTTGGTTTTGGCTATTTCTTTACTTCTTGAGACTGCAAATTTTCTAATTTCATATTTCATCATTTCCCAATTTGTTCCATATAAGCCTGATATTTTAGCATTATTGTAATATCGATTTATCACACTTTTAACATTACCCTTAAACTGAACATCTTCAAAGAGTGAATTATTTAATTTCCAGTAATTGAAATTAGATCCTCGAGTTCTTGTATCACCAAGGCTGATAACTAAATGGATCATTCTATGGTCACTGAAGACTGAAGGCACTATTTCAGTCTCCTGAATTTGATTCCCAAGTTCCTCAGATGTTAACCAAAAGTCAATTCTAGATTGTATAGATCTATCTTTATTACTCCAAGAAAAGTCTATCTTATCAAGATTTCTGTGCCTTCACTCATCCCGACAATTTAATTGGAAACATAAATCAAATATATCAGTATATTGGGACTGTCTACTGATACGGGGAGGAAAGCAATCCAAAAAAGGATCATTAATAGTGTTCCAATCACCACCTAAAATCAACTGGGCACTTGGGTATATTTTAAAGAAATCCAGAATGTATTCTCTAAAATGTTGTAATAACAACCTGTTTTGTAGAGTATAATTGTCCGATCGAATTCTTAAATAGGCGGGTTTTCGGGCGGAAGTTGCACGTTCTTTTTGTGTTCTCCTGTGGTTTTCTTTGAAGTGTGTGGTTGGCTGAAGCTCGCTTAATAATTGTGAGTAAATGTGTCTAATTGTGTTCATTTGATATTTTTCTTATTTTTTTTGCTAATTTGATCAAAATACGCGCTTTCTCTGAATAGTAAAATTGTAATTCGTGATTAAATTAATTGACAAGCGAACTCACTAACGTTAGCTCCCGTTTGAAACAACGCGCTAGGTCAGTCATTCACGGATTTAAAGCGCAATTTAATGTAAAAATAAACGTATTGCTTTCTTCTTGAAGACTTTTATGTTAACAGATTATTTCTGCCATGTGCTCAATAAGAGTTTTTTTTTCATTCTATGGTATGGTTCTGTTTGTCTTTAAAGGGGTCATATGATGCTTTTTTAAAGATCATTATTTTGTGTTAACTGCGGTTACTGAAACCACGCCTTCTTTCTTTGCGTGCACATTTGGGCGGCATTACGCAAATATTTCCACATAGTTACCTAGATATGTGGGGGCGTGTTCGAACAAGCCGTTTTAGGGGCGCGTGGCAGAGTCTTATGCATCTACTTTCGGAAGGCCAAATAAAGTGCTTTTGCTTTCGCCTAGAAACACACAGCGTCTCCCTGACATGCTGCTTCAACACTAACTGCGGTTACTGAAACCACGCCTTCTTTCTTTGCGTGCACATTTGGGCGGCATTACGCAAATATTTCCACATAGTTACCTAGATATGTGGGGGCGTGTTCGAACAAGCCGTTTTAGGGGGGCGTGGCAGAGTCTTAACTTTGATAAAGAATATCTCTTTGGTTTTGAGACTTTAGTCTTTGCAACTTCAGGGATCTTATCTATGCACAATCAGCTTGTAACACTCCAAAGAGAAAGGAAAACTTGAAATCGCATCATATGACCCCTTTAATCAAACGATGTTGTGTGTTTTTTCATGTTGTGACCCTTTCCTCTTCTTTTAATAGAACTGAAGAAGTCGTTGTATGCTATATTCTCCCAGTTTGGACAGATTCTGGACATTCTTGTTTCACCTACACTGAAGATGAGGGGTCAGGCCTTTGTGATCTTCAAGGAGATCAACAGTGCTTCCAACGCACTCCGCTCTATGCAAGGCTTCCCATTTTATGATAAACCTATGGTAAGATCTGATGATTTATATATATACACACTCCTAATGCTTTTAAATTGATGTTTTCAAGCCAAGAAATGTGTAATCTGAACTAAAATGCTCTTAAAATCTATTCACAGCGTATTCAGTATGCGAAGCGGGACTCCGATATCATTGCAAAAATGAAGGGCACATATGTGGAGCGAGACCGTAAGAAAGAGAAGAAAAAGCCTAAAGCCCCTGATGCAGGTGCTGGGAGAAAGGCTTCTGCTGCTACAACCGGGGTACCAGCAGCCATGCCTGTTAGTATGTTTGGGATCTTTGGAAATTTGTGTGCTGACTCCATTGTGGTCTATTTTCAGGCAGTTATTGATATTAGGGCTGCACGATTAATCGAATGCGATTGTCATGCGCATTTTGATAGTAATGCTGGTTCTGTAATCAGCAGCAAATCATCATCACGTGCTTTCAGATGGAGCAGAATTTACTACACATAGCCGTAGTTCACTGACAAGTTACGCAAAAAAATCGCAGACGATTTTATTGCGCGATTCTGAAATCGAAGAAATCGTTCACGATAATGACAGCTGTTTGCATAGCTTCTCAGTGAACTACGGCTCTGTGAAGTAAATGCTGCTCCATCTGAAAGCATGTGAAAATACCACATTTAATAACATACTTTTACTCCAAACTCACTTCATAACGTCAGTCGAGTGTTTGAAATAAATCCTTCTGTGAGATGATGTGGCTTCTTACACAGAATAAGGCACGCAACATATTTCATAGTATTTAAGCAGTGATAAAGGCATTGCATTATAAATATACTTTATTTTAATAATAAGAACTCGGATAAACCGTATATTGCTGTAGTCATGTGTTTATTAGTCACATTGAATCAATGAAAGCAGTTGAATCTTCTGTTTATTCCGCTGCAGCGATAGGCATTTTATGGGTTTCTTCTGCGAGGCGTATTTGGAGTTTCAGCGCGAGAGCGCCCTCTGGCCTTCTGATGGAGATTTACTTCTGATCACAGAACCGTGCTTTACTGAAAGATATGCATGACAATCGCAGATTCTGCCTAATCGCATTTATCGCCTTTGCAATTTAATTCCGATTAATCGTGCAGCCCTATGTTGTACTTTTCATATTATTAGTTGCTATATACAGCAAAACTACAGCGCTTCCAGCGCTTTTTTACGGAGCTGTCAACACTGGAAACTCCGACAGCATGCAATCAGTTGTCGAACACCCTATTCATATATAAAACAAAGCCATGTTATTAAATTGTATATATAAAATTATTTGTGTTTGTGTTTTTCCAGATTTATTCATTGCATCCGTTGCATCTGAAAATTACTTTATCTAGCCTACATATCTACACTAGAAGTCTACATAATTTAAATAAATCAGTATTCAGAAACAGGTGCTGTTAAACAGGTGCCGTTATTTTTTTCAAAGTGAATTTGCATTACTTGCATTACTTATTTGAAAAAAGTAACTCTGATATTTTGTTGTAAATTTAAAAGTAATTCGTTACTTTACTAGCTTCTTGAAAAAAGTAATCTGATTACTTAACTTGCATTACTTGTAAAGCGTTAACCCCCCAACACGGATAAAAAAGTGGCAAACCACACAAAACTAAAAAAGAAAAAATATATTTAAGTATTCATATTCTGTAGATGTACAGACAAAGCACGTTTTCGAGAAAGTTCAGTAAGTAGAAGGTGCTTTGTGCACCAGTCCTTGATTGGTCTTTCGATCAACGTTTTATTATATGAAGAGATGAATGAGGTTGAGATGACTGCAGGTAGGTGGTATTTTCAAAGGGCAAAGCTAGATGCAAAAGAGGAGTGAGATTTGGGGATTGGGGGCTGAACGAATATGCCTGTACCAGCATTTAGCAGAGATCAGTGACTATTATATAAGACACCCTGCTGTGCCACTGCAAATTGACCAGCTGACCTTTCCACAATTATAGTTTTTGATGTATTAAAATGGTACAGTGGGAGTTAAATCTATATGAATTATGAATGGGCCCCCTGTATTAACAAGTGTAGAGGAAAGGCTGTTATTCGCGCCTCCTAAGTCTCAGACTTCATTAAGGTGCCTCGTAATATGGGAAACGAGTCATTTGATGCCATTGTTATTCGGTTTTGGGTGGCTAAATTACACTGCAGGATAGCACTAACAGAAACAGGGCTTTATTTCTTTGTTGTTCTTCCTGCTTCTTGCTGCTTATTCACTTGTGTTGTGTTTTCAGAAAGAAAGACTGGCCCAAGTCCGCAAGCAGGTCTCCAGGGATGAGCACGAAAAGCGGCACCTGGGGAACTACAGGTAGGGAAGCCGCTTTGACGATTGTTATCCTGTAAGAATGCCCGCTTACACTTGTGTGGTCTCTTGTGGCTTGGTTTGGGATGTGACGGTATGAAACAATTTCTTAGGCTCTCATGTGAGGACAAAACAAGAGTTGTTCTAAAACTTTCCACCTTCGTAGGCAGAAAAGGGAGATAGTAAGGCACCAATGCATGTTTGAATCCAGTGTTTGGGTAACATTCTGTTTATTAATATAAGTGAAAATTTATTTGCAGGATTTGTGTTTACATTTGTGCTTTATCCCTGTAAAAAGACATGTGAAAAAAAGTAATAAAATATTATTAATTAATTTATACATACAAACAGATCATGCATATGTGTAGGTCAAAGATGAAAATATAACCCTCCCCCCAAAAAAAAATCAGGCATATTTTAGAACCAGAATCATTAGATGTCATTAAAAGACTCTAAATAAGGATCGCAGTGCAATCCACATTGTAATTTTAAATCTTTACCAATCTTTGCCACTATTCTTTAAAGCACTAAATTTTGCCCATTTTTTCGGCAAGATTGTTTTTTTTAAGAATTAAAATATAACATATTTTTACTCCAAACTCACTTCATAATGTCAGTTGAGTGTTTGAAATAAATCCTTCTGTGAGATGATGTGGCTTCTTACACAGAATAACATATTTCACATATTTCATAGTATTTAAGCAGTGATAAAGGCATTGCATTATAAATATACTTTATTTTAATAATAAGAACTCGGATAAACCGTATATTGCTGTAGTCATGTGTTTATTAGTCACATTGAATCAATGAAAGCAGTTGAATCTTCTGTTTATTCCGCTGCAGCAATAGGCATTTTCTGGGTTTCTTCTGCGAGGCGTATTTGAAGTTTCAGCGCGAGAGCGCCCTCTGGCCTTTGGATGGAGATTTACTGCTGATCACAGAACCGTGCTTCACTGAAAGATACGCATGACAATCGCAGCTTCTGTCGAATCGCGATCTCGATTCCATTTCGATTTATCGTGCAGCCCTAATTGATATGATTTATTTATTTATTGGTCATTTACAGGGAATGCCACCCATGAGCCATGCCCCTCGCATGATGCCAATGCCCGGTCAGCCTCCCTACATGCCTCCGCCAGGTATGATGCCTCCTCCTGGTATGGCACCTGGGCAGATGCATCCAGGTGCTATGCCTCCAGGTCAGATGATGCCAGGACAAATGCCTGGCCAGATGCCACAGCAGGTATGCAATAAAAATAAGTCGCCTAGGCTGTGTCGCATTTTATTATTACATTCAGAAATGTAGGCTAAAATACTGGTAAATAAAGCAAAACGTTTATAAACACAGCTATAGGCTATTTTAGTTCCCTTCTCTCCACAACAAATCCTCTGAAGTTAACAGTATTTAAGTTATATAAACGTCAAGCCAAAACGAAGTAATTTAAAGCTAAACTGAAGCCTACCTCTCATTCAGCAGGAATCCAAATGTTTCCATATTCGCAGTGCATCTGGATGCTAAAATATTATTAATGTAAACTATAGGCTTTGTACTTCTCTAGCATTATCGCCATAAATCATCGTCCTTCAGATAGGCTATAACATGTTGTGTGTGAATCCATGTTTCCACTAGTTTCAAAACGCACAATAAGCTGCATATTACCTGCCATTCATTTTTACTTAAATGTAGGCCTAATGCTTGACGGTTTGAGACACATCCTCGGAAAAACTGTAATTGCCATTACCAATGGCATTGCCATTGTGACTTACCTGTGAGGAATTGCGTCAACGTTTGCATAGGCCGTACTATTTGAATTCATGATTGGTAGATTGCAAAATTAAAAAATACTAAACGATAAAATTATGTTATTAACCAGTTAATGGCCATTTCAAATAAATTAGATTTTGTTTCTGGTTATGTTCCTGTCAAAATTTCATTTGTTTCTGTTTTTTTTTGTTTTGTTTCTTGAACCAGTCCAGAGTTATAAACGTAAATTGCACTAGGCAATTTTTTTAATCAATTTTTTAAAGATGTATGAATTCTTTGTTGAAACATTTAAATGTACTGTAATTTGTGTAATAACTTGATTTCATGTTTATTTCATACTAAAACTAGAAGTAAAGCGGAGGAGCTGACTCGTTCATTAGAGCGTGAAAACATTTGTTTGAATTTGAAAGCACAGGCTTTTTTTCATATTAGTAAATAATAGGGATGTAACGATTAACGCAAGCCGGTTGAAAATCGATTTAAATGTGAGACGATTCAAATCTGTTGAGATGCTAAACAAATCGCGATTCAAATAGGGGTAGGAGTTTATATGAATGTATGTCTGAGGGGAACTTACTGTCTTTCGATGGTATTTTTTCTTTTTTTCTTTATCTTGCCTCTGTATAATGCATATTAAAGTTCATAAGTGCAGTGCTGCTTTGTTTACAGCGGAAACCAAGGAAACACTTTAAGCGCCGCCTGCTGGCAGAGAGTGAATCTGCATCTCATTCAGCTCGTCTGCTGTTTCTGTTTCATGCAGATATTTTTTTTATGCATAGTTTCACAAAACTGAAGACAAACCATTCTGTTTTTGCTTCAAATTTCGAAATTATACAATGTAATTTAGATTAAAAACTGCTCATGTTGCTTGTATGCAGCATCTTTGTTTGGATCATGATTAAAATGCAGTGGTTGCCTCTTTAATTTTAAATGAAAAGAGCACAGACAAAGCCTTAGTTTGTTTATATGAAGAGATTTCTTTTATTGGTGTTATTTATTGGTATATATTTATTGGTGCTTGTTTTAAAATTTCAATTTAGTTTTGTTATTTACATTTACATTATATTTAAATTTTGTTATTTAGCAAATGCTTTTATCCAAAGCGACTAACAAATGAGGACAATAGAAGCAATCAAAACCAACAAAAGAGCAATAATTTACAAGTGTTATATTAGTATATTATTATAGTGTTATTTCAATTTCACAAAGAAACGTACAGTATTTTGTCCAAGCAATAATAACAGGACACATTTAATTTATAATTTGTCTTAAATCTAATTTTGTTAAAAAAATCGCAAATCGAATCGTGAGTTGAGTGAATCGTTACATATCTAGTAAATAACAAAGCACACTGTTTATTGCAGTTATTGGATGGTAGGTGTGCTATGATGTAAAAAAAAAACCTTCAGTGAAGTTTTGTTCACAGTATTTTGTCATTGTTTTAAAAATGACAAAATGCTGTCAATGCTGACATGTTTACCTGTTGTAGTTTATCCACATTTTGTGTGCGAAATGGACACTGACACAGTCAAAATGTCATTGGAGAAGCACTAATTAAACGTCACCATATTAGTCAATGATTTCAGCCCTCCAAAACGGTTTCGACTGAATATTTTCGTTTGACGAAATTTCAGTGCATCACTTTTATGATTAATAACATTTTGTCTGAAGGTGTCAGAAAACCCTCCCAACAACATCCTGTTTCTCACCAATCTCCCAGAGGAGACGAACGAGCTCATGCTGTCTATGCTGTTCAACAAGTGAGTGTTTGTTTGCTTTGTTCAGAAATGCTTTTGAACCGTGTTCAGTGGGGTGCTGGCAAAGTTCCAGGTCATTTTAAAATATTTTATCATCTTTTGCCAATTATGATGCCGCATTCTTCTCATAGGTTTCCTGGATTCAAAGAAGTCCGTCTTGTCCCTGGTCGTCACGACATCGCCTTTGTGGAGTTTGATAATGAGGTGCAGTCGGGCGCAGCCAGAGAAGCTTTGCAAGGCTTTAAGATCACACAGAGCAATGCAATGAAAATCTAATTCGCAAAGAAATAACACTCACGTACATGCAGCTTCTATGACAAATGGCAGTTATACACAGGCCTGCATTTAGAAACCACTTGGGACAGTTCAGGCTGTTTAATGGCTGAATAGATTACATGCATGCCATTCAAAAGAAAAAGTCCAGAGATGAAATGTACATTTTTATTTGATGTGACTTGCCTAGCTGTGCCCGTTAGATTTGTTCTGCACAATGCAAGGTAAGGAGTGAATGGAAAGGTTTACACAACCCCCACCCCATGTAAAACATTGTGATATTAAATCACAATGTTTTACATGTTGCTTTCTGCTTGTTTTTTTCCCTTCACATGGGGTTTGAGTTTTTTTTTCTTTTTCTTCTTATTGTTCAATTTGAGTAGTGTTGTTCATATGCAGCTAGAGTAGAGCCGCACAATTATTGCCTTTTATGGAACACATTAATTCATTATATATTTTTCAAAGTCTCTTATGTTTGCCAAAACTATTAAATAAAAACTATTTAAAATAACTTTACTGTTTTAAAAATACGTTTATTCAGAAAACGTGCATTGAATTTATGCATTGAAAGTGACCGTGAAGACATTTATAATTTTACAAAAGCAGCAAAAAATATTAAAATATTAAGCAGCAAAAACTTTTCAACATTGACAGTAAGAACCATTATTAATAATTGAGTGCAAAATTGGCATATTAGAATGATTTACGAACGATCAAGTGATACTGAAAACTGGAGTAATGGCTGCTAAAAAATGCGCTTTGCCATCACATGATTATTTACAGTTTAAAATTTATTGAAATAGACCAGTTTTAAACTAATATTTCATTATTACGGGTTTTTTTTTTTTTTTTTTACAAATAAGGGCAGCCTTGGTGAGCATCATTCAAAAATATTTTCAAGCAAATTCTTAGTGACCCCTAACTTTTGAACCGTAGTGTTTGTGTGTGTATGTGTCTTTGTGAAACTGAACTGGGCCTCAAGCATGTCTACATAAGTGTTTGTGACACTCTTTGTAGGTGATGCAGTGATGTATTGATCTTCAGGGTTAAGTCTGGTTTCTAAAGGATTTACTTCTTTTCTCTGAATTAAAAGATGTTTTATGGCAATGCATTCTCAAACTCCTCATAAACTGATCATCCTGCCGTTTGAGCTCATACATTCACTCTCTTTAATCTCAAGCAGTGAGTGATTTCTATGGAAGGTAAATGAGCCTCTCATGTCCTGGGAGTCTGAGTGTTGTGTAAGAGGTAATTTACTCCTCAATTAAGTTTGAGGGACTCTGGACTGTCAGCTGTACAATAGGGGCTGCCTTGAGTTACATTGTGTTGTGACCTAAATGACTAGATCAGCTTTTTTTCTGCGTACACAAACGTACATTCTTCTGCAGTTTTCCCAAGCCTCTGCACACTCCACTGTTTTGCCTTGAGAAAAACCTGACCTTAACTGCTGCTGGTGCTGTGTGTGTGTGTCTCATGCAATTGGCATCGTGCCTAGCAGTTAGTTGTCCACCAACACTGCCTCCTTTGAGTCACAGAACAGACACTTCTTATGCCAGCAATGTGTGGGACACGGCTGTCCCCACGCTGATCATCTGACCAAGCGACAGGTTGGCTGGTTTGAGAAAACTACATCACTGTGCCTTGTCCAGAATCCAAATATGCCCACAAACCTACCTCCAAAATGGGCTGTTATGGGTTCAAGCCTAGAACTTGGTGACTATAAACTGTGTAGGTTTAGTTTATTCTTTGTTTATTATGTATTACTTTATGTCCGTGCCAGATTATGAGCAAATATGAGGATGTTCTTGTTCAGTTAGTCCAGAGGGACTGGCTTTCTTTCCATCACCAATTTTCGGTTCACAGTGGGTCCAGCAGATGGAGACATTTACTGTTGCAGTGTTTGCGGTTGTACGTTTGTTTGTAAGGTTTGTACCTGCTCCCATTCTTCTCAGGGGCGGATTGGTTCTCTGCCTCAGGAAATGCGCAACATAAAGGCTGTCATCTTTGCTTTTTCTGGAAACGTTTAAGTGAATGTCACTCATCACGGAGCAGACTGGAAAAATATTAGTAAGTTTTATTGGTTTAGGAGCCCTCAAAAGATTATCTGTCACTGCTGGTAGTTTGTCTATGCCGTAATTTAATGATTTAATGAAGTACTGACGAAAAAATACTTCGTCAGAACACAGCCGTACAGGTAATTCCCGCCAGCAGCTGAAAATTCGAGCGGATACATAAATGTCACGCTCTCAGCGCGGCTTTAGAGTCAGTAGGAATAAAGAGCGAGAGCTATTAAAATCCAGTTGAGTCGAGGTCAGCGCCACTCTATGCTAATCGCAGCCGGACTTCAAGAGCCCTCTGTTCTGACCACGGGTCACTCTACTTTGGGGAAATAACCGGTTTCCAGGGATGTGCGCGTCAGCAACTAGTCCATCCCGTCGCGAATGGGGGGAGGAAACAGGATCGGGTCAATAAAATCGGCTCATTATATTTTCAGCATAAAGCGGATGCTTTGTGTTGTAGTAGCTAACTGCCTCCATGCCTACACAGTGGAAAGTTCACTGGTCCCCGTTATGGAGGTCTAGAAAGCAGCGAAATGATGCCGATATGCAGGCTATGCGTTTAAGTTCCAGATGTCCGGTTTATAGGCGGACCTGGTTTAAAATGATGCCTGATAAGCTGAAAAGTGGTCAAAACCCATATAAAACCAGTAAACAAACCAGACTAGTCACTAGTTGTTATTTCTATAAAAAAGACTCCAGAAATTAAACTGTTTCATTTTTCATGTTTTTCTTCAGCAATGTAGAACTGACAGTAGCAGGCCTACACACACAATGTGTGTGGTCCTCAATAACAAATCTTACTGTAAACACAAAAAAATCCATCTCTGTGAAATGTTCAAACATCCATAGTCATTTTGGGTGCAATAGGGCCCCACAAACACTATTTGGCGTCCAAACCAAAAAAATGGGTTCTAGGTTTATTGTTTGTCCTCACCCAACGACCTAATGATTAGGCCCAAGTCAGAGAAAGCATGCCACTTCCACTTTTAGCCTATATGATGTGATAACAAGCCGGCGGCAATGTAAATGTGCATGAGTATTGAATGTAACAGCCTCTGTCTGTCTATTGTCTGACGTCTGACGGGGTCTTTTAATTGGTGCCGCAGCACTTTGATCATGCTCAGAGATTAAGTGAAGCTTTAGACCAATTATTCCAGAACTGCCATGGGAGTACACATGAAAAGAAGCCCTACTGGGAATTTCCAGACCAGTGCATTATGGGATAGGGTAGTTTCACAATTTATTTGTTACAATTGATAACTGTATACTGTGACTTCATAAAAAGTACAGGCATATAATTGTAGAATCGGAGTGATCTTGTTTGTGGTATGGGTCTTTCTCTGTCATTTATAAACTGTATAATTGTATCAAAATAGAAGTGTTGTTGGGCTGTTGAGATTAACCTTATGCATCATATGTATGCATAAAGACCAAGTGTTGTAATACAGGGAGCTGAACAGCATCAGTTTATCCAGTTTGGAAATCAGCATGATATGACCAGCACCCTCTTGAGGTGACAGTAGAAGGTGTAAGTGAAATATAAAGATATAATATATAAATAAAGGTTTTGCCCCAAAGGACAAACCCCAATTTTAAGCTATGAAAGTACACTTTTTTTTTTTTACATGATTTTATGATTCTCTGACTCCCGGTAATGCATGTGAAATGACAGGACTGTTTAATTTGATGTATCCACACAAGCTTTTTATCTACATTCCAGCAAACAAAATATGTTCTTTTGTTTCTTTTGCAAATGTTCCCATTAAAGTATTTGAAAAAATGGAAACATCCCATTTTTTAAACGTTTTAAAAACTTTATCCTTGTTTATACAAATGTTGCGGGAAGATTCAATTTTCAAACAATATATGAATGTTACTTGAATGTTCTCTGAACGTTCTGAACCCAACAGTAACCTTCAGAAAAGGCAAATTAAACTAAAACTGTTCAGAAAAAAAAAACGTTAAATTAATAATGTATACATAACATTTTTATGCTAACGATTTGACAATAACTTTGAACTTAGAGAGAATCTTGCCATAGGCAAAGTTCTGAGAACGTTCCGTTAACTGAGATGTTAAAAAAAAGTTTTGTTGGATCAAAGTAAAACAATTGCTTCAACTTGTTACAAGTAATCGGTTTACTTTTCCTCAACTGAAAAAAAAAAAAGTTTGACAAAATCTAATTTCTATAGTCAACTGAAACTAAAAATTCACTTTCAACCAAATATATTTTTTACACGATTATATCACAAATTATCACAATCTATTTGGATTAACTAATTTTGACATATTTTAAAATCAAGTATCCAAATAAATACAAATCTAAATTGTAAGCAATTTCTTCACCTTCAGAATGTGATTTCACTAAATGCCACTGAATTACTGTTTGGAAAAAAATTAAGCTTTTTACACTTCTTGAGAGTCGAACATTTTAAAATGTTTACTACATCACAGTGAAATCTTCAACACTCATTGGCATAATTTCCACTGTTAGAACTGCATAGAAATTTGAGGAAAAATTTACAACAGTTAATAATGAAAACTGCTTTAAAACGGCATGGCTAATAAAAGCATAACATTCCAGAATAGAATGTTCATCCAAGAAATTTAACATCCATGTGCCATTGAAAAAAGTCACTCACATTTCAGATGAACTTGCAGTAACTTAGAAAAGAAAAGAAAAAGCTTCATTTTTCAGGGAAATCATCATCATAATCATCATTTAGTCACCCTCTTGTAGTTCAAATCCATCAGACTTTGGTTATCTTCAAAACACAAATGAAGAACAACATGAGGTTGAGTAAATGACAGGTTTTTCATTTTTGAGTGGACTATCTCTTAAAGTCTCCGTGTCCATCTGTAGAAACAAACAAAGAAAAAAAAACCGTTTTTTTTTCTGCCAAGCAGGGCTGCTTTTTTTTATACTTGCAGATCTTATCATATTATCATCATTTACGAGGAGGATTGTAAAACGGTCACAATTCACACAAAAAAAATTGACTCAAAGCACAGAATGACAGTGTATTTGACACTCATTTTGTGATGTGTTTTTAGAGTTGTTATGTTTACCTATTTGTGCTACATGTATCTGTGTCCAGTTTTATTTGCAGTTTTATTTAATTTATCATTGACTAATTTTTGGATGCAGGCTAAATGGACGGTGACTTGATTACCACAATAAATTCAGACACTGATTTTTAAACGTTTTCTATTAGTGTTACAGTATTTTGGGATAACAGCAGCACTCCTGACAGTAGGCTACATGAAAATAATTTAGATATATGTTTCCAAGCTACTTAAGTTTGTAACAGACAAATATGACTCTATTATATTCAAGTTAGAGACAGGTGACGGATGTTCCCAGGCGGAGGACACACCCTCTACTGGCAACTTTACCGCTAGTGCTTCCCAAGGTGATGCGCAGTCTCGCTCTCATCGCTCGCCCTTTGCAACGCTTTGCTTTGGGAGGGCATCGGCAAAGCCTATCCGGCTGACGAGAGAGAAAAGAGCTGCTTTAAGTGAGTGGGAAAGTAAATGGGATGAAAGCTCAAGTCAGGTCAGCAGGTCGAACATTCAAAGCTTCTTAACTGTAGCAGGTGGAAGAAGGAAGAGCTAGAGGAGGAGGAGGAGGAGGAGGAGGAGGACAAAGCACCCTGGACTCGGAGTGTGGAAAGATCTCAGTGGTTTTATCATTTACCTGTGCCACATTTACTTACTTGTTTTCCCACTGTGTCTTCATGATGGACACATGGACAGTGTAAAGAACGCGTCGCCAAACAGGGAAAGGCTGTTCCGTACGCACAGAACAAGTGCGCAAATGTCTGCTATGAGAATGGACAGAGACCGAAAGAGTTGGCACTCCTGGGAGAGATCGAGCACGGACAGGAGGAGTGCTGGTAGGGCGATGATAAGGGCTGTTGAGCGCGGACAGCACTGGAGCGTGATTTTCCTGCTCTCGCTTGCGCTGCAGCCGCAGGTAAGCCGCCGATAATGCGCTGCTATTTTCAGCCCGCTTTGACTTTTTTTTTTTCCACGGTTGTTTTCTCTCCAGAGCTTTACACGGACAATCCTTGGTCCTTATTTAGTGCAGTGTTGTTCTTTCTTTAGCTCTGTTTACAAGTGGTTTGCACCAGTGTGCGAATCATTAAGCGGCTTACAGGCAGCTGAACTTTTTAAAACAATTTCTCAGTAATTTTTCTGGGCGCAGAAGGTTGAGGTTCATCTCGCGCAAACAGACACTAAGCGTAAACTTATTAAACAAATCTGAACGAATTTTGAGATACATTTGTGTAGCCTAATAGCATGACAAGTAATAACAGTAATTATGTTTTTGTTGATACCGTCCGATACAGACGGCGACCGCTTAGCAGTTGCTATGGTTACCTCCTCAATCAAAGACGATTTCTGTTCGCCAACGAACACATTTAGCAATTTCCGACTAATTTGCAAACTTTTGCGATTGTTGAAATTATATTAAAAGCCGATACATGCTTTAAACACACCCAGCCTGCTTCTTCGTCGTTATTTAGGAGGTTTAACCCCGAATGAGGGGTGTGGAACCCCCCCATAATTCCGTTTTACACCTTTGTGGATGAGAGACCAGTGTTGAGCTGTTACCGTCTGCGGCCACCTGTTGTTCCTTCTTTCTTTGTTGCGCGCTGCACTTGTCGCTCTTTTGGGCGTGTTGCTTTTTCATGCAGATATTAAAGTCTCATGTCAGCTATGGTTTATATGCAACAATATATCTGACGCACACGACAGTTTGTTATTGTAAAGCTTTGTCTTTAAGACTATTTACTCTGAAACTGGAGAAATGAAAAACAAGGCTCAACATATTTGGCGCACTGGCTTATTTGTACAAGAAAGTATCATTTTGCTCCAGTATAAATGAGGACATTGCAGTGTTTTTCTGTTCGGAGCGAGGCTTATTTTTAATTTCATTATGTTTACATCAAGCAGTAAAGTAGCGGCCATGGAGATTTTATATAGAGAAATGGGTCTCTTCGTGGGCATGTGATTTTGCTTTTGTTTGCATTCCCAGAAAACATCCAGTGACTCTAATTATGCTGATCCATTTGTATTACCCAATGGCTTAGCTGTATTTAGAACACATATCATCATTTTATTTTCAAAATATGAATCTCTGTTATGGTTTGATAAAGAAGCCTGCTCTGTTTAAAACCATTTGGCATTAAAACCAAGGCAAATCATTTCTGAATCTACTCCCAATGCTTCACATCCCACCCCAGCCACCCTATTATTCCAGGCTTTGAGGTCTCCGCTGGGGTTGTTGGTCTGCGGTGGAGATGAGACCTCACCTGCTGTGGAGGGCAGATCCTGGGGATGAGAACTCTTTGAGTGCAGAAAGTGCATGTGTGTTCCGGTGGGTTGCTGCTGGATGAACATACCTGTCCTGACACCGAGGGCGTGTGAGAAAGGCTAATGTTTTGGTTCTGTCATTTTTGCAGTATGAACTTTGCCTTTTAAATGCTTTGATGGTTCTTGGAAAATCTAAAGCCTGTATGTTGCAGAACGTCCTACAGGGAGAATAATTTTTAATGATTTTATGTTATTGTCAAAAGAGATGAGGAGGGAAGTGATCAACAGCTTTGTATTGTTAGTTGGGCTATAAATAACAGGGCTCAACAATAAGGATGGCCCCGTGGCCTGAGGCCAGTTGACGGAAATGTCACTTGACCTATCCAGGCACTGCGCTTTCTTATGAATCTTATGTTCATCAATCATGAAAATGTGTTTTTGTTTTGCAAACATTTAGATTTTATTTGAATATTGTTGTTGATATCTGTAATACAGTTTTTATATATTTTTAAATTTAATTATGTCACATATTGGATATTACCCTAGCTAATGTAACCTGTTGTATATGTAGCAAGGTTACAGCTGGCTAACAAAGATGAGGTTTGTTGAAACTGTGAGAATAACTTAGTATATGAATATGAAATACACTGCTTCAGTTGGTACAATTTTTTAAATGTTTTTTTTTTAAAGAAATATCTTATGATCACTATAGTTGGCTCAATTTATTTAATAAAAAATACAGTAAAACAGTAATATTGTGAAATATTAATACATTAATATATTATACAAATGTAATATATTTCAAAATGTATTCATGTGATGGCAGTGCTGAATTTTCAGCAGCCATAACTCCAGTCTTAATTGTCACATGGTCCTTCAATATAGGAAGTAGGAATCTTTTTTAATATTATAAACGTCTTTACTTTCACTTTTGAAAAATGTAATGTGTCCTTGCTGAATAAAATTGATAATTTCTTATTATTCATTAAATCTATAAGTTAAATATGTAAATACGAATA
>NW_015554112.1:120112-136669 GCF_001515605.1 Sinocyclocheilus anshuiensis | reverse complement strand
TATATAATCTCTAAACCTTTAAGATTATACTGTGTAATGAATATTATAAGTAATTAATAAATATATATAATATATAATAGAATATAATATATATAATATATAATTTAAAAAACCTCATGCCATTGTTTCTAGAAAAGGTGTGTTTAAGAATGAATATCATGGAGTTACATTATAGCTTTTTTTGTAAAACGAAAAGAAAATGTAAAATTGCAACGAAAAATTTTTTTTTGATGATGCTTGCAAAAATGTTGCTAACTTGCAAATGTCATAATATTTTTATTACTGCTATTATTATTGATTATATTTGTGGCTAGATAAAGTAATGTACAGAACTACTGGCCCAACTGGGCCAGTTAAAAATAATCTGTTGCGCCTGCAGTAATATTGCATATGTGCAGAAATCATGGGCTAAAGAAGCAGGGCAGTAATGTGTCAGATAGACCAGCTGTGTTTTCAGTGCTTTATAGGATACTGTCTTGTACTCAGATTGTGGACTGTAGCGGTTGTTCATTAACAGTCGGAGGATAGCCATTTGAACAGTACAGCCTTTCATATTAAAAAGTGAAATTAAGGATGATTACTGGTTAAACACCTAAATCAGGTATGGAGAATAAAACAGATAAGGGTTACCTTTTGTATAGTTAGATAATAATACTTTAACAGTTAGTCAATCCATGTCTTTAAAATGGGTAGCTTCCCCCTCAAAAATGGACAGTAAATAGCCTATGTTATGCACAAATGATTTTTGCTTAAAATAGCAGCATGTCTTTGTTTCTGATGTTGGATGGCAGGAGTTCAGCATGAGTCTTTGTGGGGTTTTAATGTCTCAGTAATGAGCCCTGTGATGCAGCTCCACAAGAGAGACCGCTGAAATACAGGTATGTTGGGAATGACCCTGGCAGAGGATAGAGGGAGAGGAAGAAAGAGAGATGGAGAATGATGGCCGGGGGTCTATCTGCCGAGTGTTTGATGTGTCCATGTTTTAGGAGCAGGAATGGGACAACATGCCATGATGGAACAATGGGAGGACAGTACAGCCATTCAGCAGTCCTGCTCAAACGTGGGGTCACGGGGAGAGGACAGGCACCGCAGAGTCTTACTGTCTGACCCGGCTTGGAATGCCATATTCACAGGAGAATCAGTGTGTGTGTTTATCTGTGTGGGAGAAAGTGTGTGATGCACATTGGGATTTTTTCTTGTGTGTGCATCTTTAGGGTTTAAAATAAATGTTAAAATTATTTATATATCATATATGCATTTAGCAGATGCTTTTATCCAAAGCATATTATCAGTATGTGTGTTCCCTGGGAATTGAACCCACAACCTTTGCGCTGCTAACGCAATGCTCTACCACTGAGCCACAGGAATTAGACAGACTTAAATCTCATTGAAAATCTGTGTAATATCTTGAGACTTTCCTTTCTGAAATGCGTCGATTTTTACAAAGCTCATCGTTCTGAAAAGCGCGGTGTGCTCTGATTGGCCAACTATCCAGTGTGTTGTGATTGGCTGAATACTTCAAGTGTGTGACGGAAATGTTGTGCCCCTGACCAGGTTCAGGAAATTCTCCTCCATTAAATGCGCTGCACACACTCGAATATTTGGGTTGTACTGTTCTGGAACAGTGTTGTAAATAAAAATTAACCACTGATTTCTGGTTGTGTCCTAGAAGGCCAAACAAAGTAGTTTGGCTTTCACAACGAAACACACAGCGTCTTCACGACATGGTGGCGGCAGCAACAATACTACAGCAAGAATAAAAGTTGCGCCTTCTTTCTTTGCGTGAACATTTAGGCGGCGTTATGCAAATCTTTCCACATCGTGACGTAGACATGTGGGGGCGTGTTTGAACGAGGAGTTTTAGGAGGGCGTGGATCAGTCTTAACTTTTATAAAGAATATCTCTTTGGGTTTGAGACTTTAATCTTTGCGACTTTACGGATCTTCTGTATGCACAAACAGCTTTTAACACTCCAAAGACTAAGGAAAACATGAAATCGCATCATATGACCCCTTTAAAGCAAAAGGTGGTTCAACAAAATACTGACACAAGGAGGTGATCCTTTTTCCAAGTCAGTGATTCTGATAATTCATTTATTTTTTCAGACATGTTGATGTTATATCTTGGATGTTATAAGTTGCACTGAGTAAATACAGCTGGATAAAACAAAAATCTTCATTTCAGGCTGAAAAGCAACAAAATTTGATTATTTTAAAGGAGGGCAATTCTATATGTTGTATCTTTCACTTGGATGTTATAAGTTGCACTGAGTAAATACAGCTGGATAAAACAAAAATCTTCATTTCAGGCTGAAAAGCAACAAAATTTGATTATTTTAAAGGAGGGCAATTCTTTTCTATACCAAACTGTATATAGTTTGCAATAGTTTTGATAAAACACACTGGATTTTACAGGTTTTTCTCTGGGAAATCTTTTTTTTTTTTTGTCCTGCTCAGAGAACCTGAAATGCCCAGCCATCCCATTGGTGTGTGCATGCGTGTTCTCTTCTCCTTTATGCCAAAAAGAGAGATGAATAAAAGAATGGCAACAATGAAGACAGGAAAGTCTGAACATCATGATGAGAGAAGGAGAGAGATCTGTTCCCAGGTGAAAAGAAGTCAAGAAAAAAAAAAGAATGACAGTCAGAGAGGGCGAGATAGGAGCTACGTTGTAAATGTATTCCCCTCTGGGGAGAGAGGGACAGAAAAGAAGGGAGAGGTATTGATATAGAGAAAGAATGGAAAACAGAGAGCAAGGGGTTGAAGTGTAGGAAGTAACTAATACAAGGGTGTAAGGAGAGAAAGCGTGAGAGAAAGGCAAGACATGAGGAGGTAAATAACCTGCGGGGAGAAGATGAAGGTAATGAAGTTAAGTGAACATGCAGATGAAGAGGGTGATTACAGCACAGAAGAGGACTGTAGCTGTCCATTTAGACAGGGATTTCACTTTGAATCAATGTTATCGTCTGTTCTTTCTGTCTTTATCTGCCTTCAGATACAAAGACTACTAGAGTCATTATCTGTCTGGATGAATGGGGTCTCGTGAGGATTGTGTTTTGTGTTGTTTGAAGGTTGTCGGATGTGAAGGAAACTTCATCAACTGTAAAAAAACAGAATGTAATGTTTTATTTGTGAAACAGTAAGGCCTTTGAGCATTACTCAGAGCATGTTCATCCATGTTCATACGACCACAGTTTTATGAACACATCTTTTCTGTTTTTGTGGTAATACAGTTGAGTGCTTTTCAATCGCGTGTCTTAGTTCACCCAAAAACGAGAATTCTGTCATCATCTACTGCTGCTGAGCACCTGTGCCATATTTGAATGTACGTAAACTCCAAGGACTTCTAAGAGTTGCAATACCATCCTTAAAACTAGCTCAAACAATAAAACCTATTATTGGCCAATTGTACATGTGTTTGTGTTTCTATTCAGAGGAACTTTGCAGCTTGGGCTTTAAAGCACCTTTTATGTGATAATATATTTAATGTGAAATATCTATGTATAAAATTAAACACAACTGTAAGGCCACCCAGAGTTTGTGATTTTTGTAGATTTTAGTAGGAAAGTTGGGGAATCATGATTTATTCATCAATTGTGTGCCGATTTTATGCACATTTGTGTGTACGTACACTTATTATCTACAAATGGTCTCATTTTGTGTTCCATGGAACAACAAATAATAATAATCAATTACAATTACGTTAAACTGGTATATATCATATTTTTGAGTTTTATTTTAATTACAACAGACTCATATGCATATCAGCTTGGAAGGCCTTCAAATTTTGTCTTGGACAAAGGGAGGGGCCTCAAGGGGCCACCTCAGTCACTGTGCCCCCTCATCTCCGGAGTGGGCGCCCTGATTTTAGTCTGTGAGGCAGGCTACTGTCCTGGGAAGATCTCCCACTCAGAAGTACGAGATGGGGAGTGGGTGGGTGTAGGCTGTCAAATACATGGATTAAAAGCGAAATGTTTTCATTTCGGTTTGTTTGTTACAAAAATATTTTTTTGTTCAGGTTCCAGAGCGTATTAAGAATAGAAGAGAGTTCGCTTTATGAAGAATTGTAATAATCTTTGCTAATATTCTTGAATCTTCAAACTGCTAACACTTTACTGACTGTTTCAGCTGTTTGATTGCACCGGCGACTCGTGTGCCTGCTATATATTCATTGCAAACAGTGCAGCCGTTTCCCCCAAAATAAGCACTAGATAAAGTCAAGAAAAATGTTTTGTTGTAACTATGGACTATGTCGACAAGAGTGATGTAGAAGTATTCATCATGAAGCTTACACTGGTGATGTACCTGAGAGAAAAAAAAGCTTTTAAAGCTTGTTGTTTTATAGAACATCACAGTTATAAATGATATGAGAATAGTAAGGCCTGTAGACAGGGAGTATGTGTTATTTAAGAAAAAATATGATCATATTTTCAGAATGACATCATTTTTTTTCAAACCTAGTCTGTGGGGTAAAACGCCCCCAGGGGGCATGGCTTAATTACTGTAGTTACTCTGTTCTGTAAAAATCATCAAATCCTTTGTTTTTCCATCAAATTTATTCTAACTAGTTGGTTGAATAAACATATTTGGATTTTAAATTTAAAAATTGCCTCAAGTTAGCATCAGCTAACAATATTTTTCAAATAGGCTATTATAATTTTGTAATTCTTAATGATTAATTATATTCTTTTTAATTTTAAGATAAAACTGCCTGTATTCTGGTTTTGCTGTAAATGTATAAAGCAAATTGCTTTGTCAGACTGGGGGCATTTTGCACAGCTATTCTGGACACATTTAACTTTTGTTTCATAGAAAAAAAATTATACAGTCCTTAAGGGGGGCGTTTTCCCCCACTCTACCCTACTGCAATTATATTATATTTATTCATTAGAATTATATTATTTAATTCTTGTTCTATTCTGAATATGGTTAAATTTAAAGGACTTGTTGTGGAGTGAGGGGAACTAATATAGCCTAGGTTTATAATGTTTATATTGTTGGTACATTATAACATTATGCTTTAGGCCTGCCGGTAGCCTATTATTTCTGAATGTAATAAAATCCCAAAAAATAAAAAACGTAAAATTTATGTTTTTTTTAAAACATGCAGCAAACGAAAGTAGACGATTAATTGTTTAAAAATTCTTACTGTCTGTTAACAAATATACATAATGCTTGGCTTCCCAGATAACAACAGAATCTGGGCCAAATCTGGCTTACATTCGGCACTTCTGGCTTTGTTCTTGTTTCTTGGTTGCAAATGTTTTGTGATTTATTTTTATTTTTATGTACAATAAATTCTGACAATTAAAACAAAAATCAGGCTCGTTTATTTATGATATCAATTACTAATTTCTTTGTTCAGAAACGGAAGTAACTTAAAATGTTAGGCTATTTGTGTGTTGTACTTTTCATATTTTAAGTAGCTTCAAACAGCAAAACTACAGCGCTTCCAGTAGGCTATTTTATGGAGCTGTCAACACTGGAAACTCTGACGGCATGCAGTCAGTCAACGAACACTCTATTCATATATATAAAACTAGGCTATATGTTATTAAATTGTATATATAAAATTATTTTATTTACAAGTTTCGTGTTTGTGTTTTTCCAGTTTTATTCGTTGCTTCCACTGAAAATAACTTATTATAATTATATAATTATAATTTATAATCTACATATCTACACTAGTAGTCTACATATATCAATCAATATTCAGAAACAGGCGCCGCTCTGGCACTGACCCTGAAGAGCTCTGAAGTTTTTGCCAGATTTGGTGGTTGAGAACCACTGCTTTAAGCATTTCCGTTTACTAATATACTTGTAATTTACATTATAAAGGTATATGATACATTTTTACAATCATATTTTGGCCTCAACAACAGCACTGATATTCTAACCTGCACCAGCCAACAACCAGATGTGATAAAACTGTTTTCAGAAAGCCAGTAACTGTGGAGAGTATGAACAAGCATCATGAGAGAATTTAAATTCTAAACACCTTTGGAGGCTGAAAGTGCTGCTTCCCATCTTAATGACTTCATGCACTCTGTCACTTCAGTTTTCCTGTTTTCCATGTTTTAACCTTGCTGTTTTGAATTCCCATAGGTTGTGTGTGCGGTGGGCACATTTGAGGTGCAAATTCAACAATGGCTAAACCCTCTGGGCTTTCTACAGAGTGGTCAGTGCTGTGACCCCCAGGCCAGTGGGGGGCAGCGTTGCTCATCAGCTAATCAGTGTGACACCTTCTTCAAGGCCTGTCTGAAGGAGTACCAGGCTCGGGTTGCACCAATCGGCACCTGTACATATGGCACTGGCAGCACACCTGTCCTGGGTGGCAACTCCCACACCTTACATCACCATGGAAACGAGGGAAGCGACAGCAGAAATGGACGAATTGTTATACCATTTAAATATGCATGGCCAGTGAGTACAACTCTCATTTATTTATCAGCTTAGTGAACGCTGCCGGTGAAAACATCATTTCTTTATACTTCATGTGTTGTAGAAACCTTTGCCAAAGATTGCTCGGAAGACACTTGGATAATCTGCACGTTTTTCTGATCTGTTATAGAGACAATTGTGCATGTCTGAACGTATCGGGGATATTTTCTAAAGGGCAGCTGTCATGTCACCATTACACTGTCTCAGTTGCCTCAATATCACTTCTGCTGCCCTTATAATGTCAGTTTTTGAAGGTAATCTGTGGAATTTACAAATATCAATGACAAAAAAGGCTACACACAAGCTTCCTGAACATATTCCCTCTTCTGCCATTGGTTGAAAAATACATTAAATACATGAAAAATACACCGCCCCACACACTGGTTGAGCCAATGGGAAATGGGGAAAAACAACAAAATTGAAAGGTATCGCAAAAATAAAGGATGAGCCAATGTTGCTCATGCCAATGGTTTGATAGCACTACAGAGTCAAAGTATTTACACTTTTTGAAATCAGCTTGCAAATATCTTACCTAAAATTGTCTCCGTGTGTTGAAGGGATAGTTAATTTAAAATTAAAATTCCATCATTTACTTATTCTCATGTTGTTTCAAACCCAGAAGACTTTCGTTCATCTTTTAAACTCCCAGATTAAGATTTTTTTAATGAAACGGTTTGTTAAGTTTATGGAGACATCGTAAAAGAAATCAATATGAATCGAGCCGTTTAACCCAAGTTCTCTGAGGAGACACAATTGCTTTATATGATGAACAGATTTAATTTAGGCATTTATGTACACTGACCAACATGCATACAAAGAGCACATCAAGTACGGTAAATGTAAGCTCAAACTTTCTTGCATGACGTGCAGGAACCAATGAGGTTTGCTCTCACATCTCTCGCAAGCACATTTCAGCTGCAAGAACAAATGACATTTATTGTTGTGCGTCAAGCAAGCATTTCCATTTGCCATATTTGATGCACTCTATGTATGAGTGTTGATTAATGTATAGAATAACAACAATGTTGAGAATAAAAGCCTAAATAAAAGCCTTATTCACCGGGGGGTGAACAAAGGCCTCCTGTAGCGAATCGATGCATTTTTGTAAGAAAAATATCCATTAAAAATGTAATAATCACTTTAATCTAGTTTACTCCAACAGTTGTACACGGAAGCAGCTCCGGGTGGATGACGTATGAGGTTTGCTTTGCGCATGAAGCTCAGAAGTGACGAACGAGGAAGCGCTGTGGAGAGATCAAAACAAAACAACGGTCACGAATTAGAAGTACAAAACGAGGATTTGTAAAGAAGAATGTCGGAGGATTTCGATGTAAGCTAAGAGGAGACTGGTTTTCCTTTGCTAAAGTATAAGGAAACTTTGCTTCATTTGCTTCTATTAACAAACGTTGGTTTTCACGAGACTCACCAGCGCATACGCCACGCCGACATCTTACATCATCAGCCCGGAACTGCTTCTGTGTACAACTGTTGGCGCAAGCTCGATTAAAGGGATTATTACGTTTTGAATATGGATATTTTTCTTACAAAAATGCATCGATTCGCTACAGGAGGTTTTTGTTCAGGGTGAATTGTTTGTTCAGTGTTTGTTTTGGGTGAAGTAACCCTTTAAGTCTGTGCATATGAAGCGATCGTGTGTCTCCAGAAGACTTGATTAAACCGCATGGTTTGAATGTTTTCATGTATATATGTATTAATTCATTAATTTATTTATTTTTACTGTCTTTACAAACTTTTTGAAGTGTCAAAGTTTTGGTGTAATGGACTTTCAAGGGAGAGACAGAAATCTCTCAAGTTTCATTAAAAGTATCTTCATTTGTGCTTTCAACATTGAATGAAAGTCAAACACACAGAGGTATTTTTTTAAGTAGAAGCACTAGAAGTGTTGTGCAGAAGCATTTGTTTGCCTCTATCCACTTACAGCAATTTTGGATCGCACCCTTAAAAGTGGTTTCCTTAAAGCTACGTATATAAGCTGCCGTGCTGTTTTATTAACTTGCTGATAGGGAAGTTTTCACTTAACCTTGATCTGACCTCAGTGGCACTATGCCGAGCATATGGAGGTAGTAATGCTGGCTGACTGTTGGCCAGACGGTGGACGTGCTGTGCCAGTGATCTTTACTGAACCTCACTGTGAATGCTGCGGTTAATGTTTGGCTATCTCCAGCCTGGGTCTTTAAACTGATTACACACTTATTGATTACAGTGGATAGATAGAGTGTGTGTGAGAGAAAGAGAGAAAAAGATGAGGGTGAAAGATTGTAGCACAACTTTTAATTTTTTATCTATTGGTGTTGTGGTGGCTGAAGATAAAGAACGTCCTTTGTAACATAATGAGTATTGTTCTGGTCTTCTGATTTGATAAGCTGCATTCAGAGACTGCTGATATTTTGTATAATGTCACTGGGACATTTCATTGTCTCTCTGCTTGTCTGTGTTTGCCACATACCGATCCATTCCAAAATTTTAACCAAACCATTTTCACTGATGGAGCAAAAATAAACAAAATATCTGGTCATATTTTGTCTGAATCAGTTACTCAAAATGTGTCTTGTTTATTGAAATGTCACAAAATCAACATCACACATGCAATCTTGCTGTTGTGCTGAATATCAGCATGACCAATGAAAATAGTTTGGTTACGAATCACAGAATTGTTTTTTGATTGGTTAAATCAAACCTGAACATAATAATTTACAGCTTGTTTATTTGATATTTTCTATTTTCATTTATTTCCTCTGTGGTCATTGTCTTGACTACAAAATATGTCTTTCTTGAGACGCTGTTTCGTCATTTTCTGGTTCTTTCTTTTGTTGAACATGTTTATTCTCTCTTATTTTCCTGACAAATTGACATCACTAGTTTCTATTGTCTGCAGTAATAGATCAGACACTATCACTACAAATAGACCATTAATCGTTGACTTAAAAGCAAATCTTTAATTAGACCACTGTGATTTAATACTGGTGTGGTTTTTATTACAATTTTCCAACATCATACAAACTCAAAGAAAACAGAAATATAAAAGAGGGATGCCCAAGGCCCCAAGAAGGAAACCAACTCTATTGTTTGTCTTGTGGTTGAGATCATGAATGTCTTGTCACTACGCAAAGTCATCACACATAATACCAATCTTATCATCAGAATCTAAAGGGAGTGGTTGGTATATCAAGCTCTTCGATGAGTCACAGAAACCCCCAATAACAGAAAGATGAGTCTCATGACCCACATATCTCTCATGTAAAATATTACAGTATACTCTTGCCGTAATTACTGTCTACAAGGGTGCTGCATTACAACCAGCTTCAGGCCTCAGAATTCTTTCAAAATATCTTGCCAGCTGTAGGAGACTGATAGGCAGTGAAAGTAGTTTTTTCTTCGTTTGTTATAAACTGTTGAATGAATGATGACGTTCTCTGAATACACATGAATTAGCATCCTCATAAGTGGCTGATGTTGAACGCTGTCTTGTACCAAATTATTTTGCATACATTTGCTTTACTTTTACATTTATCTATTTGGCAGATACTATGATCCAAAGCGACTTACACCACAGGTATACAGCGTGTTACCAAGATATAATGTACACATCAAAACATTTATAATTGCACAAATTCATGCAAATGACAGGCCAAAAAAAGTAAACTGGCGGCCAATGGCAGTGACGTCTGTTTCAGTACAAATACTGCATGTACGGCCAAAAGCATGCAAATATACAGCACACCCAAATATTGAGTACATTTTTTTATTATGTTGACATATTTTCATCAATAATTTGTTATTAAATATAACTGTAAATGTATTTCTAATCAACATTTCTCATGCTTCATCCATCATCTTGTCATTGAGCAAAGTAACATGGGATTTCTTTCTCTGCAAAGGATGTATGTGATGTTACCTTAGAATTTAGGATGTATTTTAGGACACCTTAGGAATGGTTGGTACTGCACCTATGATGCAATGAAATGCCCTCTAATGGTGGCTCACTTAATTTTGGAACAAAGCCTCTGTTTGTGTGTGATATATATAGTAGTAAAGCAATGAGGGTGAGAAAGGTGATATTATTTTTGTAACTACATTAATTATAAATGGCAATAATTTCAATAAAGTCCAAATCTAGCTGGAGATTTGCTGGTGCAGGGGGAAATCATCTGATGCAGGCCAGCTGTTCTGGCTTGGAGGAGCAGGTCTGAGAGCCTCTGGCAAATGGACCTCTGTGTAGTGGATGGACACTAGGGATGTGCATTTTGCAGATGTGAAATGTTTTGAAATTTAAAAAAGTCACAATTTTCCAAAACACTTTTGTCAGCCGAACCCTTAGACATATACTGTATTTACTTGAAGTACCCCCTGAGATGTTAAGTTAATATTTCAATAATTTAATGACACATACACATGTTCACAGTTCTCTTATGTCAGTTAATGGTCACATGACTTGTGATGAACAGATGAAATATTTAATCTGTAATTAGTAAGTGTTTTATTTTGACTTTGTAGCTGGACTTTAAAGTGGACTCATACCTTTTTTTTTTTAGTTGTGATAGTATCTCAGTCCAGATTAGGTGGACAAAATTAAATAATAATGTAGTACTGTAAAAATGAAAAATGAATATTTGATCATTATAATATTTTTTGTAAACTACAAGTTACAATGCTAATATTTATGTCTTAATTCTTTACTTTCAATCATTCATGCCCTTGAGCTTTAAACACTTAAAATCCACAATACTTTAATTTGGCAGAATTCTGCTGAAATGCTGTAAACTTCTGTCTACAAAAATGTTGGAAATTATGCTAATGTGTGAATAAAGTAAACGCAGCGCATAATTAATTCCCAAATACACTTTAAACTCTCAGCACAAGCAGCAGAGATGCTGCATTTACTGTGAACTGAGCCACTCTGAGATTCTGAATAAAACAGATCTTACTGCGACTATCATGCAGCCCCATTTATTTATTGATATTTTTGAGTGGATGCAATGTAGATAAGCATGTAATAAAGTGTGTGAGTGTGTACGAGTATGTTGGGCTGTTTAATCTGTGAGTGTGAGAAAATTCAGGAGGAAAACGGCTGTCTGGATCAGTTTCAGGGCAGGGCTGAAGGGCGAGGGAGAGAGAGTGAATGGATTTCTGTGGGCATCAAGGGAGTGAAAGAACCATATTATCTGTCCATCTTTGTGTGGTGGTTCAGGTGGAGGGAGGGAGGGAGGGAGGGGGGTATCAGGATCCCACAGCCTCAGGTGAGGAGACAAACAGGTGAGCACAGGTAATATGAGGAAAGGTGAGCCGTTCTCTCTCTGGCTTTCTTCCTTTCTCTTCTCCTCCGCTCGCTTTCTGATCCTCCCAGCCTCTCGGTTCACGCTGTAAGTGTCGGTTCCTGAGTGATGACCCACACAATGTGTTTCAACGTTTAACTGTGTTGTCATACTGTAACACATTGTGGCTCCTCCATTGTTTAGTGTTTCCTGATTAATGGTGTCGTGATTGAAGCTGTTGGCCTTCATGTGGTCGCACAATAAATGAGATCATCATTCTCCCTTTCTTCCGTTGTGACAAGAAAAGAAGAGATGAGGGCATCTGTGATCAGGATGAATGGATATGGAGAGGAAGTGGATGTGGATGTGGATGTGTGTGAACTCTAGGTTGTGGGGTTTGGGAATCATCGTTTTTTGTTGATGTCTTTAGTGGCGAGGTTATTACCTCCATCTAACGCCACAAACACTGGGGTGTTTACAAGGCAGAGGGTCAGATGATCTGGAATGATGGGAGGTGAATTGGAGTTCTGTAGGTGACTACAGCTCAGAGATTTGAATAATCACCATCTCAATACATAAAAAGCCAATCAAATAACATGCAGGATGGGCAGTATGACCAAAATTGTAATCATTAGTATTTATTACAGTAACGTGTATAAAGTAAAGTTTTCAAATAGTTTGTCTAGTAAAATTCCGTAATAATACAGCCCAACATACTGTGTTAATATGAAGGAATTTTCCATACTCTTTTTTTTAATACCTGTATTTTGAATTACGTATTGCATTGTATTGTGTTTTAGGGTTGAAGAAAATGTACGTAAACTGAACAGAAAAGGACATTATCCATCTCCTTACAGTGCAGTTGTTGTGTGTTCAATTTCCTGCATATTGCTGAATTTAAGTGAGTGTGATAACCAAGTCCTGAAGGTTATCTGATGAAGATTGGATTTGTACCCTTTGAGATATTTGAAGCAATTTATCACTGTCCCAGCAATACTCTGGGGGTCTGTGTTCATGATCAGCAGTTTCATGGAGTGCCTTTTATGCGCTGATTTGTAGTTAATCTACATCATTACTTGATTTAACTTTATTATTATTATTATTATAACAGTTGCCCTAAAGCAGCCTGAGGTAGCACACTTTGTTCCCTAGTAACCCTCCACCTCATTAATCACGCACACTTGAGATCAAACCTCAGAGCAGATTTGATTAGAGGCCCACAGCCTTTATCAACTAGGATACTAATTTCAGTAATGTGGCATTTAGCTGACACTTTACCCAAACTTTTCTTTTGCTTTTTACAGAGAAGGTTCCTCTGTGTGACCTAGGGTTAAGTGGATGGCTGAATGAATGAATGAATCTCACAGAAACATGTCTGGATCATAATTTCACCCTAAAATCAAAAGAAAAGAGTAATAAATTATATTATGCATAAAGACAATGAAGCCACCTTTCATGACAATTTCCACTATCGCCAATGATGATAGTTAATGGATTTTTATCCTGTTTGGACACAATGATTTGTCAATGTATCTGTATAAATTAATGTCAAAATAATAAATATTGATTGCTGACCCCATACTTTTTAATGGTAGTGTATAATCAGTTTAAATAATCTCTCTCTCTCTCTCTATATATATACAGTGGGTACGGAAAGTATTCAGACCCCCTTTATTATTTATTTTTTTTTCATTATGCTAATGCTAATTAGGCTCCAATTAAGCTTCTTTATGCAAAATATACTTTTTTATTTCAACCACCCAAAAATATTTTTACAGTCAGATTCACACACACAATGGTGTAATCTTTCAGTTTTCAGTCCAGATCTTCAGCCACAAAGCTACACCATCACCAAATCACCACCCTCATAAATTCTTCTCTCAATTCCTCTTCTATTAAACATGTAATCCTGAGCTTTAACATGGGCAATCGAATGTACCTGAAGGGGATATGGCTGGTTAAATGGAGTGGGCACGTCCAGACATGATCTCTGCCTGGGCTTATGAGTCCCATCCATCAATTAAATTGTAAAAAGCAATTTATCCATGACTCAATGTCAATTCCAATGAGCAAATTCATAAGATTGAATCTGAATGAAAGAAAATCCACCCATAGGTTTTTGTGGAAATGTTTCAGTTACAGTTCATCGGAAGAAAATGTATTAAAACTAGTCCTGAAATAATGGCTCTGTGAGCTGTGAGAGCGTTTTAGGCTGTGTGGTTTTATAGTCAAAACAGTTATTATTATAGCTGTGCTGTGTTTACTTAGGCTAATGTTGACAAATGTTGACTTCATACTAGCTAAAATGATGCCAGCACTCTTTGAGGAGGTCACGGTTTACAGACATGCTGTCGTTGGCAGGAAAACACACCCATGAGCCGACTCAATTATACACGTGAAAAATATCGACTGGTTCTTGTAAATTTCGATCTAAACAGTGCTTATTTATCTGTATCATATGTGCTCTGTTTTGTGATTATTTACAGTATGTGTATGTATGTGTGTGTGTGTGTGTGTGTGTGAGAGAGAGAGAGAGAGAGAGAGAGAGGGAGAGAGAGAGAGGGAGAGAGAGAGAGGGAGAGTATGTGAGAGTGTCTCCAGGGCGAACTGTAAACTGATCTCCTTCTATTATGTCATGTTGTATTTTGGAGAGTTTCAGCACTCAGTTACCTGGACATTCCTGCTGCCTGGGAACCAGAGAAACTCATTTACTACAGGGACACAGAGAGAGACTTCTGTCTTTCTTTCTCTATGTTGACTCCTATGACCACATGCCTGTGCAGTCATGCAGATAGCCTAATGTATACCATGCAATTGTTTCAAGACCATTTTGTCTCTCTGTGATGTGCTAGCTTTTTTATTTTAGCGTACATCTGTATGCAGACTCACAGCATCTGAAAACACCTGAAAAGACAGTAGTCATGTACAAACACGCTTTGACTCATCGACACGCCATGTTAATTCCATTAACATTCATTCGCGTACGTGCTGAAGATAAGATCCTAGCTTTGGGACAGTAGAGTTGGGGGACACTGGGACATTGAGCTCTCATTTGTGTGCAAATTGGATTGAAGTGGGAGTTTGCTTAAAGGAAGAGGGGATGTTCTTTTTCTCTTCTCACCTTCAGTCAAAATGGGACAGAATTTAACTGTATATGTGCAAAGTTTTGGGAGTGATAACCTCGTTTAAATGCATTTTTAAGTGAATCCTCTAAATTCTGCAAAAGTATAGAATACAGGAGTCACTCCTGAACTGCAATGGTTGACAATGTCATAACCACATCAACATTTCTCCGCCTTCTAGCTGTAAACTATAAGCAAAGATGAAAAGTATAAAAACAATTAGATTAAGTGCTTGTAAAAGGACTGACATCATTTTTCTGTATTGATACAAATTTTAAAATTAAGAAATTAAGAAATCAAATGCAAACTTCAGCTTTTTTTTATAAATCTCAATTTCGAAAAATGTACCCTTATGACTGGTTTTGTGGTTCAGGGTCACATATGCTGTTTTCAATAGCTCATATTTGAAAAGAATACTGGTAGCAAATGAGTGATGCTCACAAAGATAGATGTAGAATAGCCAAAATGAATAAAAACTGTTGATAACTTCAAATGAAAATATAATATTGAGCCAAAATAAGATTGCTTCAAATAAGATCTTTTAAAAAAGGGTTGATAGGAAAAAGAGTGAAAGACTGTAAAGAGAGTCCTGAAAGCTCAGGCAGAAAGACTGTGGACCTTAAAAAGGTAAGATAAAAGAACAGGGAACAGGTTACAGGGGCACTGATAAGATTAAGGAAACATGCAGATAAAACATTGCAACGTGATCTCATGATAATTCGTATGTATTTTACGTAAAATGTGGTTCTATAAAACGTACATTTACGTATGTTTTTACAGGCACTAAAACGTACAATACTTACGTATTTTCAGCATTTAAACGTACAAAACTGACGTATTGACGACACCTAAAAATGAATCCTTAGGAATATTGAAATCGCGGCATTAATTTTATTAGTTTTTAGTTGTCATATGAATTACCTTGTTTTCAATTGCATTATTAAATTGTTTACTCATTTACTTATGAAATGATAACATTTCGTTTTGTTGTGGGATTTCTGCTGCCAGCTCGTTTCCAAGAATAGGCCTACATAATGTTAAACAAGACTTCACTTTAAACCTTAAAATAAATAAAATTTCTTTAATCGTTTAACCTTTACTTGTCATGTAATGTTTACTTTGATTGTCATGGGGCACAAAAGGCGTTTTCTCCGACATGCTGTGACTGACAATAGAACTATAAAATACACCAAAAACGCAACATAATTACGAAATGAAACAATTTTATTAGTGCGCTGTAATCCAAATCTTCCGAATCCATAGGACTGCGAAGAACAGACCCAAATCCAAGCCTTTTTTCGGCGATCTGCTCGCTTCTCCATCCCGAGCAGCGAGTCCAGTAGGGATGGGCGTATCGATCCGAAGTATCGATATATCGATACTGACGCGAGTATCGAAAGTACTCAAACAAAAAATATCGATACTAAGGTGTGTTTTATTTACCAGTGATTTTTTTTATTTAGCAAAAGAATAATAATGCGTACAATATGCATTGATTGCCGCTTCAAACGACAGGTTTTACGGCAGGATAATCAAACGCTCATTGGCTCTCGCCTGCATTCGTCAAAGATTGCGACATGCCGTGTTTCTGTGTTTGAATGATGCGCGGGTGCCTTCACGAGTTCACGGAGTGGATCGGGAAAATTATCTGGATAATATTTTCAGCGATTAACAACATAAATTCTGCTCTGGATCACACAAACCTACTGTATTCCGCCAGAG
>NW_015554112.1:100180-119985 GCF_001515605.1 Sinocyclocheilus anshuiensis | reverse complement strand
TAGGTAGGAGTGGAATTAGCGACTATAAAAATATTTTAATGCTATATTATTACTAAAATGGTTATTTTCCTGCGTATTTCGGTCATTTGCGTTTTATATCCTTTTATATTCGCTATATGGGTAGGTTAAGGTTTGGGGGGAGGTTAAGGGGTCTAAAAATCTGAATTGCGTATTAATAAAATGATAAAAATGCATATTCGCTATAAAATGGGTAGGTTTAGGCTTGGGGGTAGGTTAAGGGGTCTAAAAATCTAAATCGCTTATTGATAAAATTATAAAAATGCATTGATACGAATATCTTGGTGATATAAAAGATACGTAAATATTTGTACGTTTTTTAGCTAATAATACGTAGCGATTTGTACGTTTTAAACGTTGAAATACGTCTAAATTGTACGTTTTAGCATTAATAAAAACGTACAAAAGTGTACGTTTTGTGCTTGTAAATGTAACGTATTAATACCGAGCGGCAACCTCCCGCTCTCTCTCGTGAAGCCAGCAAGGAAGTGACTTAAGCTGCAATTCATCGACTGGCCGCTAGAGGCTGGCTGCAAAAGAGAGTCAATCCCATAGAGTCCCCATGTTAAAATGCCCAACTTTACAGCAGAAAAAAATGTTTACAGCCTGGTTCAAAAAATGATTTTGGTCTATATAGCTAATTTTGCCCTTCATGACAACTGTGAGGGGGATGAATTTTTTTTATAACTCATCCGTTTAAATTATATTAAGCCTTAAAGTTCTGCATAATGAAGGGTGTGGCCACTTGAGTGACAGGTGGATTGCTGCTGCTGTCACCACCGTCGAGCTAGGTGGGCGTGGTTTCAGCAACCAGCTCCCGCCTCTTTGCCCATTTTCGATTATCCGGGAGTGACGCGCGGTGACGCGCTGCCAAGATGGCGACGGCTGGCTCCGCCTACCTTAGGCTTCAAAACGCTCGTCAGAAGTCTACGGGTTACGTCACGGACACTACGTCCATGTTTTTATACAGTCTATGATTAATACCTATGTATAAACATGAGACCAGGCTGAACATTTAGACTGTCACTTCACTGGCTCACTGACTTGATAAATGCTATGATAATTTAATGCTCTACTGTTGTTCTTGTTATTCTGCTGTATCTTTTATTTACCCTTTCGCTCTATTCCCTGGCCTCATAATTTTATCCTTTTCCAAAAGTCACTCATCCATAGCGTTCCTCCCACGTTTGTTCTCTCTCTTTTTTTCATCTACTCACTCCTGGGTGCTGCCTTGTTAGCTGGACGGTGCTCTCTTGTCTTATCTACTCCAGACCCACAGTTCCTTGTCCTTTATCAGACTGTCTTCTGTCTGACGCCGAGACTGTTACATATTAAAGAGCTGGGAGTCAGACAGAGGTTTGAGTCAGTGGAATTACTCTCGGTTTACTCTTGACTGGCAGGTTACTTTAATTGGCTACTCTAATTTAAACAAGACTTGTCATTTCTTCCTGTCATTTAATCACTCGTCTCCATTTATCCTTTTCGACCCCTCCCTCTATTATTAATTTGAACTCAGTTCCTTTTTTTCAATTCAAGTATTTTCCATTTCTCCCTCAGCTCCTGAAATACAGGTTTTGGTGTCCTGCATAATGAACTCGTGCTCTGAGGGCTGTTATTTCCACAGGTAATGGGGCAGGTCGTTGTGTTCTGTGGTTCTGATTGGCAGGAGTGAGACTGTTTTTTTTCTTCAGTGGCTGTTTCATTTGTTCACTGGTTCTTAAGGCTCCTTCAGAGAAATGAAAGATGCTGAGTGCAGATGACAAGCATAAGCACAATCAATCTCACTCAATATCTTTTTATGTAAACATTTTTTGCAAATACAGCTCCTCCCATTTAAGTTAAAGGGATGAATTTAGACTCATTACCATACACACTAGCTCTGTACCAAAACCTAGTGAGCTGCCTCACTGCCTTCATAGGCAGCTGCCTTCTAAAGGCCAGTTCATACTGCATCAACAGACACCGACTCACTGGTCAGGTTTTGTCGGATCAGTGTCAATTAGTGACTTAAGATAACATCTCTACGATCATAAAACCTCATGAATAATTTTGAAAGCTCTACATGGAGAGCAACGCGTTGTATACACAAATATTTAGCTCTCTGCACAGGACTTACAATTAAATCCAATAGAGTTTAATGTTAGCATGCTGCTAAGCTAACAACTCAATAGTCTAAAATAAAAATACAAGATGTAGGCAAATATTGGGTAAAGTAATCAATTTTATATTACACCAAGCTATTTTTAATGATCATTTTGAGCATTGAATTAGTCGGCTTATCCGGCATCTTGGATTTTTCACTGAACTCATCCAAAGTTCCTTTCTGAGAAAGTCAGTTCACTCTGCCGCCATATTTGCAATGCCTTCGCGCAGCTATTTCGGGCATGCAAGACCAACTCCTATCTACTAGAATGAAATATAGAAATCTCAAAAAGTACTTACCAAAATCACATTTGAATAATATATTTCAAATAAGCAACAAAATCTGACATGAACTGTCCCATAAACGTTTCTTTCTTATGCTCAAATAGTGTTAAAAGTATCTATTTCAGGATGGTACTGCAAGTTCAGTCCAAATTGTGCATCTCAGGACCCTGACTGTTTAAACTGGAAATTGTCCTTCTAATGGCAGATGCAGTGATGTGATGACTTAATCTGTTGGTAAATATCTATTTTATTTAAAATTACTTCCACCCCCATTCATATATCGCAAGGCATTATGAGACTGCTGCGAAGAATAAAAGCAATACTGGCAACTTGGCTAAAATGGTCTTCATGCTGGAAGAAAGCCTATGATTCCTTAAAATGTTGTCATCATAGGTTGTTCAATAGGTTTTTGAGGAGAGCAACACATGCTAATCATGCTTTTTATGTGAACATGCCAGTAATTTCCTGCAAAAGATAAAAGGGACCGCCCGCCCTGCCTTGGGCCCTGTCGGGGAATGACTTGTGGAGGCCTGTTGTTTTTAGTGCTCAGAAATCACATACCTTTGTCAAACCAATTAACCCAAAAAGAATTTGACTTTGAGAGAGAGGGGAAATTATGTGAGGGTGGGACAAAAGGGAGAGAGAAAGTGGAAGAGGGAGGTGCAGGCTGCTGGTAATCACGCCTGGGATGAAAGAAAAACAGCGAGAGAGAGAGAGAAATGAAAAGAAGGGCGATATGAGGGGGCAGAAGGGGAAGGGGTCAGGGCCTCGGTATAGACGCAGTCATGTGTTTTGCATTCTAATGTGTGTTTACAAGTTTTTATAAACCTCTGTTCCTCTTCAATGTCTGGTTGAGTGGTGGCAGAGAAAGTAAGTCGGAGGAGATTGACCAAAAAATTTAATGTGAGAAACTATAATGCTCAATATGGAGCTGAAAAGTCCTGCCAATTATTTGACAATGTTTGTTTACTCCAGAACATACAAGTATATTAAGTGTACTACCTTGAGCTATTTTTAGGGTGAAATATGTTATTGAAATGTTATTTGGACCAGTGTTGTTAAACTATTAAAGATATGTTCCGTTAATTGAAATCTGAAATGAAATAAAATATAAATATTAGATGAAAAACGTACATTTAAACAAAAATTATAAAGGCAACTAACTGATTCAAAATATTAATAAATACTGTAATAGCATATAAATAATACTAAAATAACAAACTTTTGACAAAGTTGTTTTGGAGATATTGGTGTTTTGCCAATTATTTAATTTTTTTGTTTTTTGATTATCTTACCTATTTTTTTCTAAATTGATCATACACACAGTTTTTTTTACACATCATGTTAATTAAGAGACCTTTAATTTGTACTTTTAAAAATGAATTTTCGAGACTACAGTAATAGATAAGTGAACCGAAAAAATCTAAATGTTGGTTGAAATTAAAAATACTTTGCTGGTTTATAAAATGTAACCTAAAATCTTGATTTTGAATACAAAAAAGTTGCATATGCTTCCTATGTGTATAGTTGTGTAAGTAATTTTTTTTTCTTTGTCAGTGCTGCTGTATGTGTATGAATATTCAAGTGAATGCCCGTGGGCCGCACCGTGGCCAAATGCCAAACCGCCTAAAGGCTCCTCAGAAACCATAGATCCTTCTCAAAGAGAAAAACACGAAGACAGAAAAAGTAGGATGAGGGGCAGTAGTGACTGTTCAACAGTTTCGAAACAAGTAAATAGTGAAGCAATGAAAAAATACCCAGCACTAGATTTGTAGATGGGCGTCCATGTTTTGTAGATAGAATCCGTACAGGAGATTACATAGTGTTCCTAGAGCACACAAACAACAGAGCGGACCCTTGTCTCTCTCTCTCTCTCTCTGAGGTAATTGGGGGTAAAGTAAAGAGATAATTAATGTAGCTGTTCTAATTTAGTCTCTTCCTCTTTGAAAACCCTCTGTGGCTATGCTGGTAACACCTTAGGTGGATGCTACAGCTTCCATGGCAACACCTGCTCTCTGCAGGTGTGTGAGAGCGGGAGAGGACTGGATAAGTGTAGTTATTATGGGGATGGGAAAATGTGTGTGTGTCTGTGTGTGAACATGCATAATTACTATATTGATGTTTTAAGAGACTGTTTTTCCTCATTGGTCGAAGTGTAGGCCTGCATCCATGATTCATCTGTCCTTGTTACAACAGGGACGTGATGTGATTTTGTATCTCACAGTTGAAGCAAGTAATGAATACAGTATATAATGTTTAATATAATTGAATGTTTTTGAAACAAGTCTCTTTTGCTCACCCAGGCTGCATTTATTTGCTCAAAAATATAGTAAAAACAATAATATTGTGAAATATTATTTCTATTTATAGTTTTCAATTTTAATTTTAAAATGTGGTTTATTCCTGTGATGGCAAAGCCAGTCTTCAGTCTCACATGATCATTCAGAAATCATTCTAAATGCTGATTTGGTGCCGAAGAAAAATGTATAATAAATAATTATGAATGATGAAATCCATTGTGCTGATTAATATTTTTATGGAAGTCATGATACTTTTTTCCCCCGGGATTCTTTGCTAAATAGAATGTTCCAATAAAAAAAAAGTATTTATTTGCGCACAAGTGTGCTTGTTCTATCCTTCATTAAAAATGCCACTTGGTTTGATTTTTATCTAACACAATATGGCTTATTTAGGTGTCAAAAAGACATCAAATTTTGAAAACCCCTGGTTTTAACATGCAATTAATTAAATTCATATTAATAACAATCCATTCTGCACACTGACTCTACCACCTTAGTACTCTTTTGAAAAAGTATCATCCATTATTTGCTTTTAGAAGTTGCTCAAAAGAGATAACATTAATAAGCCATGGGTTAATATGGGTTATGCCAAAACAGCATGATAGTGAGAGCCGTACCGTGCCGTACCATGCAGTGGAAAAGCGCCATATGATAGAGAGAGACAGGGAGAGGGAAATTCCTCTCAGAGGGCTGGGAGTTCTTCCTGTTGGTATGAGCTCTGTTTGTACAGGCTGTCTCAGTCGGGATATCCTCCTGTACCCCCATCTGTGGAACACCATTTGAGTTTTGCAAATCATTAGTCCTTCTCTTTTCATAACTTTTTTTTTTCATTTCATTTCATAAACTTTGCAATGTACAGTTGGTCCAAGACACTGTGACCACATTGAAAAATCTGGTGATTAAAATGTGATTTAAACCTGTAAATTAAGTTTCATGACATAAATTGAATAAGAAATATTTAATATTCTTCACTATTTCTAGGTCACTAATCAATTAAGTACATTTTGACTTTTATTTCAAACTGTTATGCTGATTTAAAATCAAATGAGAAAAATGCTAAACTGTAATATTCTGACAGTCACTGAATGTCAGCAAGACAGGCGAAGACAGAGCGTGAGAGAGAGTGTGTGAGTGTGTAAGGGCAATGAGTTTAAAGATAGATGTTTATGGATGGATGGACAGATATTTCAAGAGGAGAGAGAGGGTGAGTGAGTGAGAGAGAGAGAACATACAGGTGCATCTCAATAAATTAGAATGTTGTGGAAAAGTTAATTTATTTCAGTAATTCAACTCAAATTGTGAAACTCGTGTATTAAATTAATTCAATGCACACAGACTGAAGTAGTTTAAGTCTTTGGTTCTTTTAATTGTGATGATTTTGGCTCACATTTAACAAAAACCCACCAATTCACTATCTCAACGTGTGCATTGAATTTATTTAATACACGAGTTTCACAATTTGAGTTGAATTACTGAAATAAATGAACTTTTCCATGACATTCTAATTTATTGAGATGCACCTGTAAAGGGCTTTTTAACAAAAGCCATCATCAAGGCTTAGATGGAAAAAGAAGACTGTTCATCAGGGCTTAGATGGAAATACTGTTCTTACTGTTGTAATAGAGTATAATAAGTAATAGTTAACCAAAATGTGCAGTGTACAACTGAAATGCATAATTCAGTCAGAAATTTTTTCACAATAGCTCAGAGTAGTTCATTCAAACTGGCAGTGCGGCCAACTAATCTCTTTCCTATCTACACAACCTTAATTATTTCCATCCCAACATGGCCCAGCTCTGTACTGCACGCCATGAGAATTTTCTTCAGCCCTCCTCCTCCCCAGCACCACCTGTCTAGATCTGCTACAGGGGTTCTCCCTACTTTACTCTGCAGCAGCAGAATGTATCCTAATCCCTGTAATTCTAAGCATGTTTCAGCAGTAACGTTCGCTCATGCCAGCAGCAGCATAGCAGATCTAATCCACGAAGATCAATCCTACCTATGTCACAGTCTTCAGCGGGTGTGCCCAGGAGGGCCACCAGATGACTGTGTTCTGGGAGCACATGGCTTGTGTTGTGTTTGTCTGTTGCCATGTGCTCTCTCCTGTCTATTGTCTGGCCCCTCCCATCTTGTTACCTCGTTATTGTTTAAGTTGCTCCACCTGTGTCTCCCTCGTTAGCCTCCTCGTTTGGTTCCTATTTATTCTCCTGGTGTCTGTCATCCTGTGCTGATCCGTCATTTCTCATTGTGTGTGTTTCGTGTCTGCATGTGGTGCAGCTTTAGGCCTGCCTGTCTGTTTTTCCCCCTCGGGGTGGTTTGAGTTTGTTTTTGTTTCATTTTTTACTAAAATAAATAACCATTTCTCCTGCACTTGAGTCCTCGCTTCATCTCCCCGCACGCACCGTGACAACCTACACTGCATTCTTATTATTAAAATTCAGTTAAATCTATTTGTAGGGACGTTGTCATTGAACTTAATGCATTAAATACTATATCCCACAATGCAATGATTTCAACTTAACCTTACAATTGTGGCATTATGAATGAAATGTTTATCATGGAATAATTCTTACTGTTTTACTTACTATTGTGAATGAATAGTATTATAGGTAATATGCAGTATTTACTGTGTAGTGTTCAGCAAGCTATTCTGAACTCACCTGAAGCCCTTTCTACTTTTCCCGGATGAAGTGGGGGAGAGAAGGAGATTAAATTAATTTAGATATTTCATCACTGTTTAATCTTATCAGACTGAAGGTGTGTTTCCAGACAAACATTTTCTCATAGTAGAGGGTTAGGGCTATGTTGATTTGCTTTCTTTAAAATGAGCACCATTCACTGCTCAGTCTGTTAGAATGAGGAGATCAGACACTAATTCACAAAGAACATGAAAATAGGTTAAACCTGTAACCCGTCCTGTATCGTTTGTGATACAGACATTAATGATACCACAAATCATGTGTTTTGTTGAGGAGTGCTTTTCTGAGTGATCAGATATGATATCTGACTTATGACAGATTATCAAAGAAACTTTGAAGGTGAAATCTTTTAGCTCTTTAGGTCTAGTAGTGAGCAACCATACTGCAACATGATAAAAACCATTCAGAACACCTGAGCAACTGCACAGCATCCTGACTGCCTCCCAAAAAACTTGAGCACCATGGGAGTCTGTAAAAATTTTTCAAATATCAAAAGTGACTTTTTGTTGTGTTGTTTATCATAGTCATTCATTCTATATAGTTGCATTATGCGAAAAAGCATTTAAAAATTATGTTGTGTGTCAAAGATCATTCAGCTATTTCTCGGCTGATAATGCCTTGCATAACTTGCTAAAGAAGTAGACTGCTTATGTCCAGAGACTGATCTCTACACAGTTCCAGACTAAAACAAGTCTTAATCCTTGTCTTAACCCCCCACTATTCACTGATTTTAATCTTGGCCGAACTTTTTGTTACTAAATGGATGATAGATTGCAGATGTGCTGCTGCTTTATGAATTCAGAGAACAGAGACTTGCTACATTGAGAAGGTCCAGCAAGTTTCGAGTCCCTTCATGAAGTGTTACTATTCTGAGGAGCCGGATGCAGTGAAATATAATGATTACTCATTATGAATTCAATGTAGTGCAGTTGTGCCTCTTTTTCCCTTAAGTGTGAATAGAGCTCTTTCATACACAGGCATCCAAGCGTATTCGACTGTCAAACAGCTCTGTTGCTGAAGGCTTTTGGAAATAACAAACACAACATCCTGTTTAGTAATGAAATGAAAGCATATGCATATACTGATCATGCTTCCAGAAGGAGAGTTAGACTCTGCATATTAAGGCCTTACTTACAGAATACTGTATTTATGTCTGTTGATTGGCAGCTATTATTATCATAGACTGTGTGTGATTGTTCATAATGGTTTTTGATTCCTTTCAGTGAAACAATTTTCCTGTAGCTTAGCATTTTTATTTTGATGCACAGCTATTGTAGGAAAAGAGCTGGGACACAATGCTTTTAAAATGTCAGAGGAGACACAATGGGGGCTGAAGTGAATTATTCGTTGCTCACCTGTGCACAGAGACACACACTCCTGCTACTATTGTCCTGAGTGCTAAAAACTGGAGAGTTTTGTCTCTGAGCCTTATCTTTTCTGCTTGATGCTGTTTACTGCTGGACCTTCCGGCGTCTGTTTTTTTTTTTCCGTTAATTTGCTAGTTTATTTCATGTATTTTGGGTGTGTGTGTGATTAGGCATGATTGTGTGAGAAACAGGCACAGATGATAAACAGGATATGATGTATTTGTGTGTGTTTTGTAATGGGACAGTCTTGGTCTTGTTTCGATTGTTCCCACAGGTCTCAAGAACACTGCATGAGCACAAAAAGATAATTATAGCTATCTGTCAAAGTTAAAGCTTTAAAGCTTAAAAATGTTAAGACACCATTAATGTATTAAAAATGGCTTAACTCCTGACTATATTTGATGTTGGAAATATATATATATATATATATTTTTTTTTTTATATATATATATGAGCACATTGTATATTATATATTATATCTTACCTCTAATCCTGCTAGATAAAAAAAGTAAATTAATATATTAATATGTAATCAATTTGCTGAGAATGTTTTTTTTTCTAAAAATATAGTTTAATTGTAATTAAAAGAAAGAACATATCTGATGAGAACTACACACAATTTGTGTGTGTGTGTGTGTGTGTTTTATCTATATTTTAAACAGATTGTACAGAAAAACATATCCTGTTAACTTAATACAAAGTAAATATTTTCCAATATTTTAATAACTTACTTTAGTAGAATGGCAAATTTAAAAGTATAATATGCACAAAATATTTTACAGTAATGTCCTATTATTATTACTAATACATTTTACAATACAATAACTGGGATAAATGCTTTAGATGTATTTTTAATTGTTAGTTCATGTTAACTAATGTAGTTAAATAATGTTATAAATGTTAAGCAATGGAACCAATAAAGAGTTGCCAATATGTTTCTCACACAATATAAATAATTTAATACATGAAAATATAAAGGTGCTTTCTTAATTTAGAAGGGGTGTTCTTTACAATTGGATCATCATATTTGGCAAAAAGACATCAAAAAGTTTTAAAAACCCTGCTTTTAACATGCAATTAATACAGTCCATATTATTAACAGTCCATTCTGACCACTGACTCTACCACCTTAGTATTCTTTTGAAAAAGTATCATCCATTATTTGCTCAAAAGATATCAAATGAAGTTCTTGTCAAAACACTTATGCCTTTTTTTAACGATTAGTGATTCATGACTCATTAATCACAACACGAAGACATACAACTTACACACAGATACATTAGCTAGAACGGAAATGACAGTAGTTGTTGTGGAGCCAGAGGTGTGGTAGAGCAGGGGAACAGTGATTTAGCAGATTTCTGAACTTGACCTGTGACAAGAGATACTCGTACACCCTTCCTGCACGTGTGTGGTTCACTCACCTGTGTGTTTGTGTGTACGCCTGTATCTGACCTTGGCACTGCCACTGCCTCTGGCTTACCCTGTGCTGATGCAGCCTGATAGAGAGAGAGAATAGAGGAACAGAGAAAGAAGAGACAAAGGTCTGACTGACCAGCGCTGATGTAATGGGTGTGTGTTAGTGTGGTTTTGTTTTAGAGAGTATCACTTCCTAACCTCTCTGTTCTTTTGCCTCATCTCTTCCACCAGGATGTCCCAGAGCCAAAACACAGACTGTGAGCTGAGAATACCAGTGGCTCCCTAAACCCACCCACACACACAACAGACAACAGACATTACACACACTGCTGTACAAACACACTTGGATAGACACAAACATGATGGGCTAAGTAAATATTTATTACAGCCAAATTATATTTATCAACATCTTATTTTCCCATCAGGTGTGCAGTTATAAGGACCTTGTCGACACATTTGACTGAGGTTTGAATTGGCCATGCTTTAAAATATTACTTATAAGATCTAAAATCAGAGCCCACGTATCATGTGGTATGCTTATAGAAAATGCATGCCTTTAAAGGGATAGTTCATCAAAAATTAAAATTGTCATTATTTACTCATCCTCAGGTCAATCTAAACCTGTATGTCTTTTTTCTGTGGAACACAAAAATATATTAGAAAAATGTCTACGTGAAGTAAGTGAAGTCCAGCATTTTTTTGAACCCCACTGACCTTCATTATATGGACAAAAACAGTTCCAAAGTCATAAAGGTCATGACATTAACTGTGAACAAATATGTATTTTATTTTATTAATTCATTTTTTAAACAATTTGGGAAAAAACAATGCTGTCAATTTAGTAAATAATATTTTAAGCTTTCACTTTACTATAATAACAATATAAACTGCAGTTATTTAATTTGGTATAATTTGGAATGTTTTATATCACACAGAATATATTTTTCATACATTATAAAGCAAAATATATAGCTGCTTTCGCAGAGATGTGTTCTGCGACACACACACACATACGTTGAGTTTCCATGTTTTATGTTCTCTAGACGTAATGTTTTTTATACTGGACAAACTTTATCTCCTTAGGGCTGGGCGATAAAATGATAATGATAATTATCATGATATATTTTTCCCTCGATAAAATGATAACACATGTTCAATAAACATTCAATGTTTATGTGCCAAAAGCGAAACTGTCACCACCATGGACTTTTAGTTTCGTTTTCTTCCCTCATGTTTTCCCCTGACCTAGTATTTCCTTGTGTATTGATTAGTTCATTCTGTTCACCTGTGTTCTGTTAATCTACTCATTAGTTCCCTCGTTTAGTTAGTATAAGCACTCCCCGTTCTGTTCCTTATGTTGTCTGGTATTGTTTGATGTTACCCTGTGTGTGAGAACTTCTTCATCTTGTGGATTATCTATTAAAAGGATTTGTTTCTGTTATCTTCATCGTGCCTTCATCATCCATGCAGCAGTCGGTGTTACAGAAACGAAACACCGTTAACGGCGCCACATGGATCAGTTATCTGCTCGCTCAAATGGTAGCGCAGCACAAGAGAAATCAGAAATGCTGGCAAACGCTTTTGTTAAAGTTCATAGCTCAAACAATGTTAGTGAATAGGGAAAAGGAGGAAGGGAAAGTACGTTAGATGAGTACAAAGAACTATTACAGAATGAGGAAATCCATAATGACCAGTTAAATATGGCATTTTCTAAAATCACTCTCTCAGAAAAACTAAAAATTCTGCACCAGGCAGGGATCAGATTTGCTAAATAATGGTAACTCATCTTAGTGAATCGTCCAAGGATGTTTTACTTAATATAATGTATAATAAAAGTTGGGATGAGGAAAAATTGCCATAAAATTGGAAGGAGGCAGTTACAGTTCCTTTACGCAAACCAGGGAAATTTGCACAAATCCAGGAAATTATAGACCAGTTGATTTGACATCCAGTATCTGTAAAATAATGAAAAAATGGTAAATGAAAGGTTTTTATATATTATGTGGAAAAAAATTATATATTTATCGAAATACCAGAGTGTTTTTAGGAGAGTTAGAAATACTGTGGACCCGGCTACATGTTTAGAACATGAAATATGAAAGGCACAAATAAACAGAGAAAGTGTAGTGGCTGTTTTCTTTGCAGTAGAGGAGGCATATACGACATGATGTGGAGAGAAGGTCTGTTAATTCAATTATGTAAGTTAGGTATTAAAGGCCAAATGTATAGATGGATTAAGGAATTTTTATTAGGAAAAGCAATAAAAGTAAGAATAGGAAACAGAAATGTGATCAGAAATGGAACTTCACAAGGTAGTATAGTATGCCCTTTATTATTTTCCATAATGATAAATGATGTATTTGAGGACTTGGAAAATTGGTTGGGGATATCGCTTTTTGCTGATGATGGAGCAATCTGGAAAAGGGGAAAGAACATTGATTTTATTGTAAAGAAACTACAGAAGGCTATTACAAATGTTGAAGAATAGTCATTTAAATGGGATTTTAAGTTCTCAGTTGACAAGGCAAAGATAATGTTTTTTACGAGGAAACAATTGGTGGAGATGTGAAATTAAAATGATATAGCCTAATCAAGAATTAGAAAGAGTGAGTTTTTAGGAATATGGTTTGATGAAAGAATTACATGGGTGATACATAATCAGAAAATAGTGGACAAAAAGAAAGTAATAATGAGGTGAAATGAGGTGTTTAGTTGGAAGTGAATGGGGGGCAGATAACAAGGATAAGGAATGTATTTCACATAATGTGCATATATTAAGCGTTTATTAAATGGATGGTACTAGTAAGGTGCTATGTGTGGATTTACCTTTGGTTATCATGATCTAATTGTGTGATACTATGGATGACCAAAGGTTAATTTGAATAAAAATAGATTCCTAACTCAAACAGTCAGAATATTAAAATTTTACCCTATAAATATGAGGTTGTTACATTTTACAGGTGTTACTGTTTTTGTTAATGAACAAAAATTTACATCTGCATCGTGCCACAAACCATGATTTGAAACAAAATCACCCATTTGAACATGCAGAAACTAAGAAATTAATTTCTCTAAGATATTTTGTTAAGGGAAAAGACTGAAAAAGGATTTTACTTAAGTTTACTCATGCATATTTTATTATTATAAATGTTTTGAATAATGTATCTCAGATTTGTGAAATGTTCACCTGTTTGGCAAGTGTTTGTCATGTTCTGACAAAAAATAATTTAAAACCAGTTAACTGTCTGGGTTCTACAACTTTCACTCAGGAGAAGAAATCTGCCTTTACATGTGAAAGAAATAAAGATTTGACATGTATAGTGATAATTATCGATACTGACTGATAAGAAAAATTTTATCGTGATAATTTTTTTTTGGCCATATCGCACAGCCCTACCCTAACCCTACCCCTAAACATACCCTTCACACAAAACTTTCTGCATTTTTAGATTTTCAAAAAAGATTATTCTGAATGATTTATAAGCTTGTTTCTTTATGGGTTAGTTGTTTTCCTCATGGGGACCCAAAAAAAAAAAAAAAAGGTCCCCACAAGGTCAAAAATGATTGCTATTATTATCCTTGTGGGGACATTTGGTCCCCATAATGTAGGGATTACCAGGACCACAGACACGCATATAATAGGACTGTCAAGCGATTAAGATTTTAAATTTAATTACATTATGTGCAGATTAATTAATCAAATGAATCACAAATCAGTTTTGGCTGAGAAATTAACCCCAAAAGGATTATTATAAATGTTTAAATGATACATTCAATATGAAACTAAAACCACCAGTCACAGTAAGTCAGTGTTTTAACGAGTGAGTCATTCAATCATTCATTCAACTGATTCATTCAAATGGCTGATTCATTCAGATATGAAGCTAGTGATTTGCTTGCAAGTCTACAAATGGGTCACTGAAGCATTTGCTCGTGGAGTAATTGAATTTTGTGTGTTGCTGTGTATTGTGTGCTGTGGAACACACTGCTGTGTGTTGCTCAGAGATGCACACAGTTCTGCTGTGGCTTTATTTGTAACTATTTTCATTGTCGAAATTCAGCAAAAACAGACAATAATCATCCTGCATTACATTCGTCACTAAGCAACTGCATGCAATGTAAGATAACAAACAGGTCTAGGCCAGAATGGGATTTGTTAAATGCGTTAATAATTTAAGCACATTAAAAACATTTTCTGTTATGCTGGCTGAAAGTCTCTTCATATCCTGACAATCACTAATTAAGTGGTCTAAATGTATTTAAATGCATTTATATCATCTGTGGAAGGTGTAGGACCATCAAATGTTTGTCCAATCATATCCCTCGGTCCGAGGGCTATGATAGGTTGTCCTACCTGCCTGTCAATGTATGCATTTGCATACCTCCGTGCAAACTGTTCGTGCAGAAATGATACATCATCAGCCCGTTCCATTATGCTGTTGCGTACCAAGCAAGTATGGAAGGCGTTATTATTGTAATATTATGCGCTTTGTACTGTAATGTTTTCTCACTGGTAAATGAGACGAGATAATCTGACAGCGTTGCATCAGAGGTTGTCTTACTATTGGGAGATGAGAGGGTCTGTATTACTTACTATTGGAGAAAGCATAACGGTCAACTTGGATCACATGTGCCTTAATAACCAATCACATTACAGCCTTGACGTCATTGAATTTCAGTCAGAGTTATGCGACACTCAACCGCCGTTTACGAATAGCATAGGAATGAATGAGAAGTGCCGTAAGCTGAATCCCACCTGTCGCAAATAGTTAGTGACTTCTCTTATAAAACGGCATTTTTTTCGTGTAAACTCTAAAAATAATTCTATTGTTTAGTGTAAAACATGTTGAAGATTAGCCGATAGCCTGTCGATTCATTAAATGTTAAGCTGTTTCCTCTAAAAAGCTGTTTATTCTGCATAGTGAAGCCTCTCCTCCATTGACATCCATTAAAAAAAAAACGGCCTCTGATCTCCTTTCCCACGTACTGGTAAACCGGAAGTGTTAGCATTAGCCGTTATGCTTTTTTGGCTAAAGGTTGCAGGCTTGCCTTCTAGTGGCTTTGGTTGCATTCAACCCTCCACCAACGCCGTCTGTCATCGTGTTGCTGGTTAGCCTCAGGTCTGCCTATCGTGGTCATGTGTTTTGGAGGAGGCGTGGCTTTGGAGAGTGACTTGCAGAGAGGATGGGATCTTACGCTTTCAAAGCTAGCTTGCTATTGCTAGCCTCTCTGAAATCACCTACCCTAACTTTAACACTCAAAAAATTGCGAGAGAGAGGGAGAGTTATGTTTTTGATAATGGAGATAGACATAGTCTGGGCTTAGTGGCAGTTTATGCTGAATTGGAGCTGGATATCCATCTAAGGCGTGTGTGTGTGTGTGTGTGTGTGTGTGTGTGTGTGTGTGAAAGAGAGAGAGGGTGTCAGACACTGAGCTTGAATGGTCTGAGTTATCTCATTGCAGGGGGCTGAGAGAGGGCTCCGGGGCCTGAGAAGGGACCACAGTAGGTGGACATTTTTGTTTGTGTGTCTGAGAAATTTGTCTTTGTTCTGGTTGTTTATTTAAGGGTGTGGGTGCTGTGAATGTTTTGAGCTTGTTAGGGCACTGAGGGTATGTTGTGTGTATGTGTGAATGTGTTAAGAGGAAAAAGAAAGAGTATGTAGTGCTGGTTGTTATTTTTGAGAGTGCTGTTGTGGAGAGCAATTGTGGAAAGCTATTACTCATTTGAGTGAGCAAATGTGTGTGTAAGAGAGTGTCTTATGTGCTGTTATGACACAAATCACATCTCTGGAATAATAAAGTACAAATGTGGTTTTATCTCAGTGCTGTCTTTATCTCTGAAGGGGCCATTAAGGATGTGAAGCATGCTGTTTACATTGTGTAATAACTGTTAGCTTATTATATGAAACATTCATAAGATGCTTAGCATTAGCTAACACATACCTGTCATACTGCTGTATTTATTATACTGATTTATTATACTGTGTTAGACACTGCGCTACCATATATTGATGTGAAGCTGCATAATCGTCAATGGGTTTTATATAAATTACACTGATGCTAGTGAATACAACCAGAGTGGTGAACACAATAATTTATTCCCTTATCTGTCCAACAAAAACAGATACTGATTATCCTGTTGTCTCGGTAAAGCATGATAATAAGTGTGTTCCATTGTTCACATCACTGAACAACACTACGCTACTGAAGTGGTAGCCAATGGACTGACAAAATACATTACATTAAATGCATTAAACAGATAGTTCACCCAAAAATAACAATTTTGTCGTAATTTGCTCAACCTTAAGTTGTTCCAAACCTGTATTTTTTTCTTCTTCTTGTGAACACACACAAAACAAGATATTTTGAAGAACGTGTGTAATCAAACAGTTGATGGTCCCTATTTACTTCCATTGTATTATTTATTGATTTGATCTATTTATTTTCTATAATATAGAAGTCAGTGGGGTCCATCAACTGTTTGGTTACACATATTCTTCAAAATATTTTCTTTTATGTTCTTTTAAGAAGAAAGCAACTCATACAGGTTTGGAACAACATGAAGGTGAATAAATGATGACAGAATGTTCATTTTTGGGTGAACTACCCCTTTAAGGAGGGGGACCTGCATCAAAACATCAAAACACTTTTTATTGAAAACTATTATGAGCATGTATGTTCTTCATCTCATGTGAGTGTTTACCATTCAGACGACTCTACATTTTTAATTACTGAACTATTGAATAAACCTTTAAAATAGTAAGTTTGTTGTAGACATTTTTCTATGAGAAACATTTCAAACTGTAGTAAGCTACATTGTCACATGACCTCATTACGTTGAATGTGAGTAACTTCTAGTTATCTTGGAAATACAATGGTTATTTGATTAGTTTACTAGGTTTTTGCAGTCAGATTAAATAACAAGTCAAAAATAATGTATATAATTAGTACCAGCAAATGTAGTAGTTCATCTGGGGTTCATATAAGATGTTTGTTTGGTTAGAATTTTTTTTATTTATTTTTTTTTTAGAAAACTATTACTACACCATTCGGGGATGAAACACAGTGTAATTCAAAATAGCAGTGTATTCTGACTAAACTAGTAAACTAAATTAATTTGCAAGCAACATAAAAATATAAGTTACATATTTATATTTTCATATAATAATATTTAAATATAGTGCTAGTCAAGCACCTGCCATTGAGATAAGTGGAAATGCTAATGGATATGGGAATGCTAATTGTCGCAATCATGGCTAGTGACAAAAACTCACATTTACATGGAAGAGCTTTTATCGTTTGAGCTGTGCCAATTCAAGTAAGTTTTTTTAATGCACATGTGCTATTGAAACAGGAATATAATTATGAAGCTCAAGCGCTGTTGTGTGTGTGTGTACTTTAATGCAAGATGCTTTTCAGTCACATGAAGCCATTCTTCTTCATCTCATGTCCATTTCCCAGTCAGCCATTCAATCACTGAATCATGTTCTCTCAACCCTTAACAGCACTTTTATCAAGCTCCCTCACTCCTGCCAATCATTTTACCCCTCTCATGTCTTCTCTCTCCATCCCTCGCTCAGATCCACCACTCCTCTCCGTTGTGGTGGCCACTTACGAGACAGACGTGACCATACATCCACGCCGCCTTTTAGAGTTTCGTTACCCAGAATGCTGCAGCTGTGTCATTTGCATGGCAGGGTTTGGACCTCTCACTGGAGAATGAGAGTGTGGCTTTGAATTATTCATTTAGGGGACACAGAGAGGAAGAAGAAAATTGTCCTCCTCTCTTTTTTTCTTCCTCCCAGTCTGTCTTTTTCTACTCGTTGATGCTCTCATGAATTTGTCAGCTCTCCCTTTAAATCACATTGTGATGTTGTAGCCGCTTGTTCAGTAGTGTTTAAAGTAGCTACTCTATTTGTTTAAGTACTCATGACTGTCAGTTTTCTGGGGTTGATTGGTGCTGTGTTTAGAGTCTGCAGACAGGCTTGGTCTCAATGCTACTGCGAATCAATGGTGACATTCTTCTGTTTTCTGGGGTTTCTGTTGTTTTCAGTGCACCATCTGCTCCCCCACTGGACTTTAGAGATGTATCGGAGAAAAAGAGCTCAAACCATCCAGTAGCAAATTTCAGCATAAAGAGCACATGATGTACAATTTTACATCTGTAATTTATTAGTGGTGCTTGCTACAGCATTTATATTGCTCATACTTTGAACAAACCCTTAACCCTTGTGAAAAGAAGTACAGTTTAGCATGCTTTTATTATTACAGAAATTATATACTTCTTTAAAGCACCAAAAATATTATTACAACATAATGATTTAAAATGTACTTTAAAATTTTCAGTCTGGAATTTAAAAAAAAATGTGCTGAAGTGTGTTTTAGGTTGACAGTTCTGTATTTGAGTCCTTAATATGGTTAGGTTCACAAACAGTACGGTTATTTTCAGGACTCACAACTGCGTTCTCAGAAAAAATGAGGTGGAGATATGAGCTGTGAAGGTTTTACATCCAGTCACTGTTCTCCACCGGAGCTGCTCCCATCAGTTTTGTGTTGTACGCATTTGTTGACTCAAATGCTCCACTCTCCCCCCAAATTTGCTGCTGGTTAATGAAGATTTAATGGATGAACTTGCGGCTCAGTTGGACTTTTGTCATGTCAAAAAGTGATATGACTTTTCAGTTTTATGGACGTCACCATCTTGGATATTACTTTGATCACTGTAGCTATGGTTACTGGTAAGGAATACAGTATTCAAGACGCTAGTCTAAATTGCTGTGTGAACGCGATATTTCAAAACCCACACCTGTAAGTAAATGTGGTTGTCAATTTCAAAAACTGACAGTGTGAATGTAACCTTTAAGCACACTTAAGTGGCATTTTATTTCATTAATAGTATATAAAATATACTTTTAAGATTTGAAATACACTGCAATTGTACATACAGTACAATGAAGTGCACTTGTTTTTCACAAGGGAAGTATTAAGCTTTGGCACACACTGTAAGTCATCCCTTATTTCCCTTATAATTGCTCAAATTGTGTGACTTATTTTGCAAACATGTGCTGTTACTTTTCTAAGCAATCTAATTTGGGATTTTTATATGATAATAAATAAAATAAGAAATAAACTGAATTATATATATATAAGGAACAGAATATCATATAGACTGTGAGGTGGGGTCTTTTGGGCAACCACCCAGACCATCCTAGCAATACACACAGTAGTATGCTAAAAACCAGTCAGATCACCTAGGACTGTGACGTCAACTTTTGCATTGACAAGCACCATTCAAATGTCTGTTAAAAATGTAAAGCAATTACAAACCGAGACTATTATTTCTACTGCATTTATGTGGGATTTTGTAGTGTTTTCACTCAATAAACCCATCACAGTGTGTTGTGTACATGTGGCAATATAAAAACAATTACATGCATTTCCTTGTTTATTTTCCTTTGTCCAGAAATCGTTTTCTCTGGTGATCGAGGCTCTGGACCATGACAATGAAACATCAGAGGCAGGTATGGTGATGATACGTGTGTGTGTGTGTGTGTGTGTGTGTGTGTGTGTGTGACAAA